>NC_089655.1:12480000-12780125 GCF_037042795.1 Molothrus aeneus
TAAGTAACAATTGAGTTGCCCTGTGTAGCTGTTTTATGCTATTTTTACATTTCATCTGCCATTTCTCCTAAAAAGAAAACCTAATCAAAGAGTATATATACATACCACACGGGTAACATCTTATCTCCCTTTTATTTTTGCAGATCAACTATTTATTACACATGTATTTTTAGCAACTACAACCTGGCTTGCAATGTGTTTCAGATGGAGTGCATTGCAAAAACTTTGCAGGAATTGGTGGATGATATTTTAGCTACGAGATATTTGAGGGGGAGGAAAACCACTCTGCTCAGACCTTAAGCAGATGTTCAGATTCAGGGGTACGAGCTTGTACCCAGGAACTCCACTGGATGTTTGCCACTGCCACAAGCAAAAACTGCCCTTGGAAAACATACAGTCATTAAAAAATATAGCTAATAATCCCAAAATAAACAGCACAGGAAGGGATGAATGGAAGTGCTCTTGCTGTTCTGGTTCATTTTGCTGATGATGGGTGCACCTAGGTCAGAGTGGGGGGAGGTGGAGAGTTTACTAATAGAAAAAAAAATGCAACTATTGAAGCACTACTGCTGCATTTAGATGCTTCTAAATTGTCATGTTTTAGGCTTGAAAATTGATTGTTTCTTTTGCAGAGTAGTGAGTCATTTTCCAGAGCATTTTATAGACAAGAATTTTATCTTGCAGTTTAATGATCACAGCCTCTTTTATATATATATATATATATATATATATATATATATATATATATATATATATAATTCTGCATTTAGATGATTCATTGCTCATTTTTCTCCACCGGGTTTTATTTTGTATCCAGCACTTAAGTTGCAGTTGCCCTCTTTTCTTATGGTCGAATATGTTTTGTATCCAAATAGTACCTTAGCAGAAACAAATGTTTTGTTCTAACATTAGGAAGTTCATCATACAAGAAAATTAATCTGGTTGTCAACTTTTGCCAGTAAAAGCACAAATATGAGTCCCCTATACAGCCAGGATTACCTGCTTTGATATTTGCATGGCTCATCCACCAAACTGGGAAACAGACCAAATATCTAAATGCTGATGTCAGTAGAATCCCCGGGTTAAATATTGTAAATTTATTTCTATTATGTATTACAAAAGACACCCTTCCTCATTAATTTTACTGAAGTCTCCAGATGGGAAACAAAATATTAATTTTGTTCAGCCTTAGGCATTGTTGACTGTTAAGGTACTCACTAAATCACTGATCTTATACACATTAATATTAGATTTCTGCTATAAAAATTTAAGACCCATGGGTATAAGGTTCAGTTTGTCATAAGTATAATTAATTGTTTTCAGAAATGATTAATTTGTCAAAATGGCAAACATATATATTGGGTAGGCAAGACTCCTGAGCAAGCTAACCTACCTTAAAGTCATGGTAATACTCATGGAATTATGCAAATTAATTGAGTCTTTCAATGTTGCATAAAATGCTACTACTAGTACAATGCATGGAACATTAGGCTGTTCATCCAACAAAAAAGTTGCATTTTAAAGGCAGGCATCTTTACAAGAGAGTCCTTATGGCAGAAGGCCCTTAGAAGTACAATTTTTTCCCTGCAAAGTGATAGACTTTCAACCGTTACACAGAAGTTGTATTTTTTATTACAATTTTTAAAGCAACCCTCAAGAGAAAAAAAAAAAACAGTAAAATTCTGGTGACCTGAGACAAAGGAACCTATGAGATTTGCACTCTGTGCTGATGCTAGGGGGAAATGGTATATGTCCTAGTAATAAGAGTTTCACTAGCAAAACCTCATTTACAAGCCTGGGAACTCGTGATACACTACATTAAAATCTAAAAAGATTAACTTAATTATGCAAATTAAATTTACTGTTTATCTTCTAGATAGTAAAAGTCCTTGCCAACATTGGAATAGCCATATTAGTCTAAATGCATTTCTTTCCCTCCAAAGTGAACCACATGTATATTTGAAACTCCAATGTAGTTAATTATTATCTATAAAGTCCCTTCAAACATAGATTTATGCTCCTCACCAGGCAAAACATTTATTTTTATGCCCACTACTAGTGCCTGGTTATGAATGAACTCAATATGCTAGCACAGCAAATAAAAATATCCATGTTAGATACCATTATTTTTAATATCCCTAGACATTACAGACAAAGTATTCCTAATGAAATATTCCCTACCAAATCACTTGGAATTTCCTGGAGATTCACCCCGCTACCTCTTCTTCTTCACTCCCAAAATCAGTATTTCTGAAACAAGAGATATTAAAAATATTCTGTGAGGTATTTCAGGGCTGAAGAAAAGCTTCTCTCATGGCTAAAAGTCTCTCCTCTAAATCCCATGGAGCCCCACAAAGCTGATTCTGATTTTCACCCATTTTATTCAAATGCCACCAAGTGACTTTGTGGTTGTTCCTATTTTACACTGCTGTAAATACAATCAGGATTACAAGTACACCCAAACACAGGTAGGCTGTGAGTGCTCCATCCATTCTGGCACACTACAGAATAATGCAGGGCCATTAGACAAATGCACTGCTGAATCAATTATTCTGGTTTGAGGCAACAACTTCTGGCCTTGGACTAATAGACAAATATTAATTTCAATCTCTCCAGTGTCAACAGTCCTGCTATTAACATATATATCAAAGACACTGTTATTATGACAAACCTAATAGCCTTCCTTTTCCACATCTAATCACATTTTAAAGAGTTTTCTTTTAACTTCAAACTGGACTTTGTATTTGATAATTTATTATATTAAATGCAGATATTCTTTGCTAGTTTTTTACTGATAGCCTTTAGAACAATTATAAATACATGACATTCAAAGGAGTAATGCAACCCTACCCTAATAGTTTTCATTTTTTACTTATTCAGTTAAGAATTAATAGTCAGGAATGTTATTTTCTGTTCCATAAATTCAGATAAAGTTGGTTTCTTTTTTCTCAAAAAAACAAACAAACTAAAAAACTCAAACAAAAAAGCTCCAACTCTGTTAGATTCCCTTTATGAATAGTCTTAGAGCATGTAAATTTTAGAAATTTCAATCCAGAAAGAAAAAGTTAGGGCAACCTTGTAGCTGGGACATAACAAAGGAACACATGAATCCTTCTATCCACTGAGCACTACAGGATGACCTGTCCAGGCACACATGTGCAGTAGATCCTTCAGATGCATTCCCCACCACACCTGGTGCAGGAGACCAATAAGCCTCCATGACAGTAAAATTTCTAAATTTTACTCTACAACAGTGCCTCCCTATTTCCAAAAGCTGTTTTGGAAAACATCAAGCAATTCTACAAGCAATTCTGTTTCTACAAGCAATCCCAGGGTTCCACAAAAACTGGGATTTCCATGGGAATTAGCAGTGCTATGCCCTAACCATCTCCCTCGAGATGAGCCACACTTGGCCCTACTGAGGAGAGGATGGGGTCATTGGTTGTCTGAGGTGCCCATCCAGGAAGGAGTGACCTCACAGCTAAGCTAATGTGGTACTTGCTGTACCCTCTGATGCCATGTTAATTGAATGGCTGACTTGGGAAATGGTTATTTACCAATGACCTTGGCACAACGTCTCTCTGAGTCATTTTCCATGTTATTATTACAGTCAGTTTGCTGGGAATTTCCTTCAGCTGTGACCACAAAGCTGCAGAACATCCAGAGATAGACAGCAATCCTGCCCTGTTTCCATGCAAGGTCCTGAAGCAACAGAAGTCATGTTCCACTGCACAATGGGATGTGGATGGGGTCACACATGGAGGGCAGGCCCAGTGTGATTTGAAATGTTTCTGTTTGCATCCTGAACAAATGAGAGACACTGGGAAAGGGCAAGAGGCTGACATTATATTCATGTCAGCTCATCTCACTGTAGGATAAGCCTACATCTTCTTTCCACCTGAGAAGACAGGTATTCTCTCCCTTTAAGGGTCTCTCTGCCTTCCCTGTAATTGGACTGGGTTCTAGCCCAGCGTCTTAAGGTCCAAGGCTTGCTCTCATTTACATGAAAGGAAGAAGGAACTGGTTTTCTAGGCAGCATGTGTTTCTAATAAAATGTATATTATTATTTCTTTAATTGACCACAGTGTCTTAGAAGAGGTCCCATATCTGTATATGAATTAAGTATTTAGATACTCTGTTTGAAATCCCTTTTCACAGTGACCCATCATGTAACCATTGTGTGCATTTTGGCAGGCTACCACGCTGTACATGTGCAGCAAATACAGCTAGTAACAAATCATTGTGATGTCCCAAAAAGCATATGTTAAACTTGCCCCATAGTCAGCGCTCCAAATACAACATTTTGCTCATTTTACATGTCTTTTTTTGGTCTGAATACAAAAAGCAATCAGATCTCATTGGGGAGTTAATCACTTGTGAACATAGAGCAATGAAATTATCTAACACAAAGGGCCCTTTTTTTCTACCTTAAAATCACTGGTGAACCTTTACACATTTATTCACTGTTGAAAATGATTTTGTAATTATTTTGAAAGAGTCATTTTGGGAGGTATGTGAAATTACTTCAACAGAAATACTCATGAGAAAGCACTCAATGTAAAGATGATGTAATTGGACTCACAGTGTTTCTTACATTCAGTTTCTGTGAAGCCAGTCACTACCAATGACTTTGTTGCTACTACTTACAGGTTGTATCCTGCATTTCATAACAGACATTTTTCACAGCTAAGTCTATAGGGTGAGCTATTGCAAACAACAAAAATACTCAATGGTCAGGAGCATTTTCAGTAATAAAGATGTGCTGTGGTCAGAGTTTATGTCCTCACTTGTCCAAAATTAATTTACAACAAAAATCCCAAGTCTGCATCCAAGTAAGGGCTTGTGCCAATCAACCATTCCCATTTATAACTGCAATTCATTTTTACAGGCTCCAAGAAATACAGACATACATATTTCAGGCACATATTTTTCTTACATCTGAAAAGGGGGATGGGCACGTGAAAAATCAGCTTTTATAAAAAGATATCCATAAAAATGTATTCCAGAGATGACATTTTCTTGTTACTGCAGGGCTATAAATCATTGTCTCTTCCCATGTGATATGAGTGTAAAATATTTAGTTCATATTAGTATACATCTATACATTTACTGCAGGTTGACTGCAACCTGAAATTCAAAGGATACTAAAGAGTTTATAGGGTATCGTAATATTAATAAAATTTTTCAATATTTGAAGACCTCAGTGTTCTATGTCTTCAGTTTGTGAATGATCAGCATGGGCAAACATCAGAAAATAAAGATAATAAAGACAATGCAGGATTAGTGGTATGCTGCAGAAAGAGAACCTTTCTGGTGCCACATGCTGAGATGATGCTAACATTATGGTAAGAAAGCATTCTCTTTGATTGCTCTAACACCACTATATTTCTGAAAAGGTTGCTTTTGTTACCATCAAAATCAGAAGAGGTAACTTAAGACTTCATTTGTTCCATAACCTACAATAAGGACTTCTCAACATCATAAATACTGCAAGTTTTTTTTATTACTCTATTGTGAACCTGACACAATTTTACGGTTTTCTCAGAGTTTGAGTTTGGATTGACTTAATACACTAATGTAGACAATTTTTATACCACCAAATTAAAAAGACTAAATAAAAAGGTATCCTGCATATATCACCACCTTATATGTTTTATCCCTTTTCAAATTTGTTTGAAATTTGTTACTTTTTTTGTGAGTGATTTTGAACATAAATTTGCAATTAATATCAAATTAATTTTTTTCCTTTGATTTAGATAGTTTAAATGTAAACTATTAAGTATGTTACAAACGAAAATTGAAGTCAAAGGGTTTTCTCTTAAATGTATCTACTCTAAGGATCATTGCCCAAAGTTATCTCAACCTCTCAAAAAAGCACTCACAGCTTGACCTTCAAACTTTCTCATGCATTTGGTTTAAAAAAAAAGTTTGTCCAGTAAATTATATTGCTTTTTTGAGGGGAGAAAAATAATTACACAAAATCAGTTCTTACTATGTAGAGAACAAGACCAAATCCTTAGATGATCTGGGTAATGGAAGCATTATTCTTTAACATTTTAAACACTAACATGCTACCCAGAATTAAAAATTAAAGATCCAGAAACAGACATTTTACTGTATGAATAAAATCTGTTGGAAACTGGGGTGTCAGTTCCATTCTGCAAGGGTTGTCATTTCTTTTGTTTGGCCAAAATTTCTGTCTGCCATAAGAATTCATCAGATGCCAAGGGAAGCACCTTGTCTCTCTCTTTTCAAGTAGTCATCAGCAATCTTCAAACACATATAAAATTAACAAAATCTGATTTGGCTACATATTATTAAGTTTTACCAGACATGTTAAGGAAAGAAAGGGTTTGTGATATTTCCCTTCACCACCAGCAACAGCGTCATTATGGCTATTTTAAAAAGTTGCTGCGCTGCAGTTACTGTGGCACATGGGACTGAAATTTCCATTACAATGCTCCAAGCCTGCCTCAGGTCCTGGAGACTGTGGGTATTATTTTTTTAAATGTTAATTTTTATTTTATTTTTACTTTATATGTAGAAATCTGACAGCACTTAAATTTTAATCATTCAGGAGCTTAATCCAGGATTTCTTTCAAAGCTTAAAATTCCCTGTAAAGCCAAATTCCTTGATGTGCAAGAAATGCAGAATCAAACCCTAGGTAGCTGGATCCAAGCTTTGTTTTATCAGCCAAGAAACAAAGTTCCCCTGATTTAAAGTACTGCACATAACATTGCTAAGATAAGGATTTAGTTTCCTAAGCCAGGCCCTGATCCTTTAATGAGCTGTGGGGAGGCTCACACAGCCACACTGCTGGAGTCACACTGACTCCACTTGCAGGGAACCCCAGTTCTGGCCAGGCTTCCCTATTTCCCCTTGACTCAAAGAGAAGAGAAAACCATCCTTTACACTGTCAGTTCATTATATTTTAAGACACCCTAAGAAGCATTTATTCCACACCCTCTGAATTCAGCAGGAACAGGACATTTCTAGAAGTGGGTTATTTTCATTTGATTGATATTACTAATTTAACAGTGAGAATAACTAAAGAGCACAGAATGAGAGACTTTTTAATTTGTTTTTCTTTTCTAACAGAGAGATCAACATAGCTCCAAAATGGCTCATCATCAGATGATCATGTATTCACCTGCAAAAGTGCAATATTGTTCTACTGATGGCCACAGATGAACCATCAAACAATTCCTCTAAATAGTAAGATATCTTGGGATTATACTTTCTCTACCATTTTTACAACATTTATCTGTCTTCACTACAGGTTGTTTTCGCCAAAATATTTTCATTGAAATCAGTACTCTTTAAAAAAGGATTTATTTCAAGAAAACATAGTCTGAATGGAAAAATGTATCAATGAAAGTCTGCAATGTTATTTCAAAGATCCTCCATTAAGCTTAGCAATTCAAATAAAATTTCATTGTTTTTTAACAAAATTATTTCCAGTACTGTAGTATAAGAAATCTAAAATAGCTGAATTATTTCTATTTCTACATATCTCTTCTGTGGTGTCAACAACACACCTCAAAAATAACATACATCACTCTGAGATTTATCCTGTAAAATATTTACATGAAATATTACACATCTTAAAGTTTGTGCAACCATTCTGCATTCATCACAATGTAAACCAATCAAAAAATGCAAAAATGCTATTGATGTACCAAGATATTATTTTGAAAATAAATAATACCTTTGGTATTTTACGTAAACATGATGGAGATAAAGCAATGTCGAGAAATAAAATTATATTATGAAGTCTTCTGTCATTTAATATTTTGACAGTCCTACTTGCTACTTTTCTCTCTAAAAGAAAACAGTGTTTAGCATAGAAAATGAGACTCCATAGTGCTGTACACGGCAGGTGGCTCACGCACACTCACCCACACTCAGGCACGGTCAGGCCCACTCTTGCACACTACTCACACTCATGCACACACACACTCATGCACACCCGTGCACACCTGCTCACACTCATGCACACCCATGCACACCCATGCACACTCTCGCACACTCATGCACACTCGTGCACACCCTCGCACACTACTCACACTTGCTTTCCCGGGGTCCATGTGCAGGGATGTGTGGGGGTGTGCACCACCCTGGCGCAGCCACAGGAACGTGCACACCCCACACTCTGCAGGCAGACGGACCTGGGGGTGTGTGAGTGACACACAGACAGACACATGGACACAGCCATGCACATACACACACCCGTGCACACCCAGGCACACCCGCTCACACCCATGCACACCTGTGCACACCCGTGCACACCCAGGCACACCCGCTCACACCCATGCACACCTGTGCACACCCGTGCACACCCAGGCACACCCGCTCACACCCATGCACACCTGTGCACACCCGTGCACACCCAGGCACACCCGCTCACACCCATGCACACCTGTGCACACCCGTGCACACCCAGGCACAACCGCTCACACCCATGCACACCCGTGCACACTCGTGCACACCCCTGCACACTCACGCACACCCGCTCACACTCGTGCACGCCCGTGCACACCCGCTCACACCCGTGCACACCCAGGCACACCCGCTCACACCCATGCACACCCGCGCACACTCATGCACACCCATGCACACCTGCGCACGCCTGCTCACACTAATGCACACTCGTGCACACTCTGGCACACCCGCTCACACTCATGCACACCCGCTCACACTCGTGCACACCCGCTCACACTCATGCACACTCGTGCACACCTGCGCACACTCGTGCACACCCACGCACACTCAGGCACACCCGTGCACACCCGCTCACACTCATGCACACTCGTGCACACCCGTGCACACCTGTGCACACCCGCTCACACTCATGCACACCCGCTCACACTCATGCACACTCATGCACACCCGTGCACGCCTGTGCACACCCGCTCACACTCGTGCACACCCGCGCACACTCGTGCACACCTGTGCACACTCATGCACACCTGCTCACACTCCTGCACACCCGCGCACACCCGTGCACACCCGCTCACACTCATGCACACCCGTGCACACTCTCGCACACTCGTACACACTCGTGCACACCCTCGCACACTACTCACACTTGCTTTCCCGGGGTCCATGTGCAGGGAGGTGTGGGTGTGTGCACCACCCTGGCGCAGCCACAGGAACGTGCACACCCCACACTCTGCAGGCAGACGGACCTGGGGGTGTGTGAGTGACACACAGACAGACACATGGACACAGCCATGCACATACACACACCCGTGCACACCCAGGCACACCCGCTCACACCCATGCACACCCGCGCACACTCGTGCACACCCCTGCACACTCACGCACACCCGCTCACACTCATGCACACCCGTGCACACCCGCTCACACCCGTGCACACCCAGGCACACCCGCTCACACCCATGCACACCCGCGCACGCCTGCTCACACTCATGCACACTCGTGCACACCCGCGCACACTCGTGCACACCCGCTCACACTCATGCACACTCGCGCACACCTGCGCACACTCGTGCACACCCACGCACACTCGTGCACACCCGTGCACACCTGTGCACACCCGCTCACACTCATGCACACCCGCTCACACTCATGCACACTCGTGCACACCCGTGCACACCCGCTCACACTCATGCACACTCATGCACACTCGTGCACACCCGTGCACACCTGTGCACACCCGCTCACACTCATGCACACCCGCTCACACTCATGCACACCCGTGCACACCCGCTCACACTCCTGCACACCCGCTCACACTCGTGCACACCTGCTCACACTCGTGCACACCCGCTCACACTCATGCACACTCGTGCACACCTGTGCACACTCATGCACACCTGTGCACACTCATGCACACCCGTGCACGCCTGTGCACACCCGCTCACACTCATGCACACCCGTGCACACTCTCGCACACTCGTGCACACTCGTGCACACCCTCGCACACTACTCACATTTGCTTTCCCGGGGTCCATGTGCAGGGATGTGTGGGGGTGTGCACCACCCTGGCGCAGCCACAGGAACGTGCACACCCCACACTCTGCAGGCAGACGGACCTGGGGGTGTGTGAGTGACACACAGACAGACACATGGACACAGCCATGCACATACACACACCCGTGCACACCCAGGCACATTCATGCACACTCTTGCAGACCCGGGCACACTCTTGCACACCACTCACACTCTTGCCCACCTGCTCACACTCATGCACACTCAGTCACACTCGCACACACTCATGCACACTCGCTCACACTCGCGCTCACATCTGAAGCACCAATGCCAGCCAGAGGACACCAAGACACAGCACTGGGGTGGGGAAAAAAGCCATGGAAGATCCCTCATGAGCCAGTCAGGAACATCTTTGACATTTCAGCAAGAGCTGCCTGGGATATGGTCCTCTCTAGAGAGCACAGGGACATGTTTGGAGAGAGATGTGAGATAACTCTGGCCGTGGGAGGGGCTCCAAAGTCTTCCCCCTCTCCCCCATACAGACACATCCAGACAGAATCAAACTGTCTGACAGCCTACAACAGCACCTGAGTTCACCCCATTCATGTCAATTTGGGGAGTAAAGGGGATAGCTATGTTGCACATGTAGAAATAATTGGCAAATACTGAGCCTTTGGAATGACCTCGGCAGGACTCGTTGGTTTTGCTCACAATCAGTTTGTGTCACCAGCCTATTTTCAAGGTATTTCATTACCCCTGCTAGCTCTGAGTCTAGTGATTCTTAGGTATATGTCATTAGCCTGGGTGCTACCCAAATCTGCTGCACAGAGGTCTGAGCAGATAAATACCAGGGATTAATTCAGAAGGTCAGATTGCGAAAGGAGGAAGGCCCACACACTTTTCTTAGTCCTACTGTATTTGCTCGGGGGATGCATGTCTTATTAACACTCTGGTTAATAAAGCACATTTATAGCTTTGACGAGATCAAAACAAGACCTGTTTGGAGAGATTTGGGTAGAAGTTCTCACATGCTTTATAAATGCAGGCCTATACACTGTAAGCAGGTCACACCATGTCCCCTTGAAGAGCTGCAGGCCTGAGCGCCACATGAAACACCTCATCAACACTTCAGTCAAAATCAAACTCACCCCAATGGCAGCAGAGCAGGGTTCTGTGTCCCGAGGGACAGGAATGACACACAGCCACTGCACAGAGAGCAAACAGCAAAGCCTCAGGTAGCTGGAGCCTGACCCGCTCACAGGGATTTTTTTCCCTGACTGATGCTGGAAAATTGCACGCCAGTTTAGAAGGACAAGAGGAGCCTGGCAAGGCTGGACACCTGCACTGCAGTGCTTGGGCATGTGCCCACAGCCCCGGCAGGGTGCCAGGCTGCAGCAGGGGCTGGGGAGAGCAGGGGGGAGCTGCCCCTCTCAGTCCCCCTCAGCCCAGTCACGCATGCACGGCGAGAAAGGGAGGCCTGGTCTGTCCTTGCTCCTTCCATCGCACCAGAGGGTGTGCCAGGCCAGGCACTCGCAGCTGCTGTGTCTGAAGGGACAAGGAAACACATCCTTGCTTTTGTTTTGGCTTTACAGGGAAAAAAGCGTGGAGTAGCTCTAAAACAATATGGCAAAAGAACAACATCCAGCGCGATCATCTGCACAGCACTGCGCACACTTAGCACCTTGTACAAACAAAACACAGCTTCATTTATCACTCCCAAGTCACCCAGTTGTGGGGACAGACAACACACAGCTCTTCATAAATGCATATGGTATGAACCAGCACTTGCCTTTTCCCTCAGTCAGAGCCTTATTGCACGGTTTTGGCAACCCAAGTGGTCACTCCAAGATTCTTTGGAGCCTTTGTGCGAGCACTGCACTCGGCAGGCAGAGGCGCGGCAGCAGCAGCCAGCTGGACACCTGCCAGGGTGGCTCGCCTCCAGAACTGCAGCCCCTGGAAGCTTTGTAGCAGGAAGTAGCTGACAGACCATCAGGGAGGATGCATTTTGTCTATTAGGTAACTGAAGCATAATTTGATGGAAGTTAACACACAAAAAAACCCCCGAAAGAAATAAATAAAAAGGCAACCCTTGCTAAAGTTCACAAGGAGACAGTCACATGGAAATTTGTTCTATGGTTTGAAGTGAGAACTGTAGCACTGTGAGATATATGACATACTGGTAACATTGTCCCTATATCACATACCAGTTTTGCTTTGTGCAGCCTGCCATTTCATTTCCAGAGCTAATGTTCTTTGCAATTTTCCCACATCCTACACCACATACAAGAATATTTTCAATATCCCAAAACATTTCTACTTGTAATAGTAAATCAGTTACTTATGCAATGGGTTTTCTCCTTTCTTTCAACTTTGAGAGATTTCTAATTCAGAGACTGAACTGTTACCAGCAGTAAAAGAACACTGTTTTAATGGGTGTGTCTAGGGGAGGAAGATGGTCTGTTGATTTGGTACTAAAAAACCAAGAGATGCAAAGGAGACCTTTGCCTTTCATCAACTAACCCTTCAGAGATCTTAAGTATGGAAAGGCCTGTTATGATCTTTTAACTGACCTCCACAGTATTGGAATAAATTTTCATTTAGCAATTACTACATGAAGGCTGCATCACTAAAGGTAAAAAAACCATATTCTTTGGAAATTCTTCCAGACTCAATGCAGAAATGCCAAGTGGTAAAGCATTCACTGTAACTCTGAACACTGTTTAAGCAGTGAATAATTTCACTGTCAAACAGAGGCACCTGATTTCTAATCTTAAACTGTCAGATTTCAGTGTCCAACCACTCCATCTCACAGAGCACACTGTGCTTCTATGCCCTACTTGCTGCTCAGTTTCAGCATTGGTTGTAAACTCCTCATGGCTCTTTATGATGTATCTGGCATAAAGAGATCAACTTGCTACTACTACTACCACCATCTACTAGCACATTAATCTTTCTAACCAGCACATCCCTTCAGAGCTCACATTCAGGTGTTTATCCACTACAACCCTTAAATTCTCTTCATATAATTGTATTCAATTAAAATTTTCCTTCCAGTAACTGTGACTTTTATGTGTTTGCAGATACCACAGCTGTGAAAAAAAACCTCTTACCACAAATCTATTACAGACTAACTTGTTAGTTTGTCACTGAGCTCAAACAGCACCTTTCTGCTCAAGTGTTAGAGATTGAGGCACTCTCCACTCTTCTGCATATAGATCTGACTTATTGTTCAGTTCCACCTTGATCTAGACACATTTTGATGGGCTTAAAAGTGAACATGTATATGTCTGACAAGATGCGAGATTAACTTCTCACATTTTCTTAAGCAGCAATGGAAAAATCCATTTGTTTCTGCTATAAAGGCCTCTCTCATTCCCATTCCTCACTGACCACGAAAGTACATGATTATGTTCCCTAAAATACCATGAAGAAAGGTAGAGAGTTTACCCCAGAGGATATTATTCATGGCCAGATCTTGAGATTAGTTTTCCCTGTGCTTCATACTCTTGAGGGTATTTAACAGAAGGCTAGCAAAGGGTAGATTGGAGGGGAGAAAAATATTCAATCCACATCTGTACCTATATCTATCTCTGCCAGAAGATTTAGTGGCTTACATTTAGGAAACACCACTCAGCTGGCAATACAGAGAAAAAAGTGCATATGGAGTTAGAACATCACTGTGCCCACCAGAAACACTGGCTGTGAACAAAGACAGGACTCCAGAGATGTGTTGGTTTGAATTCTGCATCAGCTGTCCCCTGACTTGTGGTGGTATTCCTTCTGACAGCCAAGATAAGGGCAGCTGGAGTAGACCTTCCCATGCTCAGTTCTGGGTGGAAGTAAGCCCCAGAGTGCTACAGGTATTTTTTTTTTCATTACAAATACCCTACTGCTAATATAGAAAAGAAGCAAAACCACATATATATTAAAAAAAAAAAAAAAAAGGAAAAACCTTTCACACTTACTGCAAAATTGAATGCACTGAAAATCCATGGGTATTACTATGGTTACTACTCCAGAGATAACTAAGGTTTCCTTCCTTCTCTTACTTTGCAGGTTTCTCTGTTGTGCTTTATTCACAAGAATAGTTCAATAACAAATTATCCTTAATTTCCTGCTACTAACAATGTAGGCAATTTTTGGTCCCAAGTCTGCTGCCTTAATACAGGCAAAACAGTCAGTGAGGCAGACAGAATCCTTGCCTGAGTTAAGAAGGCAGGATTAGGCCCACCTTATTATACAGTTATTTATTACACAATGATAATTAACACGAGGCAGACAAGCTCATTTATTTGGCAACAGCAACGCTGGCTGAAAGACACTGTTAAAAAGTGCTGAGCATAAATAATATGAAGAAATGCTTATGCAACAATAAGAAAATGTATGATTGTGTATTCTATCACACAGCTTAAAAACTGCAGGTTAAGCAAATTACCACTGGCACAGCATATCCATAATTCTGCCGATCACCTAAATGAATGATCAGGTATGATCCTTTCAATTCTAGCAGCGTTTCTTTCTAAATACCTCACTATTTAGCAGCCTAAAGGGAGCCAACACATCAGTAGTGCCTTCTATGCACTGTCGAGTCCCAGCTTGAGCACACCAAACTCTGAGGCCTTTTGAAATCTTTAAAGACAATCACACATGAGACAGTTTCTATATTGCAGGGCTGGGTAGCGCTACTGCAGCACAAAACAATATTTCAAGCTTTCTGATATACATGTGTCACCTCTATGTGACAAATAGCTTGTATTAATTAGGCACTAGACTTGGTGAGATTGCTGTTATTAACTGAGAGAAGATGGGTTGAATTTAATTGTGTGTGACATCAAAGCCAAGTGACTGATATTTCAAGCATCATTTAAAATGTTTGATATTGGAGTCATTGTATTCACATAAAGACTGTCTAAAAATATAAAGGAGAATGATGAGAGAGGAACTGAAACGCATTCATACAATCCATCTTATGAAGTGAATTTGATGTAATTTTGCTTGTATTTTTGACCCAGTGTTGACAATATTTTTTATTTAGTTATATAAAATTATTACTTTGAAGAACAGTTTATTTTTCTCAGTACTAATTTTGGAGACAGCTGGGATGGTTTGTATTGGTTCCAGCATCAATGTTCTCAGAAATGTGGACATAAGGGAGGGGGAACATAAAAGATCAGCTTGCACTGAAATTTGCTTTATAGCCATTAATGAACACTATTTGGAAAATGTTTACTTAAGAAAAGAAGACTGCCCATTATTTAGGCAAACATTCATAAAAGCTTGAAAAAAAGAAAGGGGGAAAGGAAACTATGTTTAAAATTGCACATGAAAGAATATATTTAAGGAGTAAGAGCTCGCTATTTTGCTATGCACTGTACAAATAGTAACTATCTCACACTCATCAGGATGTGAGGAATGCTGTTTTAGGGTCAAATGTTTCTCTCATTTAAGATGCTGGCAAAAACCCCCTTCAGTTTGACAGGGCAGAATCATACTTGTGATGTAGCATGATAATGTATATGGTGTTTTGCTAAAAAGTGGGTCAATAAACAATTGCCCCAGAGGATACTTGTCTATAATGCTTCTGCATTGTACCATTTCCTTTTAGTTCTTTCTTTAAAAATAAATAAAACAAACCACTTGCTTATTCCATGCTTGCCATAAAGCACACAAAACAATCCAACTGAAATCAGCTTAATTAAACCGCAATGCGTTGCAAGCAAACATGTATCCCCTAGGTATTCCCAAGCAGGCAAATCTGAAATGCACGACAGCCAAAAGTAAATATTAACAATTTCACAAACCAGAAAGACAATGTTCCAGTCAGAAAAACCTCCTCATTGCTAGTGGTGCCCTAGACCCACACCCTATGGAGCAAGGAGGAACTGTCAGGCTCACTGGAGGTGGCCTCCTGCAGTCCAAGGAGGTCAAAATATAAAATCCAATATGTATAATATACGTAAATCAAATACGTATGTATTGTGCATATATTTTTATATGTATATATATATGTGTGGATTTTCATGTGTGTAAATATGTGTATGTGTGTAAATATGTGTATGAATCCCAGTGGGATTCAGCTCTCAGATGGACTTCATCCTCCCAAGAATGTATTCTAAAATGATCAGACAAAATGTTTAATCACATACTTAATTGTAAGAACTGATTTTGATGGGGAAACTGATGTCCATAATGCCAAAAGACACATAAATACCTCAGCAGCTGTATAGATAGAAAACCCAATAGCTGATAGAGAATTCATGGATAAACTCCAGTTTATGAGAGCAATTCTCCCCCGTTTCTTCACAGCAGTGGATCAAAATCTTTTTTGAAATTATCCAAACTCTCTTGTCCTTAGTTATAATACAAAGGTGCACCTTTTCCTCACTTTTTACAGGATTGGCATTAGCCTCAGGTTTTAACTAGCCTTCTGCTAAGAAAAGATTTAAATTCTTTCATTGAAAAGCAAGGAAAAAAACTTAGTGTGTCTGGCAGGATTCTTTGGCAGTTGCAATATCAGTTTTAGCATAATTGATAAAGTAATTTATATAACAAAGCAGTTTTTTTCTATCTATGAATAGGTCACAGAAGAAGCTCTAGATTCCCTGCAGTTCATTTGTTATTAGGAGCTATTTAGGGAATAATTACAACAACCTCTCACTGCTCTGTCCCTCATCTGACGGATTTTTTTTTTTTAAATCCATCAAGTATGTTCCTACTTTTTGATAAAATTTGAAAAGCTCTCTGAACCAAGTTGCAGTACCATACTTGCAAATTAGAAATTATTCCCCATACATATATATTTTAAGGTGGTTAAAATGCCCTGTTTCCATAACTGTTCCTCCCAGAAATCTCATCTGCCTAAAAGAATATTCAAGGGAAGCAAATATTTAGGAGTGTGAATACAATCAAAGCAAAAAATGCAAACAGATATCTGAGGGGGTTGTGTTGTTCCTTCTGCCCAGCTTGCATTGAAAGCTTTATATTTTGAAATTAAATAATTTAAAAAGAAAAAGCTCTTCCTTTGATTTGCCGCAGAATGTGCTTTAAACTAAACTCATGCTTAAATTCTGTTGTCCCTGAAATCAGTCATTCTTCCTGACTAATGCTTTCTGGTGAGTTGGTTATAGAATAAAAATGTCAAAGGGAAAAATTAACAATCACAACCCTGTGCCCAAATACATACATGTATTTAAATGTAGTTCAGAGATATTATTTGGGTTTGTAATCAAGAATTTTCATAACACCCACAAAAAAGTAGGCATCAATCTATTAATAGCCTTCATTTGTCTTCAGAAAAATGGTGAAAACCTTAAGGCAAGGTTTTAAATGGTGTGGGGCTACTTCTCCTTTGTAGTATAAAAACTATTTAAGTATCAAATATGCCTGTGACAAAAAAGTTTCTTTTGTTTAACATAAGCCAAATTTGTTTGGTTTTTAAACTTAGCTAGTACGTTCTTGTCTGGAACATGACCTTTTTGGAGCTGCTTTTTGAGCATCATTGCAGTGACTGAAATACCAGTAAGTGTGTTTTGGATGGCTTCCAGTCAGCTCATCCACCTGTGTGTTGTGAGAGCCTGAGCCTGCTGCACTGCTGCTACACAACAATGCCCCAGGCATTCTTTTTCTCTCCTCACAAACACACGTGACTTTCAATTTTTGCAACCATTTGTAGTTCACTGGCAGATTTATTGACCAGGAAAGTTCATGCCTCCTCTGTGCTGCCCAAATAGGCTGTGTTTTGTTTTGTTTTTGGCTGGACTTCTACCTGACCTCCAATGCTGTAGGAATCATTTTACACCAGCAATTAAATGCTGGACTAGTTATTTGTAGCTTGCAATTGTCCCCATTTAGAAGACTAACTGCCCAATTGCAAAGCTTCTAAATGGGTGCAATTGCAAGTTCAAACAGTTGGGCCCACGTGTAATTACGGTCACAAAATTGGGCTCACTTATGTCGGAGGTTGCCGCAGAAGACACAGGCCACCAACTAAAAGTAATGGTTCTCTGCCTGGTTGCTGCTATGCGCTGTTCATTACAGCAGGAGGAATGAAAGGAAAAGCCTCTTGGTGGGAATACAGAAAACAGAAATACATTAAGACAATTTGAGACTATAAAGTGATCAACGTGGCGCCTAGGACAAATGATCATAACTGTCTCATGCCTAATCACCCATTTCAGACACAGCTTTATGAACAAGTTTTGTTCTCTTTCACGGCTTTTCTCTTATTAAGGCAGAACAGTGTCAGTGGTCAGAGGACTCAATTCTAGGTACCAGAGGCACAAGCTGTGGAATACCACTGGCCATTTTAAACCATCTGCTGAACCTACAGCCTTTTTCCTTCTCTCCACTTGAAAGAAGTTGATCAAGAAAACACCAGCTGGAGGTTTTTTCTCCTCTCACATAGTCAGACAGTAGGTACTGTGCTACTGCTGTCAGGGAAATTGTGTCTAACTTATCCTAATCATAATTAGGAGAAATTTCCCACCTGTTTCTCCCCAGTTCAAAAGTATTTTCAATAGTTGAAGGGCATACCTCTGCAGGTAAAGGCTCCTTTCTCGTGACAGCGTGATACCCCGCACATATATGGGGTTCTCCCCAAAGCATATTCCAGCCTTGACAATGGGAGTGCAGCCCTACAGACCCAGGCACTCCCAAAAGCATCCTGTTCACCAGCCTTTCATTACCACTGCTTAACACCACGGCACAAGTAAGAAACAGCTCTGCTGCATCCACACAAATTCCTTCATCACAGCCTCCTCCAACCAGTGTGCCTAATCAGCCGCCGAGCATGTCAAACCACTGCTGTTCAGCTCATCTGCTGATGACATGAGACACATCTGGGCAATGGAACAAAGAGAATATTCTAAAATGATTATGCTAAGATGAGAATTAATATTCATCCCCCAAAAGGTGCAACTGCCAGCCCAGAACAGTAAATAAAATCGACTACGCTACAGTGCCAAAGTCTTGGGGACCAGGTTCTCCTAAATCCATTGAAAGCAAATTTCGTTTACTGAGGATGAGGCCATTGAGACAGATACTCAGGTAAAACAAATAAATTTAAATATAATTGCATTTTTTTCAGTATCACGTGCGTTGCAGAGTGGATACATTTTGTGGGAATCCAACAAATGATATTTTAATGTACATACATAATTTATTGAGCAAGCAGTAGACTTGCCTGAATGAATGTCAGCCATTGAAGATCCAACATGGTGTATTTTCATGCTTATTACTTGGTACAATAGCAAAGAAGGAAGCATTTAACATATTTATGAACTTGAAACATCTCCCAAGTTCCACAGTGCAAGACTACCACAAATGTTATCACATTCTTCTTCTATGGTCACAATAAGAAATAAGTTAAGCACTTGCTATGTATTTTCAACCTAAAAATAGTTGAAATAGTTACAGACTGCCACCTCTATTACTCTTTGACAATTCTTGCAGTACTGTGAAATACAGCTAGAGAACATAATCTACCTTTATATCTTGCCCATAATTCCCATTTATCTTACATAAAGTGAATGAGATTCAGTATCTAACTAATTTCTGCAGATTTTGCTTAAAATTATAACTACTGGATTTTGAAAAATCTAGTGGTTCCAGCTCCAAAAAAAAAAAGGTTTTAATAATATGTCTATCATAAAGCAAAATTACCAGCTGTCTGTTTTAAAGTAGCCATTTTTTAGGTATCCTCACTCAAAACTTTACATTGCAGATGTACCTGATGAGTGTAAGGTAATGGGAGTTCAGATTCCATGATCCTGCCCTGCCATTCTGATGAGATTTTTCACTGGATGCATTAATTAGCTTCAAAAGTTTCGCATTACTGTGGTTGCTCCCCATAAGCAAGTCCTTGATTTTAGACAGCAGGAGCAGAATTCATTTCATATCAGCTTAATTGCCTCCAATTACCTACAGCCTACCTAGAATTACCTGGTGACCAGAATTAGCTGTGCTTATTTCTTTCCCCCAGCCCTAAATGCAGCTAAGACATAGTGTTTCAAGTTCAGAGGTAGAATCTCTGTGACCGCTCTGTAAAGTTAGATTTCAGAGATGAATCACATTCCTACTTCCAGTGCTGAGAGGCCTTTGCCTCCCATTGATTTCAGGAGGAGTTGCATGTGCTTAATGTCCAAAGTGTAGTGGCCACATTTTGAGGCCAGCTCTGCACTTAGTGCCTCCCATCGCTCTCATTAGGCACCTGGAACCTGACCCGGATCACGGAGCAATCACTGCTGCTGCGCCTCGCCACGGCACCCCCTCCACCCTGCTGAGATAAAGCACCTATTCGGACCTCTTTGGCTCTGAAGATTCACTGGAGAGGAGAGCACAAGTGTTTCTGGAGAGCGAGGAAGAAGAAAATTAGTCTTTCAACAGGCTATCATTACATAAGTAGGCTAATATAATATTTTTTTTTCTCTGACAACTGATTTGTGGAAGGTAGGGGCAGCACAGTCTACAGCAGCTTAATATGTCCTAAGTCCCCACAGGTCTGCTCAAGGCAGAAGAGAAACACAGGAGAAGCAATGCCAGAAGACACCTGGGGAAATGGTGTTCCCTTCCTCCTGTGGACTCGTGTGGAAAACCCTTAGAAAATTTTCAAACTGATTTGCTTTCTGTTTTCCTCATTGTTCAATGATAATAAAAAAGGAATGGCAAAGACAAAAAGCCTTTAAAGGACTGAGGCTGGGAGCTTTATTTTCATTTCCTAGGCTAGTGAAACCACCCACTAGCTTATATAGCCCTCAGGCATCCCCTTCCTGAATTTATCCTCACAGGACACCATTGCTTACAGTGTTTGTATTCTATATAGGTTCTTATACTGCCCTCGTCACCGTAGTAGCTGGGTGCCTTCAGGTGGTGCATTATGCAATGTGACTAACATCTGTGACAGCCAAAGCAGGAGGCAAAAACAGTTAAGGCCCCAGTAGCTTTCCCCCTATACAGCATTTCACTTTCCAACACAATAACTTTCTCCCTGTGAATACACAACTAAATTGTGGTCACATTCGTAGCAGATCAGCAACGTTTTGTTCCCTCTGAAGCTGAATTTCTCACTTTAATATGGCAGTGTGGGAATCATTCTCCTTTACTTCATTCACTGAAATGCCAAAGGCTGAATATTATTTTTCAATTATATTTATTTTAAGAATATCAGTGACCACAGAAAGAAAGAATAAGAAGAAGAAGAAGAAAGAAAGAAAGAAAGGAATAAAGAATATCAGTGACCACAAAAACATGGTAGGCATGGTAGCCTGGACTAGAGATGCAAGACACAGCTTCAAAAAGGTCTGTGTAAGACACACCATTTGGCACTACCTGCAGTGTGAGAGGAAATTTTTCAGCACTAGATTCAGCCTTACAAGCCTTGGGGTGGAGGTTAAAGGGGCACCATGTTCCTCAGGAGTGACAACTGAATATCTCATTGCAGGAGAACTCGCATCTGGGAACAATATGCCTGCAAATCTTCTAAACGCATGCAATTGCTTTGCCAGAGCGATTGATATGTTGTGGGAGGAACATTGCAGGGCAGGTGGTTGCTGTGAGATGACCCCACACTTGGGACCAAAAGTGAGACGTGAGGTCAAAGGTCAAGTGTGACTTTGTTAGAAGCAGAAAATACAGTCACCTCTGCACTGCTGCCCACCCTGCAGCACGCAGTGCTCCTGAACGCCACACAGGTTGCAGGACCCCTGTTTACTGGCACAAAACAAAGCAATTACATTTGCTATTATTTTTCTAATTGCATAAAATGCAATGTGGAGATGCATTAAATTCTATATGCAAATATAAAACAATATCCTTCTTTGCTGTCTTAGGCGTGCTAGTTCACTGGAACAATGAGAAGGGTAAAATAAAAACAAACAGAAAATTATGTTAAATAAATAATTACAAAATTAAACATCTCTTGCATCATTCTAGGCAGGTATTGGCCCAGAGATTACCACTTCAAAGTGCTGGAATCCATAAAGTTAGAGGGTTTTGAGAAACCCTCACTTCAAGAAACGCTAAGGGAAAGTTTAGAATTTGGAGTGAAGGGAGAGAGCAGAGGATTGTTTTCTTGGAATTTGTGGGTTCCTTCCCAGGTGCCAGACACCACACATTTAGAAACTGCCTACATAATAATTGACCTGCCATAACAGATAATGTAGGGAATGCTGTAGAGAAAACTGAAAAGGTATATTACTGATTTAAAAATTCCTTTCCTTTCTAGTATATTTTTCTGCTATCATTCCAGAGGATCTGAGAGTATTTCACAAATTTTATATACACATTCCAGGAAGGATTGCAAAAGCTGATTAAGAGCATATGCAGCAACAACACAATACCACAATTAGGATGGGAAATGCAGAACACTGGACTTGATCTTGCCTCAAGCAGAATGTCCAATAGCAGTGAGCACTACACAGAAAGAGGGACAGAGCACAGATGTTCAGAACAGAAGACAAGCCAAGAAAGGCTTAAAAGATCACTGGCTACAAGACATTTCATAGAAAGCACGCTGCCTTATTGCTCTGTGAGCATTATCACACAAGACAATGCAGACTCTAATTTTAATAGTCAGAGGGAAAGATCCTTAAGCTGGATGCCAGTTGGCTACAACAACAAATGTGTATCGCTGTTCTGACAACATTCACTGCGGTAAACTGTGCTGGGAAGTAATTATCACAGAGACCCTGGCACCCCAGCACAAACTGCAACTCAAAGAATCCATCAATATCCTTCTGGGGTGACAAAGCCAGAAGGGGAGGGTAGGAAAACTGTCACAGCCTGGCCAAGGGGACATGAGGGCAAACAGTGCCTTCCTGTGGAGATTGCCCTGCCGTG
Organism: Molothrus aeneus; assembly: GCF_037042795.1. Taxonomy (NCBI): domain Eukaryota; kingdom Metazoa; phylum Chordata; class Aves; order Passeriformes; family Icteridae; genus Molothrus; species Molothrus aeneus. The sequence goes on from NC_089655.1 coordinate 12,502,790, forward strand.
GCTGTGCTCCAAGGGCACTGCTGCAGCACCTGACCGTGTCTGCAGAGCTCTGCATGTCACTGCTGTGATGCCACTGAGTACCAGCCTACAAATACCAACTGCATTGCCTTGTAGGAGACACTGAAGATGTACATTCATGTGCCGGGCCAAAATAGTTGTATTGATGTAGGGAAGTATTTGCTAAGTGTCAAATTTGTAATTTCTAAAACGAAAAATTATTTACACTAGGCTTGCCTGATGCAGTTCTGCAGGCCCCTGGACCCCAGCCTACAGGGAAGAATGAGGAGGGAAATTAATCTGGTTGCTATCACTTTTACTTCTAGTGTAACACAAAAAAAAAGAGGGTCAGATGCACAGTCACACATGCAGTTTATTTCTTTAATTGCTATCTCCATTACAGAGATAAAGTAGGATAGAATAAGTCCTCCATTACATAGGATAAAGTAATTGAGCAAGATTGTACCTATGACATGAAAGAAGTCACTGACTACGTGACCCATACTTTAATGGTGTGATACAAAGGTCAGGAGAATCAGTGGAAAATCTCCCATGATTTTAATGGCTGATACAATAATGTAAACTCAATATAATCAAGTGGTTAGAGCAATGGGCATGAACCTAGGAAGACTAGCCCACTTCCCTGCTACACATATGTTCAATCTCATGTTTAATTGCACAGTAATACTCATGATAACAAGATTTCTATTTGCTCAGTGAACACTGAAGTTGCTGCTCTCACACCAGTGTTTTAATGGTCCTTGTGGCACTTCTCTCTACAGTGCAGTCCAGGGGGATGTGGTGTCTCTCTTAAACTTTTGTGTGTGCAGCTCCACAGTGAACATTTAGGGAATGGTGCCAGATGCAAGCGTATCTGCCAATCAACTGCTTGATGGTTTTGCTTGATGGTTGTTCCAGAAATGGAACTTCCTTTGGTGGCTCAAAGGCAGCAGGACCTAATGCTTCACTCCAGCTAGCCCATACCTACCTCTACTATAAAAGCTGCTCCAGTGAATGAGCATGACACTCATCCCTTGAAAACTTTGTCCAAGTACATACTTTGGTCATGAGTGCTATCTGAGACTCTCCAGCTGATTTCTACATCCATCTGTCAGTGTTAACAATGGTATATACTGTCCAAGGCTGTTTGGACAAACAAGTGGGAGATGCAGCCACATTTTGCAATTATGCCCTTATTGGAAAAAATAATTTTTGTTATTTCATTCTTTGTCTTTGCCTTGTACCATGATATTCATCTCTAAGTGAAGATGTCCTGACACCAACTGGATTGTAAATGTGGGTGCAAATACAACTTTGTGCCATATTGTGTCACTCTCCTGCTTTTAGTTTTTCTGTACATGAGTCACTGTAATGTACTGTGCAGAAGCTGTGATGCATGGCAGGTATCAAGGCTGGCATATCAGCCTACATGTGCCAGATGATGGTGTACTTCTCCCACCTATGCTTTTGTTACAGGATTTCTGGGTTAAGGAAGCAGGCAGGATAAACACTGAGCAGTCAGTCAGAATACATTCGAAGGCATGCAGGACAAGCCCTGGGATTTATTTTATGTGCTTCAGATGCCATTTTAAACTGGCTTCTTTCCCTACTCAGTGTCTCTGTAACATGTAGATAATTCTCCCCTCCAGACCCTTACACCTTTTTGGTTAGCTCACAGAGCAGTGTTGATCTTTCCCACCTGGACTGCAGCTATCACGCAGTGCCTGTCATTCTCATACAGATCAAAAAGGATTTTGCAGGCTGCTGCCCTTGATCTGTGCCTTATATGTCAGTGTTAAATGCTTCAGCTGAGAGATGCCTGCTTAAAATACATCCTTACCATCAAACCAAAAGGTCCTGAGGCATGTGGAGCACTGCTTAGTAATGCCTCCGAGAGGAAATCCTGGCCACCATGGCATCAGCAAGGCTTCCTGCAGCACCTGGCATTTTTGATGGAGATCATCCATCCAAGCAGTGACCTAATGCAACCCTGTATAACTCTTGAGCCCATGAGATAGCAGTGTATGAGCACATGTTAGGGTTTCCTTTTCCGAAGGCAATTCGATGTGGTTAACAAATTCTGCACTCCAGGTACTCTTCATCCTACAGCTGCAACTGCTAGCACTTTTATAAAGCTGTCTTAATTACCAGTGACCCTGTGCTCTTCAAATGCATCAGCAGTACCAGGGATGATTCAGGATAACAGGGTCACAAGCAATGGGAAAGAGTGTCTGATCCATGCCCCACTTACATACATCTCTAGCTCATAGGCTATCTGCCCTAGATTAAAAAAAGTCTTCATGCCAAGAACTCTGTTTCAGTAGAATTTAAAAGGACTTGGGTTCCAGCCCTCTTTTATTAAAGTGTTGGTAGGATCAAATCTGTATAAGATACAAGCACTAGGACAGAACATGTTAAATAAATGATTTGTGGGTGTAGAAGCTGGTAAATTTGAGTCTACTGGAGAAAAAGGATTTTCACCCTCAGCCTAAAGGCAACTATTGCCTCTAAATTAACTTTTAACATTTGATATGAATTGTAAAAACGTTTATGATTTCATGCCAAAAGATGATACAGACAGCTGAGAAGAATTGCAAGTTGACATGATAAGAACCCAATGCCCAAATCTACTGTTGCTAAAAGTCACCCTAAGGAAGCAACAAGCTCTAGAAAATTCTTCCCATCACTGAGGATTTTTGCACAATGGCAATGCTTTTGGGGAGTCAAGGGTATAGCTGCCTAGGAAAATGTTTGTCTCTCCTCATCCCCTCCACCACCAGCACTGCCCTGATCAGCAAACACAAGGAGGAGTTATTACATGCTACTTTCATTGCAGTGAAATAATATAAATTATTTAAATTATTTAGAAATGAGAAATTACAAAGTAGCCTCAAGTGCATGCTTAGGTGCTTTGATGAATAAAAGCTCTCATACAACATGTAAAACAATCAAAATACTCCACTCCAAAACCAAGATGTTTATAAAAAGACATCTATCATGTTGCTCCAAGAGCTAATCTCACATCCTCCTCTGTCCTTACAACTGTGTCCTAATATTATGTTATGGTAAAGTATTCTTTTTAAATAAATTATGGGAAAATAATTCAGTCTTGAATGTTCTATTATTTGTAAATCTAAATGCTTATATCTTTTGCTCAAAAACACAAATAATCCTCAGCATGCCTCTCTTTAGTGTGGCATAATATTAAGTCAAAAAGAGACAGCTCTCCTTCTCTAACTGAAGGAAATTCATACTGGAAGATCTTACTGGTGTGATTGTTGTGATTCTGCAGCCAATCACAGAAAATTCATCAACATGGAAACACCAAAGACCTCAGTCCTGCCAAAACTTTAGGAAATGTTTGTTCAGCTAAGCTGCCATAAGCACTTATATAAATCAGTGGAAATAAGCACATCCAGAAAAACTTAAAAATTTTTTGAGAAATTCTGTTCTTTGTCAAAATTTTATTTTCCCCCAGTTTCTCTGGATTGCTCAAAACTAAGAGAAAGGAAGAATTAAAAACTAGCTGTAAAACCACCAAAACATGAAAACAGAGGGGAAGACCAGATATATATAGTACCTTATGTAATCAGTTCATTTTTGTAACTCTTGCTCAGAAGCACCTACATTTCAAATACAGTTTGTTCCTGTACTTTCTTACACCTCAATTGCTGTTTATATTTAAAGTTATTTAGCATTCTCTCCAAGCACTGAGGGTTTCTGATGACATCACCAAGTACACTAATAACACCAGAACCAACTAATTGTTTTGATAAGAACATGGTCCTCTCCAAGGCTTTCTGCCAATCTCTCATTTCTTCACCCAGTGTGACAATCCAATGGTTTTTTTTATTTGTAGTCCCTTACTTGTAACTGGGTGTTATTTTCTCCACAACTATGTCTCTCCTCTCTATTTGCCCATATTGCTCCTAGGTCAACCAGACCTGTGTATTAAAAATGCAGATAGATAAAACATAAGCGTCCATAAAGGAAAAAACCTATTTTGTTAATAGACCAATGTGTTCTCTTGTATGTAAGTAATCCTCTAAACAATGGAAAGATAGACCAGATAAAGCACTAGAGAAGTGTTTCTGATGCTAATATTAAACTAGTAACTCTTTTTTGTTCCAATTTAAAATAGAAGTAGTGCCTAACCAACACATTCTTTTCTCTTGAGAAAGTCTGAATACATACCAATGGAAGAGACATGGTGGCCAAAGTCTGAGACATCAAAGGATGTTCCTCAGAGCCCTGCCACCTTTGCCACATTCCCAAAGCACCCACAAACAAGGCAAGGAAAACACAACAGAAGCAGGCAAACCTTGTGTGTGTTCATCTACAGAACATCAAATCCCATCTGACTCCTGCAACACCATCAAAACAATGAAAATGGAGAGCCATCTAGAATGATGACTGCTAGAAAAGCCCTGAAATGTGCTAATCAGACTCACCTACCTGCCTGTTGTTCACTTAAATCTACTTTGAAAAATACCACGAGCATGGGCACTTTATAAACTTTCATTCTGTCCTAGTAGCAGGCCTAGAAATCTTTCCACAGCAGCCAAATTCTCTGCCAGGTGAATCTCCCGTGGGGGAGGTTCCACGCCCCGCCTCACCCACCTCTAGGGGAGGCCCAGGAACGCGAGAGGGGCGCGCAGAGCTGCGCCCCGGGCAGAGCGCAGCGGGGACAGGCGGGCACCGCTCTGCTGCGGCACCCCCGAGCCATTCTGGGCTTCTCGCAGTGCCGGGAGCCGCCCCCTCCCCATTGAACCCTTGGCCATGGGGAGCCGAGAGCCCCGGCCGGGGCCCCGCTCCGCGTCCGGCCGCTCCTGCGCGCTGCCAGCGCCACCGCCGGGGCCGCCCGCGCTCGCACAGCGAGGGAACGTGGATTTGTTCTCTCTGTTCTATGTGCAATTATCTTAAACTTTCTGGTCATCCCTGAGCCGCACCTTCCCCGCAAAGGCACGCACATGGAGCAGAGGGATCCATCCCCAGGGAAGGAGATGCGTCACTGCGGAACGTTCAGCGTTAGCGCCTCGGTCGAAAACGCGGTTTGGGTCCTTCTGCTTCATTCCCCCCTCCCCTCCAAAATCTGGTTTGATTTTGCTCTCCCCTCGTCTAGCTTCTCACCCATTAAAAAAATAGAAAAGCATTACTTTTTCAGCTTTGCATTCTCCAGACAGATTTGGCTCGCTCCAAAGCCTCCGTGATTAAACACGCAGTAAATAGTAGTCAGACCAAAAGTCTCTAAGCCTGTGACTTTTTTTGGTGCCAATAAATCCCAGTGCACCTTCTCTTCAGCTGCCTTCAATTTCCTTGACTTTCTTAAGGCTGTCATGTACATCTGGACCTGGCTCCCACTTCCATTGCAGTATTTTCATTCTCTTTTAGATTCCTCTCTGAAAAGCTGCAGACCATTAAATCTACATGTTTTCTGAAATCTTTAGAGCAATTTAAGGATTTGATAACTTTTTTTTTCCCCCCTTTGGAAATCTCCAGCCTGAAAAAAATGCCTTAAAAATGACTAAAATATTGATGTTTAAATTTTAATTTCTTGTCAAAGGGAAAAACTAAAAAAATAAGAATGTTGTAATGCAGTTTTAACTTGGGGGGAGGGGGTGGGAATCCTTTTTCTTGAGACATATAAGCCAATGTGACCCTAAAACGCTGAGTGCTGTCATTACTATTCTGCAATACAGAAGTGAAAAAACCTTATCTGATGATATGGAAACAGCAAATCCCCAGCCTGTGTAATGTAATTTGGGGTTTTTTGGTATCTTTTTGTTTGAGCAGAAGATCTCTGCCACAATGTGTCCAGTACATCTGTGTTTTCTCTCATTTGAGCCAGAAGCACCATGGGGCACACACAGTCTTTCTTGACATATTTTTCTAAGCAAGTAAGTATTTGATTTTTTTTTTCCTGTGGTTCAGAATACAAAGAAGAGTGACATGGCAGAATCTGGTGATTTATCACAGAGGAATTTAGAGGTAGCAAGTAATAAAATTTTATTAAATGGAGACAAGCAGGGGAGCATACGTGTGCAGTTAGAAGTCACTCTTTTTTCCTGCTCACCAGATCATCACTCTACACAGCCGCTGGGAGAATGAAAGCTTTTGAAATAAACAAAGTGCTGCTGTCAAAAGCAGAATAGTCTAAAGTGCAGAAATTAGAAGAGTAAATGGATCTGGAATTACTATGGGGATAGGAAGGAGACAAAATGCATATCTACCAGCATTTGGGGTCTAGCCAGACGAGCAGTTAGCAGCAGCTTTGCCAGGGACAGGGATTGCTGTCCACTGGTCTTTGCTGCCCCTACCAATCTGCTGGCAGAGCGCGTTACCCAAGCACTCCCCAGCTTACTCCACTTCCAAGGAGGCCAGGTTAGTTCAGATAAACAGTAAAATTTGCTAATCTAGTGCATTTTGAAAAAATAGGTTAGAGAGGAATCTTGTATGAGCAGCGCTAGTAGCAGAGCCGAAGGGATTTGGGATTCCTGATAACCACCCAGAGACAGGCTGTGGTCACTAATACCTTCCACCAGCACAGCTGAAGCTGGAAGGACACATCTGTTCACCTCCTGAAGAGGACTAGATTTCTGGTCTGCTAATCTCATTTTCCACTACATATTCAGTCAAAATAGCCCCTCAATGGCTGGAGATTCCTCTGTTCCTTCAGCAGTTTTAATTTGGCAAAAGTAAATGAAGAGAAAAGTGAATGTTAGTATTTGGTGCCTGATCCAAACAGGGTGTATAAACAGCATAAAAGCACATAGCCCTGCTATATCTCATCCTTTTCTGCTCTTAATACTCTGAGTTCTTAAATCAGGCAGCTCCATGCAGCTTTAATTTAGTGAAGGGCCAAGCAGCTATGAATTAAGGAGCCATAGGGCTGAGCTTCCAGCAATCTGTTCTCTCCCAAATGTCCAATTAGAAGAGATAACACATTCAGAGATAAATTCCTGGCAAGAGCTGAGGATGAGATTTTGCTTGTATCAACAATGTGGTCAACACTTTGAGAATGATATATGAAAATAATGTAAGACAAAGATCTGAAATGTTTAAACAAGAGATCAGTTATGGGCCTCTCAGAGGTGGTAAAGGTAAATTATTAAAGAATTTATAATTACATTCATGCCTAATTATTAATAAACAAGGATAGCTAACAGATGCTGCAGCAGATTTACATTTCCTAAGGAAACAAGAAGAATTATGTAAGAAAATCAGGATCAGCAAAACTATTAGGTCAGGAAGCTGAAATGCCTGTACATGACAAAACAGCTTCTGTCAAAACGATTCAGGAGGAAAGAGGAAGCAGTAAAAAAAAAAAAAAGAGAAGAAGAGAGAGGAAGAGAGAGAGATTCCTTCTCAAACCTTGGAGGCACTAATAGATTGAGGAAAGCTGACACAACACCTATGGTGAGACTGTTTCAACAAATTGAAAATGGGGATCAGATCCAAACCAGAATGTTTAATTCTTACTGATGCCATTCAAGTGACTTCACCACATGTTGAACATGAAAACAAATTGATATCTGTTTTCTTAAACATATGAATGAATACGCCAGATCACTATGGTGAAAACTTCAGCAGAGAAATATAAAATGTATTGCTTAGAAAAATTAATGCCAAAGCACAGAAGAGAAATCGTGATGAGTAAACTGGACAGAAAGCTTGGAAGAAGTAGCAGTGGGTCAGCAGGAGAAATTCTACCCCAGTTGACTTAAGATCTATGGAGATCCCAATACAATGCTCAGCACTAGACTGTATGATTTGCAAATAGTGTGATAGAAACTACTGAAGAGAGAAAGAATTTGCTTTGATTGTTAAGAAAATAGATATTTGTAAACGGAGGGAATAATCATGAAAATCTGTTTTGAAAGATTATTTCTTGCTTATTTATGACCTAGAAAAAAACCCTGAAGAAATTACTGAAGTTTTCACAGAAACAGCTAGCTAATGAGGAGTTTGACAGATAAAGGTGTAAAGTGATAAAATAAACTTGTATGAAATGGAAAATAAAACCTAGCAATTAATTGCCGGAAACAGAGCATTTAAAGTTGGCAGTGGCAACATTAAAGATAAACACTTATTTAACATGAAACTATCAAATGTAAAAAAAATAAATGAAATACAACTGAACTTCAAGTTCAGAGTTTATTCTAATGAAGAAAAACATAAAACACTCAAATACTCTTCAGCAGAGCCAGGGTAGCCTGACAAAAATGGCACATTAATGTTACTGTGCAGTGTTCAGGAAGACAAGCCCAGCAGCAGTACCTGCCCTTGCTTAAACAAATGTATTACAAGGCTACATTTACATGAACACAATTTGGAATTGGAATTCCAAAAATAAGATCACTGAAGCCACTTTTTTCATCAATAAGATCACTGAAGTTCCTTGGCAGAGACTGGCCAGGGCAGGAGCAATGAAAGGCACTGGGTATTGCCAGGTTTTAAGCATGGTTCTACCACACAGATGGTATCACATCCTTCATATTCTCTGAGTACAGTGTAATGACTTTTCACAAGACTACATTTAAAACTTATCCCAGAAGTCTTTGAAGATAATTCCTATTAAGTTTTCATCTGATTTAAATACCTCCATTGATCAGATACTGTTTGCTACTCAAAGGTTCAAAAAATTTCCTACTAAGGTATTTTCTCCTTTTAAGTAAGGAAAAAATCACAATAGGCTTACAGTCAGTGAAAAGCAGTATTGTCATTCCTTATGTATTAAATACTTGTAGAAAAGATTTTCCTCTCAGTATAGAAACAAGTCTGTACATTTAACATTGATGAAAACTCTTCATCTCAATGGGAACAGTTTGATTTAGGACACAGAATATTTTCCATCCCCTAGAATCCATTCAGACCACTTCTTCTGCCATTGCATGCCAATAACGTATGTCCAACCACAAGATAAAAATCATCCAGTCTCCCATTTGCAAATCTGGAGTCCCACTTCTTCATTTACACCCAAAAATATCCTGCCTGCTGTTTCCTCCCCATCCTTTTGGCAATCGCCATTATTACATGCATGGAAAAACATTATTAGGAAAGTCTAACGGATTTTAATTGTTTGCATTGCAAATGTTTCTCCCTGGTGGAAAAAAACTCTAATCATATTGTCTCATTGCTCATTCTTTACTCTTCTTCCTGTTGTCTCTATTGCTCTCTCTCCTTCTGTTCATTCTTCTCTCCAACCTGCTTCCCCAAATACACTGCCATGGCATTCTCTTTACTCTTCCTTGCCCGGCAGGGAAGCTCATTTCTCTCCCCTTTCTATCTCTTGGTGATGTCACTTCTTCTCTAACAGAATCTGCAGCAGAATCCATCTCCTCCTCCTTGCTCCCTACCAGCCATATGCAGAAGCAGTAGCAGAAATTGGGGACAGCAAATGAGCCCTGCAGAGATCAGGTCTCTGCACATGGTAGGCAAACACTCTGGTGAAAGAACACAGGCTGAAAGCCATTTTGTATTGATAGATCCTTTCTCTAGCAATAAAGCAGAAACCTCCTAGATTGAAATACTGCTTGGTGCATCAACAGCCTGGTGGTGCCTCGAGGCTTTGCAGAGAACTGAGATCTCACAACTGTTTGGGTGCTCCACAAACACAGTGAAACCAGCTCTCTCTTCAGACACCCCACAGTCCAAACAGATCAAACATGCAAAGAGAGGGACAACAGGAATATTGAAAGGTCAAAAGATTTGCCCAAGGAAACAGAGTAGATCTTGTCTGTGAATACTTATTGATGGCTTGTATATTTATTTTCATTACTTATCCCATGGCCCAGTATTAATGGGTGAAAAAATCCTTTTTATATGCTTTCAGACCATTATCTGTAACATCTTTGTATCTAAATACACAAAATGTGTTTTGCACTTTTAATTGGTTAATATTGATAATCTCATAGTAAACTAGAAAAATCCATTCTATTTTGACACTGGCAGATACCACACTCTAAATCTCTCCACTTGTCTCAATGCTAACAAACTTACAGCAAAAAGCAAAAGTTGTGAGTTTTTATAGGTTTTTCTTTGAGGGAAATCACCTAAACAAGTTTTGTGGTTTTGGTGTGGATTCTCACTTTTGGCACACTGTTAAGAGTGCTCTCTCCCTGCATGTCTGATCCAGGTGTGGATTAGTACAGAGGGAAAAAAAAGGTGAATTTTCTTTCCCAGAAAGCCTCCCAGGTAAGGGAAGGGTCAGAGATAATGGTTTAACAGTTCTCAGGAGCAGAGAATATCTACATATGGTTTCTGATTTAAGAACATTTTAATGATTTCAAATATGTATGAGAAAAAAATGCCTTTAGAATGTCTTAAGGATTTTAATTAAAAAAACAAAACAGATATTTAGAAACATCTGGTAACAGCAAAGAAACCTGTTTGATAACTAGTTCCCAATGCAGTTGTAAATCACAGATGTCAGCAACTAAGAAAATGTCTTTTTTTCCACTATAATTTTAGAGTCTAAAAAACTACTGCAGGCATGTTTAGGACTGTGGCCTGGTGTGCCATTTTAAACAATAGGCAGTGCCAGTAAATAATGATGTAATTTAGCCTAAAGATGGGCTCACTTTGTTTTCAGAGTATGAGCTGGAAATCCTGAAACAAATTGATTGGTCTCTGCTCAGCTATAAAGTTTTGAGAGATATTAACAGTTCTATTGTTCTAAAAGCAGAGGATGTTTTGAGGGAAAACATAACTCAAAAACAAGTTAACTGTCAAGAACTGAGGGCTTTCCACACATTTCTTTTGTTATGACAAAAAGCTTATGATACTTGGGTGCAAATACGTTCAAGCAGCTGAAGAAATTTAACCTGTAGTTTGGTCATTTCTAGGGGGCAAGATGTAACACCAGCACTTTCTTTCCAAAAACCACAAATTCATTCCCTAGGCACAGAGAAACATACTGAAAGTCAGCTGCTATGTTATCATAACCCTGAGACAGATTTCCAAGGGAATTTGCACGTACTTGGGTACTTAGAGAAACTCACCAAGAGGCCAAAATATTCACTGCCACAGGCTGAAAACAGGAGCTGTGTCTTGTGTGCTTGGACACTTTTATAAACCTCACCAGTTATCTTTCTGTAGTTCTGAATATTCAAGTGTCTCCAGCCATCTAACCTTATCCAACTAAATGCACTTTTGTAACCATGTGGAGTGCCTGACGTTGGTGTCTGACCACAGCTATTCCAGCTACTCAGCTTCCCTTGCCTTCTGCATTTCAGGTAAAACACACCAATTCCACCAAAGCCCATTCTGTCACCACCATTTGACAGAATTTTGTGCAGAATCCATCTCTTATCCATTATCATTTGAGACACATTTATTAACATAAGGATAAATTTCTTGAGATGTGGAAACAAATATAACCAATATTGACTAGATTATTGTGCTTAATTAAATTAATTTTTACTAATAAAATAGGGGGAAAGTATGCATGGCTAATACTGCAATTTTTAAGTTTTAAGAAGAAAGGATTATTTTCGTCTGACTAGCTGTAAGATACCAGGGAAAATTTATCTTGTGTATTATCTAATAGGCCTTCCAGAACTAAAGACCACAGGAGGTAAGGCTAACAAAATTAATATGCAAAGAAGTTCAGCACTAGGGACCCATAATTTTCTTGCAAATGGTTTCACTTTAAGGATGAAACAACACAAGACAATACCAATTTCTTTCTTTTTTTTGCAAATAGATGATGCTTTAAAAAAATTAACACATGACAGCAGGTGGGAAGAAACTAGAGAAGTGGATATTCAAAGTGGAGAGTGACTACAAATTTGATTTGCTTAACATTTTACTAACTGATTTGAATTCACTGATATGTTAACACAATGTCAGGAGGTATATTTAATTAAAACAAGATTGGTTGTCGTTCAGACATGAAGTAAACATTTTGTATACCTAGTGAATTATTAAAGAGAATGAAAAATAATCTGACCTTCAGAAAGCAGAATCATAAATAACAAGGACCGAGGAGATTCTACTTGGCCCCATTTGAAAATCAGGTTTTGTTTGTATTAAATAGTAACTGTTATAGTAATCATTACCAAATTCATTATTAATTAGAGGGTTTTAATAGCAAAGAAGTGCTTTCATTGCAGTCATAGATTTATATCACATCTGTATATGCAAGACTACTATGAAATATGATAAGAGAGAATTAAACCATTCTCTCTTTTATGTTTGGAATTAACTTGGGCATTTAATGTTCTGTTCTTTCTATCTGCTTTGTAAGATGTCAGCAATATCCAGGTACTGTTTCTTGTAGTAAAGAGCTCATTGTGATTAGATTTCAAAAATATATGACTGCACCCCAGGAAATGGTTCAATCTAATAGTACTCCCATCAATTCAAAATAGGTGAGTGTCAGACAGGCTTCAAAGGTAACAAATCAGCACAGCATAATTCAGAATTTTAAAATCAAGACTTTGAAAACAGAGAAAGGTTACATATCTTGGCCTAAGCATATCAAAATTTGATGTTTATGTATGTCTAATGTAGTATATTATGGCAATAAAACATACTGACAAAAATGCTCTCTTTGAAATGAATCTTCATTTAGAACTGAGTGATATTCCATCAAGGAACATCTTGTTTTAACAAGAACATTGTAAGGCATACTGCAAGACATTAGCTTAAAATATATTTTCTATATTTTATCATCCTTTATAGCTTTTAAAAGTTCAATTCACCTTTGAAAGACATGAGGAAGTAACTCCTGATGAGAGTTGAAGAATTTTTTTGCCTTTAGCCTTTGTATGTCAAAAATTTTCCCTAACATATCACAGAAAAAATTGATAAGTACAGTGTCCATATATTGAATAACAATTCAACCTGTTATTAAGTAGGTGTAATTATGTGGGGAAGACAGAACACCAGCAGCAAAATCTAAAACAATCCCATACAAAGCTTTAGTTCGCACACGTAATCTTTTGTATTTCTGCAAAACTTTCCAAGACTTAAGAAGATTCTTACATATTTTTGCTAAAACCAGTGGGAAAGTGATGAAGATACAATTCAGTACAAGGATATGAAAGACACACTATTTTATAAGAAAACAATTAGATGAGTAAATCCTTCTGCTTCAAAGCCATACACAAAGAGATCCCTGCATGTAGACACGTGAACTTTCATTGATTTTACTGAGAACATATCATTCAGTAAGAAATCTGATCAGTTTCATACCATTTTATTTATAAGACCATTATTATACCACCTTTATGAATTTCCTGAAATCATTGTGGGTAACACAAGGATCCCCATTGAAGGGAAGAGAGGCACACAGTGAAGAAGATACGTGTGTGGTAGGGTACAAGGGTTTCCAGGACTGTCCTGTGGTTTGATGTGTCCCATCCCTAAACTTTTTTCCTTCATTTTAAATATTTTTAGAAATTAATTCAGTTATTTAAATCTGAAAAGTTATATAAATAGGATTTGGTGTGGTGATGATCAGTTCTTAGGGATCATTATATTTAATTCAGATACCTAATTTAAGGCTTTGATCCTCAGGCCATAATAACAATAGCAACAGAAGTAAAATGCCTTATTTATAAATTTATACTATTGTAAATTCAGATACTTCTAAAAGACTAAAAATCAAGCTCCATTTGTTCAATATAAAAAGGCTTTGAAATGTAATCTCCATGGGTTGATTGATGTATTATATAATGTCTTTTTTTTTGCTTTCTCTGTACAAACATGTTAAACATGCTTGATAGTTTTCTGAGTACACATAATTTCCTCCATTTCCCTTTGCGCTCAATCTATTATCTTTTACAGTGTTTAATAAATTAATGTACGCAATCTAAAATTGAATTACTTTATTCATAATCAAATTAATTATACGTCAACATTTTCCAAGGCCATAAAATATGAATATCTAATAATAGCAATGTTTGCATTATGCTGTAATAGTTATAAAAGCTTTTTCTTTAAGGGACAGTAAGCAGATAATAAAGACTGTCAAAATTAAATACAATATCAGAGCTATTCCTTTTTTATTAGGCTTCTTTAATCTCTATAAATCATATCTTTATGGTCAGCAATGGGAATAAAGTTGGGTGGTTAGAGGACGTTTTGATAGCCAAGTAAAATCATGCTCCTTCTCAAATTGTTCTTATAATGTGAAAAAAAGGAGTTCCTTAAGCTTACACTCTAGGTTTATTTCATTTAAAGGGTTATTGATCCCTCACATACATAAAATCAGAGACTTTCAGGTGTTTCTATGATCCCTCAGTGCAGACTGGCACTCCAGGTCACTACAGCTGTACACAACATTCCTACATGGAATTCCCTCTGTCCCATCACAACAGGAACAGTCAAAATTTCTTTTGCTCAGTAACACAGCAGAGTTTATTGGCTTGATTATACAGTGTGCCAGTCACCTTTGACACCTAATCCATACTTGTCCTGCAGAGGCTGACTGCTGAGCATCCAAGGAAAGGATCTCTGTCTTTTAGCATCCCACAGCATCCCCTGAAAGCTGGATGCCCATGACTGGGCAGCGCATTTACACCAGCTCTTCCTTCCCTGGCAGCTCCTGAGCCACAAGCTTTCCACAAAGGGTAGTAGCAAGAACTACAAACAAAATTTTGCTGTTTTACTCAGAATCTGGACAGGTTTTTAATTGATATCCCAGCTCCCCACTGAACCTGTGCAGCAGTCTAAGCATCCTTGCTCTCTCCTAGTCTGGTTAAAATCTAGCACCTCATGGATCAGCCCTTTCAAAAGGTCTGGAGAGTGTTTTCTGAGACTCCTCTGCAAGAACAGATGGCCCAAATAAATCACAATCCTAAACCTCAGAACAGCTAAACCCCAAAAGCCCTGGTCCTCTTAACTTACAGTCAAATGCCAACTAGAACCTAGTCCTGGGAGCCAAGAGAAGATGCACTTCCTTGTCCTCTGACTCCATCACAATGTGACAATTTTTCTGTAAAATTAGAGTGAAAGTAGATGGAAAAAACCTCTGAGTCACAGCAACAAGACCTTCCCAACAAGACTCTTGCAGCCACAGAGCACAAAGGATTGAGCAGTGACGCTGCTCCATCCTTCCAGCTTTTCCCAGCACTCACACTGCACCCAGCCAGTCCTGCTAGCAGCCTTCTGGATCAAACATTTCTACTATTGCAGTGGGTTTCCCCAGGAGAGAAAGAATAAATCTTTTGCCCCTTCTGTTTAAACACAGTTGTCCCATCTTGATATGACACCTCGGGTGCTCCAATACAGAACATATAAATATAAAACATTGAAGGACCAACTGCATGCTCATGTGGCTCTGTCTCAGTATTGTCATCTTGGGCAAATATTTGATATTCCACCCTGCTTCTTGGTGGCCTCTGTTCTTTAAGCATCCTGGAAATTAAAAGACCATAAATCATGTTGCAAGGTTTTTTACATCACTGTTCAGAAATGAAAGCATTAAGCCATGCATTGTGTTACCTACAGTCCAAGCAAAACAAGCAATTATATTGCCTCCAAATTCTGGAAACATACATAGAAGTCAAAAATCAGCTGTGACTACACATTTAAGATGCAAAATAGATTTGTGGCAAATTGAATTTCATTGAATATAAGGTATCTGGGTTTTTTATGAGAAAGCAAACCCAGAGCTCTCTGTGTTCGGCAGTATTTGTGGAACACAGAGGTTCAAACTGATTTTTACATTTAACAAATGTGGTGTGTATCACCTAAATTAATAACAATCTGAAGCTAAATCTGCTTTACAGTTATTATAGTGCAATTTTCCCTATCAAGAAATGCTGTGGACTTACTGTTTACCTTTCAGTTGATTTTATTTGCCAGATTATGTACAAAATGGTCCCATGGGCTTGCTGAATATATGGGTGCTAACAATGAAAAATGTGCATAGTTTTAATACCAACTTTGTAAATTGCCTTAATAATAGCTTGTATAATGTAATAGTATTTTCAACCAGTACTTTTAATTTCTAGCTCATAAAGTCTTTTCATTGAACCCCAAGGGTGTAGCTATAAAAGTAAGATTTAATTTTGTATATAATGTGGCCTAAATTAGTTTTAAAGCAATAGGAGAAACATGCAGCTCAAAGAGATAAGACTGAAATTATTATAACTCGGTGAAATTTCCTATAGCAAAATTAATCATTATTTCCATTTTTACATAATTTGACATAAAAAATATAAGACTAATGTAGATCTAATCAAGGTATATATTTTAAATCACTTTACCGTAAATTACAGAGGCCATAAAAGTGTTGCAAACCATATGACAGCAAATGATTTGAAGACACTTGCAAAGTTGACAATTTCTTTGGTGAAATGAATAAATAAATAAATACTACTCCAAAGTAACAAATGGTATATTTATGTTCATAACTTTGGCTAAAACTGGAAGTTCACACCCAGAAACTGACAGCACCCTCTCATGGCTTGTCATGCTTGTCAACTGTCTGTGACATTTGGTCATTTTCCCTAAAAGTGCATTTCCTGGAATCATGTGATTATGCAAAACCTCAGTTTCTCATTTTCTAACCCTCCCAACTGCAGAGAAAATCTAGCAAGCATGAATGATAAAGCAGATGAAAGGAGACAGCACATAACAGACCCAACATTATTTTCTCAGATTTTCTTTTCTTATTTATTCTGCTCATCTTTGTTCAGGGGCCTGACATATTCATGACTGCTTGGGCTTGGCAGATGTACTCTTTTGACCATTTTAAACACATTTTAAAAATCTTAAAGGCCATCAGACTTGTGAATAAAGAATTCTTATAGAATCATTTATTCTATAAGAAAATAATTGTGTGTTAACCAAGATTTATTTTAAGTACATTATGTAAAACAGGGACCAAATTTTTTCCTGACATGTTGGCTGAGACTGCTTTTCTGTAGGAATACATCTTCCAATCCTAGATGCTTTCTACTGTGAATAGTTCCTTTGGCCTTAAAAATATGGATTACAGCTGTCTTTGCAGTTAAATCTGATATGATATCAAATCAGACAGGGTATAGGAGAATGAGAAAGAAGAGAATATTTATGATGGCATCAGAAGACCTATGTTGTTCCACTATCTGGAATACTATTTAGAATGCTTTCCATGTATATTAAAATTTATACCACTAACATGTTATACGAAGGTCTCTCAGGTCTGTGCTATCAATATCTGCACAACTTAATTTTACTTGCAAGTTTATGTGGGTTTTTTAATACTCAGAAAGGTTCTGAAAAAGAAAACAAACAAACAAACAAAACTGGTGTCTGCTTCACCAAAAAACCAGCAGGAAGGAGTGATGGTGAGACACACTGACTGCCTCAGTGTGCTCAACAAGCAAGTCCTGGGGTACCCAGGCACATTTTGGATCCATCAGGAGACTGGACTTTGGAAACCTTTGCCCAAAGAATCCTGCAAGTTCCTGATGTTGGCTGAAGGCTCTGAGAGTAAAGAGTAAAACTTCTCCAGGTTTCAGTATGAACAGGCTCAGCCTCATCAAGAGTGGCTTTGTGGAATATTCTCTGTCAATGCTCCTTTTTTTAAGTTTATTTCATCCTTGTAAGCCTTATTGATTTTTACAGCTGCTGGTGGGTCTGACCCCAGGAATTGAATAAAAGGCTACAGCTCCTGCAACACCTCCTACTCTCAAAGTTTCAGACCCTCTATCTTTTGAATAGCTAAATAGGCTCATTAACTGTGTTTCTGAAGCCTTCCAACATATTTACTACAAACAAAAATAAGTATCTGTATCAAGCAATCTAAGTAATTATGTGCATTAATTATCCACACGCACATATATATTTATATACACATGCAGGGGAAGATGGTGCATTAGCAGTGCATTCCAGTGGTGTTCCTGCCTCCCAGCCCATCATTTGCCCACTGATGGGGGCATGGGGAGCAGACACAGTGGCAGTGCCTGCCTTGCACAGGGCATCACATCCCTGTCCCCACTCACTCACGTGCCACCTGTCACAGCCCTCCCCTCGGGTGACTGCAGAGCCCAGGAGGGCATTCTGAGCACAGGAAATGCTAAAGATCAGACAGTCAGGTAAAGAGTAAACAAAATGCCAATCATAATCATTCAAAATCAGGAGAATCATGGATTGGAAAAGCCCTCTAAGATCAAGCAGCCACTAAACTAACACTGCCAGTTCATCCCCTGACACGTCTCAAAAAACCACCACATCTACAGGGAGCTTTGAACACTTTCAGGGATGGTGATCCCACCACTTCCCTGGACAGCCTGTTCCAATGCAACACCATCCATCCAGTGAATAAATTTTTCCTAATATCCCATCTTGTTTTAAAAAGTGTCATCTAACTGAAAGTTAAACTTATATGGGTCTTAATTAATTATTTCAATGGGATTTTGTGACTGGCTGAGGACAAAACAAATTACAGACCTTAAAAATTACTGTGCATTTTTAACACTAGCATGAAAAATATTTTATATCAAAACATTACCCAACTTCATCCTGATCTCTTTTTCTAATATATTTTTAGTAAAATCACTCCAACACCAAGCTAAGGTATGTTCAGATGGAAATCCAGGGGCTGATTTGGTACCAAGGTTCTGCTCTGAGTGCAGTGTCCCAGGAGTGCAGCAGGATGCCAAGGGAAAAGCTGCTGTCCTCACATCAGCCACATGTCCCCACAGCAGCACTGCGAAGGACTGACTGTGAGCGACCAACAAAAACACTCGGCACTGCATTCATTTGCATCTCAATACGCATTTCTGCGGAACATTTGAACATTTTACAGGAAAGGTACTTTGCACAGTCATTGGATTGATTGTTTGGTTTTACTGAATGTTGTTGAGGAAATAATGGCTATGGCTGAATCACCAGTAGAAGGCAACTCAGGAGGAAAACCTGAGAGACAGAGGATTTCTCACTTGCTTGTGGTGGCATTGCTGGCAGGAATCAAATACCCGGGGAAGGAGCACTCCCTGTGATGCTCTATTAGAGAGGTGGGTTAGCCCGGGCACTTTCCAAGTGGCAGAGATGAGCTGGCACTCAGAAAAGAATTTATAAACATTCCCAAACAGGTTTTGAAATGCTACAGAGATGTGCATTGAAATCAGTAAGAGCTTTTTTATTACTTGTTTTCAACTTCAGTAAAGGTATTGTTGAAATCAACAGAAAACAATAATCTTGTGGAGTTCCTTGGAAACTTTTTCAGTTTTCCCTTTCTTTCTCATCTGTAAAACATTCAGTTATACAATCTGGAGATGGAGAGAGTATCTTATTATGAATGGTGATCAATTACAAATGATACACAGCAAGTAGCAAAGTGCTGAAAACACAGGCACTATGATCAGCCTGCAAACATCCCTTGTGCTCAGCATTTCACTGAAGTGCTCATTGAGCAATCATGAATAATGAACATAATAGTAAAGAAAAAAAAAAACAACACAACTTAGTTCAGTTAAAAATTGGAAGGGAAAAAGTCAAATAAATTATTCCATATGATCAGTTTTCCCCTCCAGTTACTGCTTTATCCTCCTCTACACAGCGAGAACTGCCAGGACCTGCCTGCATTTTCCTGAAGTTTTTTTGCAATCTATTACAGGAGCCTCTCCCTCTCTGGCTGCACCCTCAGTCTGCCTCATGGAAAATATTTGGTGGACTGCAACCAAGCCCCTCTTTACATGCAAGTGCTCTAATCCTACCAAACAAGACTTCCTGTTTTTCAAAATAGAGAATGAGTCCCCCTGTTTCATCCAAACTAGATTTATATCAATGCCCAGTTTTAAGGCAGTGATTCCTAGCTGTTCCCTCATGGGGAATAAGATGAAAGAGTTAAAAATGCAGTGCTTTGGACAAAATACACGCATTTGTTCAAGGAAAAAAGTTATAACAAGAAGATATGCACGCCTGATGATGAATGAAAGCCTGTTTGTACCTAATGTATCGAAGAAATTGTTCAAGAGCAGTTAATTTTGCCATTTCAATGTCTTTATGAGTTATCTGCCACAGAAGTACTTGTTTTAAAAGATGAGTTGCCTGGCAACCACTTTAACATAGACCAGCTGACTTTTCTGAACTTTGGGAAATGTTTTATTCATCAGCTGGTATTCTTTGCTCCCTTCCCTTCATTTTCAAATTCCCCTTTCTGATTGTTTACATGCTTTTTACATTCTGCAGAGCAGCTTCATGGTCCATCCACTACCATGCAATAATGGACACCAGTTTTTTGCATAATTTACACCAGTTTTTGCATAAAATCACTTTTAAAAGCAACAGGCATTTAAATTACATTTTTTATTGCATACCTACTCAACTCATCATGCAACTTGACCCAAGCAAACCATACAGTGACAGAATGTTTGGAGTTGTATTAATTTTCTTTATTCATTAGTTAAAAATCAATACCAGAGACATTACTTTCCTTCATGAATTGCCCACAGATCTACTGGTATCAGTTTATGGATAGGGAGTTAAGATGCTGGTAGATAAAGAGAGAGAAAGACAAGAACTGGTTTGGATTAGACCACTTGGAAAAATCACAAGAAATCAGGAGGGGGGGGGGGGAGGAAACATACAGAAGAGGAGTTCTTGCCAATAATGAAATAGTTCCCAAGGGAAATAACAGACATCTCTCATTCTGAGACTTTTCCTCTATAATTTGTATGGCAATACTGAACCTGAACAGACCAAAAGAAAGACACTGACATTTTGACCCACCTAGCTTTTTGAAGCCTTCATTATCAAACACAGTTTGATAAAGGCACCCTCATGTGTTGGTTTAATTCTCTGTGTGGAGAAAATGTTGTTTGATCTCCAGCTAAGGGACTGCAGCTCCTGAAGTGCTCACATGGAGTGGCACACCTTAAGGCCCTGACCCGAGGAGCCAGTGCAGGGGATGTTGTTTTGGATAGCAGTTTAGAATATGTTAATGATGCTCTGAAAGGGGTTTGCAGTACTCTCTCCAAACCTGAGGTAAGATAGTTTTCCTATTTTGAAGCAGCTGCGGATTCACACATGGTTCACTTTTAATGAGCTCTCTTGTTTAGGAAGTTGGTCTTGTTTACACATCCATGTACTGCGTGTTAAAGGTGCAACAAAAAAAGCAGTTCCAGAAAGTTAAGTAAATGTAAAACAGGCAAATAAAAGCATTATTCCTGACCTTTGGCATTGCACATGTGTTCTGGTGGTTTAACTTCATATTCTTCCTCTGGTTCTGACTTACTGCTTTCAAAGTAAGTTAACAGGAATTGTTTGCTGTTTAAGAAGAAAACAATTCCAAGCCAGTAGAACTGCCCAAAGGTTCTCTTTACAAGGCCATTAAGCAATGAGCAGTGGTCTCTGAGGAGGGTTGGAGAGGGGCACTGTGTGCACATGCCCTGAGCAGGACCAGCCCAGGCTCTGGGGGAGGCAGCAGTCCTGCTCCTTAAGATTACTCAGGAGCATTTGTGTCACCACTCACTGAATTCAAGTGCCCAGACAAACACAATGCCATCACCTCCTAAACTTCACATGTTTGCCTCTGCTGGTCCAGTGGGTTTTTTTTTTCCTCTCCCAGTCTTAGCATGCAGTGAGGATTTCACCTTGTTTGTTCTCTCTTTTAGGAGACCTTTAAACTATTCACAGCCTCTCTGTAGAGCTGCAATAATAACATTTTCTCAAAAATAGGAGTGAAAACATTATCTTAAAGAAGTATGACTGATTTATTCAGGTCATTAGCAAAATTCTCATTGAATTTAGTAGAATCTGCACTTCTCTCTAGGACTTCATCAGAAGGAGGTTGTTTGGCTTAGAAATAAAAGGCCAACTGAGGCCCAAATTTATTTTGTTGCTGCTTTACAGCTGTGCTGCTCAAAGAAGAATCTCATCTAAGATCTACTAAGTCCTGAAGAATTTTACAATTATACCAGCACATGGAAATTGTGTAGGTGTTGAACTACAGGCCCAGACTGGAGGATTACCAGAACACCAGAGAGATTTGTGTATATATATTTCATAAACTCAAAGCAGTACACCTTCATTGTGGTCTTGCAAGAAGCCTGGGCTTCTGTCCTCTGGTACAGGCTCAGGGAAACATTATTCTCATTCACTCAAGTGTTTTCCTAAATAAGAAGCCATTCCCAGGCAGGGTCATAATTCACATCTCCTGCAGCTTTGGCTGGAGTCAGTGGATTAAGTCAAAGCATGCCCAAGGGCAACCATGGAAGTGTAATTACAGGCAGAGGCCACAAACAAGGAAAATTGTACAGGTACACAGAAATTAAATTCTTCCTCCAACTATCATTTCCAGTTAATGCACATATTTAATTACAAATATGTTCATAATAATTTGTAGTAACTTTATATTAAAGTGTTCACTAATTAGTAGACCACTTTATCACTCCAGGTTTGGATGCTACTCCCTTCTCAGAGGATATCTCAGCTTCTCTGTATGTGTCTTCCTTAATCATGCTAGGAAATACGTGTATTTCAGTGAATCTTTAGATCCTGTTCCTGTCCATACATTGACACATATACATCCCACCACATTTGTTTTAAATTACCTTCAGTCTCTGTCTAGGATGACTGGAAATCACCTCCCACCTGCCTATGAAATGGTTAAGAGAAACTGTTAATATCCAACCTTTCCTTCAAGGAAATGTTTTCCTAAAGGAAATCCTTGTTGTTTAATGGTCATCCTATGCCCAAGCTTGGCCTGCCACAGCTTGGTCTTTACCTCTCTCACACATAAAAGGCTTCCCTGAACAAAGCAGAGAGGTTTGAGGCTCAGGTGAAGCAGGTATGTTTTGAGCAAGCCTAAATACTGCATCCCTCTTTCCATTACCACCTGGTCAGTGTAACTGCTGGCACAGGGCTCCACAAAGGAAGAAGTCTTCCTATCTCTATCTCAGTCCTCTGGTTATTTATTAAATAACCTGTGAGGTGTGTTCTCTTGCCCTCTAGAGAAAGAGTCAGGTTTGCCCCATATTAGTTACATAATGTCTCCCAACAACAATAAACTGTGCTCAGCTAGCAATAATTCAAGGGAAGGTTTTTGATTCTCTTCAAATAGTTTTAATTTTCTTGAGAAAAACACAACAACTAAAATTTAAGAAGGCTATGTTTTGGAGCCAAAACAATATAAACAGAAAAAAGTCAAAATTCTTCCCAAATCTTCAGCAACTTTTAAAGTTTTCAAACACACCCACAGTACTACTAAGTGTTTTGAGAGATCTCAAAATGCAAGTGTTTTGAAAAAACAACGTTTATAAGGAAAGAAGGCAAGAATTAAGTTATGAAAACATTCTTTCTTCTATCACTGTGATTTTTTTTATGAAGAAATGTAGGATGGTGACTAAGAGGAGGATTTCAAGGTCCTTACAAATGCCTTATAGGTCTTTTGCAAGGGAATCTGCTGCTGTCATGGTTGGGCAGACACACAAATTCCCCTTTCCCTGCTCACCAAATGCCCACAACTTTCTCCTCCTCCTGCCCTATATCATATCCTGGCTACAGGGCCAGGCTGGAAATATCAGGCAAGCAGAGACACACACTGCTCAAAAGAAACAATGTTCAACAAATAAAAAGAAAAAGAACATTTTGTTTGGATATGGTCAAAATGCATCTTTTTTTTTAAACGTTTTTGTTGGCCAACAAGTTGCACAATACTTTCCTGGCAAGCTTTGTTGATGTATCTATTATTTTATTATCATTACTACAGTGACTGCCTATTATCTGTTATTATTTTAGCTGTTATGTGTCTATTGTATATCCACCACATGCCCTTACATCTTTCTATTCTAGAACTGTCTCTGTGTCCATGGGGGAAGAAGCTGCCACAAGACCATCTGATCCCAAGTGATTGGATTAGTAGTAACTAAGACAGACGGTACCAGTTGGTGGACTCCTTACACCGCCTGTGCTGTCTGCTCTCCAACCCCAAATACATTTTTAGAAACCTTAAGGAGACAACAATTACGTGAGGTAATGGTTATTCTTAGCCTATTATCTCTCACGCAAATGCTGTTCCATAAATAAAACCTGAAGGATCTGTCAACACATGGAACTTACTCCAACATATCCTGGTGGCTTGAAAATGAAATGGGATCCTCGGATTTGTTTTCAGCTGAGTAAACATGGTGATTTTTAGGGCAGACCTTCTGAGATATCCTGGGTCAATAAATACATGCAGATGGTAAAACAAATTGACATAATATT
The DNA here is from genome assembly GCF_037042795.1 of Molothrus aeneus. Lineage (NCBI taxonomy): Eukaryota > Metazoa > Chordata > Aves > Passeriformes > Icteridae > Molothrus > Molothrus aeneus. Next base: position 12,526,934 of record NC_089655.1, read on the forward strand.
AATTGAGGCACTCGCTATCCCCTAAGAGTTATTGTTTTGAACTAAAACTGAACTAGTTTTCTAAGGGAAAGGAATTTGTTGTACTGTAACTTGATATTATTACTACAAACTAAATAATTTTTTTCATCATAAAGGCTCCTGGTTTTCTTAAATCTAATAGTAATTGATTCCACATTTCCCAAGCTATGTAACAAACAGCTTTTTTATGCACAACTTGTGTTCATCTTGGAACATGATATATTTTCAAAGGCATTATGAAATGAAGTGCATAAGCAGTCAGATTTGAATAGAACATATTATACCTTTCAATCAGCTTACTACAGGCCATAGCCTTAAAAATAAAATTATACCAGTACTGCTGGCATTTGTGCTCCAGAGGGAGATGGTTAATTCTTCAATAAAAAATAGAAGGATTTGCATCTGCCCTGGCTGACAACATAAAAGATCAACGTTTTTCTTATACTTAGGGCAAAACGCTCTCTCTAAAAACCAAGTTAATGCAATATTAAAGCTGCAGAGTTAAGCATATAAAAATGAGGATAGGCACCGTTAACGGTGAACATTCAGCCTTAATTCTATCCTTTGGTGTGTTTGCATTAAAGCCTGGTTTGCCACAGTGTGATTACTTCATGAGCAATATAATTAACAATATTAAGCAGCAGAAACTGTGGGACAATCATACCAAATCTGATGTTTGAAAAGAAAATTTAAACTGTTCTAACGTGTACATGGTATATTCCAAGTTTTCACCTTATTACGGCTTGGGCAGGATTTTGTTTATATAATAAAAAATGCAATGGTTTTTATTCTTCACTTACAAAGTTACTCCCAGTCTCTTCTGATATGATAAACAGAATATAATCAGGGAAGAGAAGCATAAAATGGAAAGATGCATTATATTCTACAGATATGACACAAGTTCTCAATCTTTAGGAAACAAATAAGTCAGTTCAAATACTAACATTTTATATAAAACAATTTATATTAGAAGACCTAGTTCCAAAAAGCTGGAAAGATATTTTATTTCCAACATAAACCTCTGAATAAACACAATAAGATAATTCTTAAAGAGCTACTTGGAAAAGCCACCCTGTAATCTTTTTATGGTGAAAAGATTTTCGTGTATTTTCATACCACAAATTTGAAGCATAGAAACATTACTAAACCCAAAACACTATTTAATGTTACCAGTTTAAAAAAAAAAAAAAGTAACAAATATTCTCATCCCAAAAGGTAAATATCTCCCTTGTTAAGATCCTTCCCAATTCTTTCAGAATCAATCTGGCATGACAGGCAAGATACATCCTCCTACACCTTTTTTATTCCTCCCCTACCCCAGCCAGGCCTTGCCTCAATACAGTTTCTACACCAAAGTAATCAAAGCAATTGGAAAAAATGTTTTGCCTAAAATTGGTGCCGCCTCATATCACAAACAGAATATTATTGGTACAGAGTTTATTTATACCACTGCTGCTTGCTTTCGTTAAAGCTATACTGTAATAAATATCTTTATAGCTAACACACTTGTGTCCACACCAGGCTGTTACATTGATTTAAACACTGTCTGTTTTCCCAGCAATTGGCTAAATTATTAAAACAATGACATAAAAAGCAGAGCATAGAGAGCTAGATGATAGAAAACAAAAAACACTTTCACCTCTCGTTTTCATCATCTTTTGTTTGAATTTAAATCTTGCAGATCATATCTAAGCCTATAATCACAAAAAGCAACCACATTAAAAAAGAAGGGGATTTGGAGGGCTCTGCAGCATCCCCATTTTTCCGTAAGAGCTGCAAACACTGGAAACTTAAAGTAAAATTATCATTAATTCTGTAGTGTATGAAATGTCCTTTTTCAAGAAAATGTTCCATTTTTAGTTTCTTCTCTGTTTGTTAAAAAACCTTTGTGAAACTTTTTCTCATTATCTGTGATTTATTTCCTTATTCCTGGACCTGGAGCGTAATAATGGCCCAAATGTAATAGCCTTGACCTTTGCAGCTCTTCTCAGGGAGGTCACGGAGAATTTTGTTTAAGCAAGGATTTCAACTAGAAATAACATGATGCACTTAGATTATATAGGGCTTTCTCTACTGGAATGTACATTTCAGCTGTCCCCTGTGCCCAGCCACACAATCAGCACTGCTTTACGAGCAGGGAAACTGAGGCACACTGAGTGAATTACCACTGACTGAAACTGCCAAAGGTGGAATGAGAGGTCAAGTTTTCTGCATCCAATACTCACTTTAACCACAGTCACATCCTTCCTCCCAGCACTGTCCATGTCCTTCCATAACAAGACACAGTTATTATTTTAAAATTGAAGCGTGGGAAGGTTTGTGCAGATGAACACTGGTATTATTGCTCTTCTTTGGTGCTTATTTGAAAATCCCAAGGAATTTTCATCTCATTAGGCAATGCCCAGTAATAAATTTCTTGTCTCCACTCTCCTGCCTGCTTTACCCATTGTCTCCTTTCCTAATGCACAGCAGATCAGGACTGCCATTTTTGGTACAGCTCTGAATTCAGTTCTCTCTTTCTAATTACAGAAGTTTCAGGCTGTTAAAGGGAAAATAAATACCCCACATAAAAGGAGTAAACAAAGTGGCACAAAGGGAGTATTAAGAGCATCCTTATCAGCAAGAAATCCCTTATGTCTTTCCTCCCACCATCTTGTCAAAATCATAAAAAAAGAAACGAAATGGCAAACACTAATATTCAGATTAATAAAGACCCATATTATTCCCAGCTGTTGACTATAAGTGGCAATCCGTGTGCAGTCTTTGTACCCAGTGTGGTTTTCACAATACCCATATTTGTTTCTGCTTCTCAGTCAAGCTCCAAATAGTAACTGGTATGTAGTAGGATCTGTACAAATAATTTATTGTCTGTCTCACATTTAAGGAACTGCAAAAAGAATGTGAAAAAACAAGGAAGAAGGTTTTTGTCCATTAATCGGGACCTTAGAGAGAAAAAGAATAGGGTGTTACTTATGAATAGTCAACAGAGGTTCATGCTTTTAGATTTCATGACTTTCCATAAGGCACAGGCATTCATATGGTTCTCACATTTTCTGCAAAGTGAAGCCCAAGTTAAGTTTAAGCATTTACCAAAAGCTGTGAGAAATATCGTTTTCTTTGAAAACATTCGCATTTTCCTCTCTGTGCCATCTCTTTTAAAACCCATTCTACGTTTACATAGCCAAACGTGTATTAAATATTAATATAACACTTTTATTTTGGTTCCTGCTTATTTTCTAGGGGAGCATAACAATAAGTATTGCGCATTTGACGGCGCTGGCTACACTATCTCCAACTACTTTTAGACGCCGTCCTTCAGCTTCGTAGGGCTCCGGCTCACCGGGAAGCCAAAGGAGCGAGCGCTCCTCTCCTCTCCTCCCGGGCGCTCCCAGGGCAGCCCCGCCAGCGGACCCCGGTCCCGGGGAGGTTTCCCCCAGCGGGACGATGCCGAGCAGGGACGGGGTGCCACCCTCCGTGCCGCTGTCCCTGTGTCGCCACGCCACGGGGGCCGGGGAGGCTCCGAGCGGCCGTGGGAGCGCGGCCGGGGAGCTGCGGGCGCCGCGATTGCCGGAACCGGGAGCGGCACCGGCGGCACCCCCGGGCCGGGCAGCGGCGTGCACAGCCCCTCTGAACCCTGCACAGCCCCTCTGAGCCCGAACCTGCAGTGTGCACAGCCCCTCTGAACCCTGCACAGCCCCTCTGAGCCCGAACCCTGCTGTGCACAGCCCCTCTGAACCCTGCACAGCCCCTCTGAGCCCGAACCTGCAGTGTGCACAGCCCCTCTGAGCCCGAAACCTGCTGTGCACAGTCCCTCTGAACCCTGCACAGCCCCTCTGAGCCCGAACCTGCAGTGTGCACAGTCCCTCTGAACCCTGCACAGCCCCTCTGAGCCCGAACCTGCAGTGTGCACAGCCCCTCTGAACCCTGCACAGCCCCTCTGAGCCCGAACCTGCAGTGTGCACAGCCCCTCTGAACCCTGCACAGCCCCTCTGAGCCCGGACCCTGCGGCAGGAGCCTGGCCGCACACAGGGCTGGAGCTGGTGGAGGCGCAGCGCAGCTCAGGGGCCGCTGCTCCTGAAAGAATCAAAGCGGTTTGTGTATAGGAACTTCAGCTGAGTAACACTGTTTTGTGAGAGAAAGGTATGGCTTCTTGGGGAACAGCTCACAGGAACGGAAAAAATTATTATTTCCTGCAAATCAGGAACACGTGTTTACTAGTCCTTAAAATGGTCTTGTGTTTTAACTCTTTGAAGCCACAGCATTATCATTTATGGGAAAGAAGAAGGACAACGATGATGATCAGTGTTGATCACACATTTTCTACACAAAAGAGACAGATAATAAAACTTATTGCAGAATACAGATACATTGCTAAAGTGGTGTGGTTTCACAATATTCTTCCTTTGCAAACTATTCTTCCATTGCATAATTTTACAAATTATCTGAAAATGTTCCTATTGAAAGCCAATATGATTTATATTAATCTCTGAGAGGCAGCTGGAATACAAAGAAAAGCTGATGCATTTACTGTTTGAAAAACAACACTATATTTAGGGACACAAACAGAAATCAAGACAGCAGCTCTTGGGAAAAGAGATGCAAAAAATTTTCAATCAGGGATCACATTCTCTTCTTCACTAACTACATCATTAAAACGGCAATATGAGACAAAGCATGTCTTGCTGTTTGTTTGCTTATTTGGTTGGTTTTATTTAAGTATGTTCAGCTGCAGTCACCGATACTCAAAATCTTACAATACACCATTACTTTTGTGTTCAAACACCAGAGCGTGTTACCAACAACTGTGATCCATTCCACGTGCATTTTTTTAATTATATACTCTGATTCAATCCAAAACTTCAAGGCAAAACTGTGGGAGAGATTTATGGCCTGTATTATCAAGCAACTCCTGCCTAATTGTAGACTCACTGAATACTACAGGAGCAACCACACATTTGTATCTCAAATATAATTTATGCACATGTATCATGGTACAGTGCTATCAGCCATATTCCAAAATAAATTGCTTTAGTACGATCTATAAATAAGCCCACATTTATAAAATGGCAATAAATACAGTTCAATTTAACTTCTCCCTTACGTATATTGTTACACCTACACTGGATTAATACATCAGACACTTGTTACAGGGTCTCTAAGCCATATAACTCATGGTCCCAACCTGCAAACCCTCTCAGGACATGCTCTGTCCTCCTTACCAGGCTGGCAGATGCCAATCAGACACGTGTCCATACTGCAGCTGCTGCATACTCAAGGAATTTCTGCCATACAAACCCAGTCCTTAAACATACATTAGTCCTAAATGCACCAGAATTCCCCCCAGCATGGCTGGGTTGAAGAAAATACCTAGCCTGATGTAGCCTCCTCTCTTTACTCTGGGTGTACAGACTCATGGGGATCTGAGAGCTCCTGGGTTAGCCCTAATTCCCTTGGATCAGCCCCAGTCCCCACAAGCCAGTCTTGGTCCCACAGGTCAGCCCTGTGCTCTGCTGCACACATGGACAAGGTGATGACCTACACGACCATCCAGTGCTCACTTTTCTGTCTCAAGCAGCTAAAGACAATTTAAATATCCAGGCTGTCTAATTGCCAAGGCTGTGACTCACAAGCAATCTGGTGGGTTGTGGTTTTATATTTGGGAATTGTGCCATTTCAGTGAGCTAGTGCGGCTCCTGTGTCCATCTCTGTTTTTTTCAGCCAGCCCACAAACACAGTGGTGCCCCCACAGTGTGGGGACCTTCTCTTTTGGCATCGCAGTGCTCAGGAGGATTGTTATCAAGCACCCCTGCCCCATTTCAATCTCTAAAATTCAGTAACCAGATCCTGAAAAGCAAGCAGCACTCAGCATCTCCTCTGCAAATACACAACACCAAAGACCAAGAACCCCATCAGGAGTGTTAAGCACCTGGGAAGCTGCATAGCTGAGAAGGCTGAATAGAGCTCAGCCAAGAGGCACTCCTAAGGTGATGGACTGCACAGTGTTGCTCATACCTGCCCATTGGGGTGGGCAAGACACTTCAGAGCTGACAAGGATGTGGGTAACACATAGGTTAAAACCTGAATGAACTGACTACTTGAAATAAAACAGGGATTTTTCTCAGAAAAGTCTGAATCTTTCCTGAATATAAAATGGGAGAAATTTAGAAACAGATAAAAACATATCTTTGGGGCAATTTTTTGTTAAATTGTTAACCAAAGTAACATTCAAGACAAATGTTTCCCAAAACAGTAAAGCAAAGAACTAAAGATTATAGAACCACCATTGCCTTTCCCAGGAAAGCACCGTGTTACAGTTCCTGCTTAACCAGTTCATGTCTAAAAAAAGAAAGACAAAAAAAAAGAAAAAAGTTAAGTAAAAATGTTGATTTAATTATATCAGCCTGTTAGGGTGGTATGAAACCTTCTATGAATACACAGAACAATGCATGAGTGGGGAGCGTGTCCTTTGTAAGTACTGAAGTCAAAATGTTTCTGTTGGCTCTCAGTTCTGGAGAGATGGTGACTTTTAACTCCAAGCACATGCTCAGCTGGTTTGTGTTGGAGGGAGGGGGTTCCCCATCAGCTGAATGTTAATTCTGGATAACAAAGTAGAGCAGGTACAAAAGTGGAAGTGATGACTGTGGCTGTGGTGGCTTCACCATGACAACCACGTTGGCCAGCACTTCAGGGTGCTGCAAAGGCAGGTGAACATTCACTAAACGTGGTCATTACATATACACATTGCTCTAAATATTGAAAATGAGTCATCTCCTCCCACTGATTTAACTGAGGTTTACTCTGGTCCATAAAACACCATCAGCCTGAAATTTCCCAGTGTCTTTGATATGGAAGTTCTAGGCTCAGTTAAAATACAGACATCCTAAGACAATAAATACTTGGATAAGCATTTGGTACTCTATTGAAGAGGCATACTCACAACATGAGCTACATAAACTCATTCTCTAAATGGGAATATTTTAAGAGTTATCAAGTACAGATGTTTCAAAGTAGAATTTAAGGTCTCCATGGGTGTCCCCAACTGGTGATCACTCTATTATAAGCTTAACTCTTCAGAGAGTTCAGATTCCAAATTACTTACCCAACTTTGCATCAAAGAATAATAACTGTTTCATTTCAACAGTTCTTTGCACCCACTACCTAAAACAAACCATGAACATCTGTAATTTCACTGCCCAATCCTTTCTTATACCCTTACAACATTTGTTCTGCTAATGTAGGTTAATTCTGCAAATAACACTTCTGTAAATTGTTCTTGCAAACTGCTACATCATTTATGTAAGGACTTCTGTGAACTTTGAAAAATTAATGCCTTTAATTTTGGTTGATGGCAACATCAGCAGAGCTCTGTAAATTGCACTTTAATGAGATTTTGCTACAGGGGATAATCTGCTACTGACAGAGTAACATCTTGAAAACATCTGTAGACCTATAATTTTTCTATGACGATTAGATCCCACCACAAGAGTCCAAATACAGTGCAGAAATAAAGGAAAAAAATGTAAAGTCCTAAATGAATATCAAACCTGTTCTTTAAAAAGAAGAGAGACACAATGAAAAGTTTCATGCGCTGAAAATAAATCAATTTTTCTGACTAATTAACATTTAGCTTTATTTAATTAAGAAAGACTATTACTGTCTTCACTGCTGTGCATCTGTATATAATGAAGCAAACAGCAGTAGGTATAAGATACCACAGAGGGATATGCCCAAGTAACCAGGCACTATAGGTGCAAAGGAACGTCTATTATTGTTAAGTAACTGACATCAGAGCCTCTCTTTAATGTTGTCATAAATAAAAGAAAGATTTTCACAGATGCTTTCACATATGGTTTCTTATTTGTCTCTGATGGAGACTGGGAGTTAGATTAGATGCCAAAATTAAATGATTTAAATAGACAGCTGCATAATGCAAACTACTAAATAACACCTTTTGAACACTTTCTATTTATAGTGAGTTCTAACTCAGAATGATGACAAATCTCATTTTGCTTATGTCACTGGAGGTTGTTGCTATGAAACCATTGCTTTCACAATCCTGAAACATCAAGCTACACTGCTGCCAATTTGGAAGTGCAAAGAGCATGGGATTATCATGGCAAAGAGAAGTGGAAAGCTCAGAATACAAAATTAACTTTAATAGATTAACTTAATCGTTGAAATATGCAGTTAGTGATTATCTGTAACAGAGCTATCCAGGATGAGCTGAAAAGGCAGGTAGAGAGAGGCCTTCAATGCCAACTGCTGGAGAATACCAAGTCTGTCATCATTCAAGTTCAAGTGAAGTGATGGACATCAGAGCAGGCACCTAATACCTAAACAATAATCTCCCATTTACCAGCACTGAGGTATTAAATCTTGGGGATACAACTTTGCATTAAGAACACAGTATTTGGTGCTAGGAAAAATGTAGCAGCTTTTCAGGAGACATATTCCTTGCTAGTATAGCCATTCCTTGAATTGTTTTTCTGTGCCCTAGACAATCACAAAACCCTTCACAAACTGTCAAATGCTGCTGGGATCTAAAATCTACTAAAAGCAGTTAACACTGGTTGCTTGCAGCAATATGGAAGGCACTAGCTCATGGATAACTCTGAAATGCTCTACCAAATCAGAGGACTTTTCCTACCACCTGTATTTTCAGTAGAGGCATTCTGAGCAGAAACACAAAAATGAAGAGACTTGAAAGACATGTGAACAGGTTTCTACACAGTCTATTTATCCACTGTGAAAGTCAGAAAAGCAGTACACAATGCCTGTGGCAGGAGCTGGGAGTCACACGCTAGGGGGATGCTCCCATCTCTGTCCCCCATCACAACTGGCACAGCAGCCCCCAGCACAGCCACCACAGAGCAGCTCCCCACATGCTCTGCACTGCCCAGCTTCTGCCATTGCACACATCTAGGCTTTTCCTTTTGTCCTGAAATGTCAATATATTAATTTTATCTCATATTGCCCATTCCTTGGAATTTGTGAATCAGAGGCTAGATCATTTTTCCACTGAGTTCAGCTCTCTGAGTTTTGAGTACAGCTACATGGGCACACTCTACCCTCACTTCTTCCTTCACACAGCATAGCCTCAAATTCCCATCCCTCTTTGTGCCTGGCATAAGCAGCTCTTGAAGGTTGGGGATGTTATCATCCCTTCTCCACCATTTTAGTTTTGCTATGGCTCCACACCTGTGTCACCCAACACTGAGGGGACAAGCACGGAATCAGACAGTTTCCAAACATGCCTACCTTCTTCTCACCCTGATAAAGTCAGTAGGATGTGAAAAACAAACTTCAGCCAATTTTACAACCAGAGAAAATGAACCAGGATATTTTGTTACAGAGAGTAAGGATGCTAACACTCCCAGCCCCAAAAACAGTTATTTGGATTGTGCAGCCTCTTTACAGTTTGGTGTCAGTTTGCACATATTTGTCAATATCATATGGTATTCATCATTTTCCTTTTCCTAAGCCATCCTTTTACTAACCTTTACATCATGCAGTTGATACCATTAAGCAACGAGCATGCAGCTTTTGTGTATATCATGGTACTGTACAAATAGAGGTAATGAGAACTTTATTGCAATGTTTAGAGACCCTTTAGGTATTCTAAGTGTGTTTCATTTAGTCAAAAAGTATGTCAATACAATGTAATCCCCATTCTTCAGACAAGATACAGGGCTGAGTTTCCATTTAGATTTTCCTTTTGCTTCATTTCCAGCAGTTAAATTTGCTGTAAGTAGCTGCAGGGAAAAACTTCCAAGTGGTATGTGTTTTATAAACTTAATTTTGTAGGAATTCATATAATTAAATAGCTATTTTATATAAATGACAACTGAATCACAAAATATACAATTGGCAAAATTTTGAACCTAAAGAAAATTTGTTTCCAGCAATCTCAGTTCTTCCGTAGTCTCTGTTTAACTAAAGCACTGAAAAGGGACTCAAGATGTGCAGTGTTGAAATGTAGATATGCTTAACACTGTTAAACATTAGAAAATCACTAAGTTTGAAATATGGGGCACTGGGACATGACAATTGTCTTCAAAGTAGCCACTCAGAGCTTCCCTGACTTCCATTTCCCTTGGCTGGGAGAAGCCTCCTTGTCCCTCTCCACTGCAATGCCAGCCCAATGGCAGCACCAGCTCTCCAGCAAATCCTACTGTACCATAAAGATTAAGCTGCAGAGGGAAGTGAAGCTTTGGCTGACACCCTTGATAGCAAAGCCATCAAAACCCATATATTCCTCTTTATCCAACAAAAACCTGGGAAAGTTCCCAACAAGCAGTCAGGTAAGTTTAAGGGAAATGAGGATGGTGTTATTTTACATGCCCAGTGTGAGGAGCAGAGTCAGAAGTCAGCACGAGGAAAGCCAGCAAGCCAGATGAAGCGTAGACTCAGAGAGGACTGAGCACATGTGGGGCTCCAGCAGGACTTTCTGTGCTGTGGTTCTTGTGGCACCAAGCCCTGTGGAGGAGGAGAGCTCTGCAGGGCCCTGCCTTAAGGGGCCAAGCCGCCCTTCACTGCCACTGCCACTGGGCTTTCTCCAGCCTCACTGCAGCTCTCACAGCAAAAGTCCTCAAAAAATCTGTTTGGGTTTATGCTATCCAAGGGTTGATCCACTCTAGGCAAAAAAACCAGCTCTGTGCAAAGCAAGAGAGGCTTGTCAGTAGTGTGCAGTTCACTTTGTTTTGCTTCATGTCTCATTAACCTTAAGCAGAATAATGAATGGAAGGTCTCATTTTTGTGCAAAAAATATTTTTATGAATGTATGCACTTTTTACCATCAAACGCACTCTTTATTAAGCCTCTGTCACTTCTGATATTGGAATTATATTCTGTGAGTGCTTTGTATTATGTGCTACAGTTCAGTAGGTTTCAAACCCATCAAGTTCAAAGTCAGTAGAACAGGAACTATACAGCAAAGGCCAGGTATTGACCCATGAGTGTTTACCTGACTTCTGAAGTGATTTTCAGATTAAAAATCCAAAGAATCCACTGCTGGGGAGAATAGATATCATAAATATCAAACCAAACCTTTTGTAGGGATGAGTTTTCAATAAAACAGAGTAAGTAAATGTAGCATGAAACACAACTAAAATTTTTTAATAGCTGGAAATAAAGCAGCTTGGGTAAGCTGAGCAGAAATAGCAATTAATAATAATTCTTATTATATTTTTCCACATATCAAGTAACTAAGGAATTTAATACACCCTAAAATACAATAAGAATGCAGCATTACAGTAAGAAAATGTAAACACATTTATATTAACAAAAAAAAAATAGAAGGTGTCTACTGAAAGGGAGCAGAGGGGATTCTATTTGAAATACTGCAGTGCCTAAACACCTAAATCTTAAAAATGTTGCATTTTTTGGAATATTTCTAGAGGAGCAATGATTGAAAATAAATTGCTTTGGAACTGGGAAAGAGATTCCCAAAAATAGTCAATAAGATATATCTATATATATTATATATGAAGGTCAAAGAAATGCCAGCTAACTCTCCTAAGCCAGAGATTGTGAACTTCAGCCACTGAACAAGCTTATTTTCAAGGACAAAGATCAGTATAAAATTGATTGCCATATTATCCACAACCGAGAGAATTTGGTTGTCTTTGCTAGCAATAAGCCAGGAAGAAAAAGCTTATACTTCACATAAGGTAAAAAAACCCTAGAAATAATAACTTCTATCTGATCTTGAAGAAACTGCTTAGATTAGGCAAGGTAAAATAATTCTCACATTGAAATTTAGTTGAAAATTCTCAAACAGAAAAAAAAGGTCCCTTTGTATTTCTGACAACTAGACCATATGCAAATGAAAATCAAATACTTTCTCCTGCCCTGTGAATGCCTGTCAAGTGGCTGGGTAAAATCTAGGTTGCTCAGGCTTACCAGGAAAACAGATGTTGGCTCATCTGGTTTGATGTTCATATGGATGTTGAAGTCTCTAAGGCTAATAGTACAGTTCCAACAGTAGCTCTGACAGAGTTTCAATGAATACATTTGTGATATATTTCATACACTCTGATAGTCTATGCACTCTTGTAACTACAAACTTTGATCCTTCCCTGGAAGTACAGGAAACACCTGGACAGTCTAATAAACTCCACTGCTCAGTTGGCCACTTTTTGCATTGCAACCAAATTGTAACCAGGTCCCAGAAATATGAGCTGTGGATCTCCACTTCCTCTGTATCACAGCCCTCAGTGCAATACTTTCCACGCAAAAGTGAGTCCTTGGGGATGATAGTGGTGGGAGAAAAGGCTCAAAACAGATGAAAGAGAGCCAGTAAACCTAAATGCACTTCTTTATAATGTGTTTCTCTTCAAGAGAGAGGATGTTGTCCTTTCCCCCGTATGCCTCCTTTGCTAAGTGCAGATGTATCACTTGAGCTTTTCCTGCTCTCTGTGCTCCTTTACTCCTCTCTTATTCCCAGGCATAAATATCACAGTTTCCACATTTTTTTTCAGCTTGCCAATCTCAGTCCAGAAATTGTGAGCACAAGATATTTTAACCAGTGGTGACTGTGACCAATAGAGAGCAGCTGGCCTGCCTTACCTCCAACACATAATTCTTTTTGCAGCGACTTTGGCTGTTGGTGAAAACCAGCACTTGAATACAGTGTAGCTCAGAGAGAGCTACTTAAGGTTTGGGAAGATCATTTCTTGACAGCAGCCCTTGATCCCCAGTAATGTTAAGACACAATTTTATTATGTTGTTTATCATGAAAGATTTCTGTGGGGTTAATAATTTTATATCAGTATGATGATTGGTATGTCAGCTTCCTGGAACACCAATTTGCTGTGTTTATGATTATTGGTTATTGCAGCCATCTTTGCATTCCTTCCTCTTTATCTCTTTGCTTTTCCTCTGTTTACTGAGTTAAACACATCAAGCAGTGTTGCAAACTTCTCTTAGTTCCTACTGATATTTCTCAATCCTAAACAGAATAGACAAGCCGAGTAAGGAAGCCTCACCTCCGTCCTTTCTCTTGGTTTTGCATTTAAAAGAACACATTGCCTAGTTGAGACTGTGAGTTAGAATATGACCCTGTGCTGGTATTTCCTATCAATGATTTTCTACCCTGCCAGAGAAGACTAAACAGGGAGGGTTAGGAGAGCACAGCATAAATGCTGTGGAAAAACACGAGGAACCAAGTTTTACCTTTAACACTCCTGCCATCCCATTTTCCTTCCTTGCAGAAAGTTTCCACTCTGACAGACAGTTACAGCAACCTTATTGAGAGCATGCTTTGGGTTTTTCTCCTGTCATTCTGACTTCCCTGCGTTCCTTCTCATCCTCACGTGCCCTGACATGTCAGCTGTTTGCTAAGTGCCACACATGAGTGACATGCTGCAGATGTAATAGCAGATAATGGTCCCTAATAGGGTAAGCTGAGCTTAACCACACCTAAGCTGCTCGTCATGGCACTGCATCTGTCAGAGGCTTTGCAGTGCCCTGCCTGAAAGTGATGTTAGTGCTAATGGATGCTCCTTGTATGATTATTCCTCCCTCATTTAAGAATGAGCCCTACATTTGCTTTTATCCAGACTTTCAGCATCACCCAAGGTCCTTTTGACTTTTCTGCTGAGTGGTGTTTGTTAGATGGGTCTCAGTCTAGGAAATGCACTGAGGCACATTTCCATTCTTCCCTCCTCAAGAACAGATTTGCTTTGTTCCATCAGCACATCTCCTGCCTATCTTACAGCGTGCCTAAATTGGATTGGCAGATGGGCACAGATTGAAATTTGACAAGAATTTCACTACATATTCTTTACCTCCAGGTATTTTGATTAGTTTTCCTTTCTCTTGCTTGCACCGGCTTAAATCCCTTTTGTTGGTGTGTTCATTTAAAGCATTTTTTATTAAGTTTTGTATCTCTCCCTTATCCAAGTTGTTATCTTTCTCCTCCTCACTAATTATTTGTATACTCAATAGGGCAGACCAAATAAATTAATAAAGCAAGTTCTTTTTTCCAAGAAACAATTTCAGTATCTACAAAAAGATGCAATTGCAGTAGAGTAGCTCTTCACTTCCCATAAACATCACTAAAAATAATTTTTTAAAAACTAAATAACAAACTGCTTTTTCAAGAAGTTTTCCAGCAAATTAAAAAAAATTATAAGCACCTAAAAATTCTAATCAAAGTAGCAATTAAAATTCCATTTCTTAAAACTCAATAAAAAATCCAGCTTTGTTCAGGAGTAAGTAGACATAAGTTTGCTTGACAAGAGGTTATGGATTGCTTTTTTTATTTTAAATGCAAATCAGCATGAATGTCCTTTATGTTCTTATCATTGTTTTAACATCAGTAATATTTTACACTGAAGTCAGATCTGGCCCACAAAACTTCATTTTTACTTTTTTTAGCTTGGAACAATTTTTCACAGCTCTAGGTGAAATATAATTTCCTTGAAATATTTATAGAAATAAAAATACCAGGGTTCAAGATATGTGTAACAGAAAGAGATGACAACACTACTTCATAGCAAGTAGAAAAACAGTAATTAAAGCTCCTAACTGGAAATCATTTAATAAAGAAATGTTCCTGTATTCCCCTTTTAACTGAGACCTGAGAAAAGATATTTGAGTGAAAAATGAAGTCCTCACAGTTAAATCTGACAAAGCTTCTGCTTTAACAATTATGCCATTTGATTTAAGGCAGTTTATCAGAACAAGCTGCAAGTTGTAATTGAACTTGCCATTTCAATGCAAGAGTTTGCATCCTCTGGTTTATTTGCAGCATGCTCTCAAGACTTATACAAAAAAAGGAGAGCTAAGCTTACTTTTTACTATTAATGAAAAAATGTTTCTAAATGCACATGACATCCTCCCTCACCTGATAACAAGCCACAAATTAAAGGTTTTGGTTTGTGTGTTTCTACTCAGTGCTGATTGAATTATGTTTGAAATATATTTTTTAAAATATATTTAGAAACATGGTATTTTTTTCTGATCAAAGTAAGGTGTCTCTTCTCTATTCTTACTACTGCCAAGCATTTGATTTACACACAGTTTAATTATTCAGATGTTTATTATGTTCTACATAATGAAATTTGGACCCTCATATTTTCTTCCTACATGCTCAGTGCAGGCTGCAATTATAGCCACAGATATCTGTTTATTTGATGAATTTTGCTTCTTCTGCATAGTTTGATAAATATGGAAATAAGTCAAAACCTACTTTATATACAGTAATTAAAGTGAAAAATCTAGTCATGATGCAAATCCTTAATTGGACTCCAGGAGAGATATGCAGAATTTCTCTTTAATAATATGGGATGACTGGGGACAGAAAAACAAAGCACACTAAAATATGGTTTAGAAGCACAATTAATCACAAAATAGAAAACAACCAATTTAGCATAGCTCATTCAGTGACTCTCAAGGCTCAGGTAATGTTCTTTTAATCATCTGGCTCTAATATTAAGGTTGTGTCATGTGCAGCTGAAATAAAACACAAAATATGTGCTGATCTTCAGTGTGAAACATGTCCTCTGGACTAATTTGTAAACACAGCCTTTTCACACTAAAATGCTTAGTCTACTTAATGACATGTAAGTGAATGATCAAAGCAATGTAAAATGGTTTTTAACTATTATTGTTTAATGTATTAATTCATTAGCAGAAAGAAACCCTCTTGCAGTTGGTTGCAGGGAATATGTTTTTGTTGGCTATATATAATTCATTTTGTTTTTTCATTTTATTAAGACAAAGTCATTATTTTGCCTGATGATGTTCCAAAGAAGAATATTCTTGTTAAGTGGTATTAAATTGACAAATTACAGCACAGAGCAAGTGGGGCTGAGATACAAGTCTCCAGGAAAAAGACATCTGTACTAGCTAAAGAAATAAATGTTTTTGTTCCAAGCTCTGAACAGATATTGCTCTAATAAGCTAAAATTAACCATCACTGTCACTTAATTTGATTGTTAAAATATTATTCTCCATATAGCTTCCTGTAATATCCCATTAGGGGCATATGATCACGTTCTAATCAGAAGGTGTTGGATTTATTGTGCTAGTTTGTTTAAACTCCAAATATAATTAATCTCCTTTTGTACTTCTCCCAAATAAGTAACACCAGAATGACATTTTTGTCTCCAAATGGATTACAGACATTGAGCAGGAGGCAGAGGTCATCCCCCTGCACTGCCATAATTATTGAAGCAAATATCTGCCTCCAACCCGAGTGTTTGGTGGGAGCTGAGGCTGCCTGACCCAGCACGGCCGCCCCGAGCTCTGTGCCTGCCTCAGACCAGGAGGACACTCTTCTGTTCCCCAGATGTGCCCATTGGGAGAGACCATGACTGCGAGCTTCCATGCTGAGAGCAGCTGAAATTAGAGAGGCTTGATGTCCAGTATTCAAAATCACTGTTAAAACTCTTTCCAAGTCAGGGTCCAAACTGTCTTTGACAGATAAAAGGGGTCCTATGCAATCTAGTTTCAATGTAGTCTTCTTTTGACCACCCTGAGATGACCTGGCACCTCTTCATGCACCTGCCGTAAAACTTAAAGGCTTCAGAAATTCTTTTCTTTGAAGTGTCCTAATAATAACAGTCTAACCTTTGATGTTTCTTCCTGTACCACATGCTTGAACTTCTTATAATCTAAAGTGTATAACCTTCAATTGCTACACACAAACGGGTTGCACATCTTGAGAACACAACGCTATAAACCTAATGCAAGCTGTAGTAATGATGGGTTTATTTCATTTGTATTTAGCACTTTACTTATATAGCATCATAAACCTAAACACTTCACACACCAATCGGGCATTAACCAGCCAGCCTGATTAGCATGGAGCAGAATTCACCCTCTGCAGCCTGGAGACAGAAGAAATAAACAAACTCATGTAAAATAAACTTTGTGTGCAAATATGATATTTTAGAAGATCCTTTTCACACTAAAAATCGGAGAGAAAGTCTGCTTCCGATGGCTTTCAGAGAAGGCCAGAGAATGAGATCCCATTCAGAGAATATTTTCTCAGTACATAAAATTTAACAGACCCCAAAAAAGCTGGGGAAAGTTATTTTTAAAAAAACATTCCTAGCCTGATCGTTACCTCAGGTTTCTGTAAGTTTTTACAGAGCTCTCTGAGAATGTCTGTCCAGCTCTGTTTTATGTTACTTCACAGATTTTTAATATTCAATAGTCCTTATCCCTTGCAAATGTTTAGCTCTAAAAAGAATTGTTTCTAATCTCTATTTTTAACTTGTACATCGGGGATGAATTTCATCCAAGATGTATCATTTATATAGCTCTGGGGAGAGAGAAAACACATCCTCCATGTAGCCCTAGTCCTGCACGAGCTCATGAGCATGCTGAACTTTCCTTGCTTTAAGCCATTCCACTGAAAATTTTGAGCATCTGCAGGGTGCCCTTCCAGCATTGTTTAAATTTCTGCCTTTCCTGTTAATCACTCTTTTGGGAGGCTATTTTCAGCTGATTGTTTTTCATCTTATGGTTTTCCAAAACTTCAGGACATTAGATCTAATCTTTCCCTTTGACTAGAATTTTTAAGATTTTTTTTTTTTATAAACGTGAACCTTGTGGGGTTATTTAACTAAAAATTATTATTCACATTTTAGAGTTACTCAGAAGAACAGAAAGGAGATTTGTCTTCCTAACATTTACAAAGAAATAATCACTACTGAAGAGCAAAGTCCTTTTGAGCAAACCAGGGAGAAGGGTTCAGCCACACTGCTCACACGCACCAGGAAGGAGAACATGTGGTTCTGTCCTCTCTGCAGTTCCAGTTTCCTCATCACATGTTTGCAGGGGATCTGAACTGAGCTCAGTTCAGCTGACCAAGATTCAATCCCTTTGGCTCTCACTGCAGGATTAGGAGCCAAATTTAGGAGCCAAATTTGTAAATTATCAAAAGGAGAGCAGTTCCAGTTATACCAATGTAGCTGCTCAAATCGCCACAATAGAATGGGAAAAGAGCTGGAGAGGGTCACAAATATGAACAACACAGCCACAGCCTCCAGGCATGGGCAGGTTAAACACCCTAAGCCTCTTGGAACTGGAAAAAAATACTAAAATGACTAACAGAGACATAGTAAAGCTCCATAATATCAGGAATGATGTGGACAGGATGTATGAGGAAGGAGCAATCACTCTCCAGGAGAGCTGAGTGGCCATCAGATGAAACTTGTAAATGTCAAGTTCAGGAAAATAGGGCATTCTTGATATACAGTGCATAGTTAGGGTAAGGAAGTCTCTTCACTGGAAGACACCTGGACTGCCAAAAAATCTATATGGATTTGAAAAACATCTGGAGATATTAACAGAAAAGGAACTTAACAAGACTAGTAAACAGAAACATGGCATCTATACAGGAGAAAAACCCACAAGAAGCTTCAATGCAATTCTAAGCATCACTGCACAGTTGTCCTTGCATTCTTCCCTAGGCATCTGCTCATGGCAATAGTAAAGTTCAGGATATTGGTCAAGATTGACCTTTAGCCTGGCCCAATGCAGACACTTCTGCAGTTTGAAGAAAATGTAGAGATGTCTAACTCATTTCAACATGTTCAACAACAAGGCAAAAGGTGCAGACCACTCTGAGAATGAGACAAATCCAAGAAAAGACATACTGATTTACACAGAGATATTTGGCCCTGGCTTTCTCAAAGGCAATGTTAATATATAGTGATGGAACCAGACATTCAACCTAAAGATCAAGTTCAAAGTCTTCTACCTGAAGGTGAAAAAAAAAAGCAGGTAAACACTGGTTATTCATATTGTTTTGTAACATTTGTCTGACTTTTAAGTCACTAAGGAGACTCTAAAATTAGCAATTCTAAAGCAGAGTGAAAAGATCAGCATTTGGCTGTACAGTACTTACTTCTGCCCCAGCCTCCAAAGCACGTTTCAAGTTTGCTGCATTTTGTTTTCTCTGGTGGTGTTTTTCTATTGTCAGAGGCTCATGGACCTCAGTGTGGTATTACAGGCACCATTTCACATAATAAAGGCATTAGCACCTCCTTGGTTTCTAAAAAGATATCTCTCCAGCCTAAAATTACTTTTGCCACTGTATCACTTTACAAGCTCTTTTCTAATTTGCCACCCTCTATAATTCTAGGTATTTTTCAGTCTGACTGCTTTGTAAGTATCTCCTTCCATTATGTAAAGTGGTTTCTTTTCAGATTCTAGATTGTAGAGCTACTCAAAACGAACAAAATTTTTTCACTCTCATTTTTCATTATCACGTTGCACTTAAACCATTTCTTATGGGAACTTAATAATGTTCTGTAGTTGATTAGACTTAAAAAGGTTCTACATTCTTCTTTCAAACATGTACAAAGAGCTCCTATTGACTGACTTCAATTAACTGAATTTATTTCAATTCAACAGTCCAAATTAATTCTTCATCTAACTACTGAAGTCTAGTGAGCCAAATATTGTATGACAGCTGAATTTCACATCCAGACCCAAAACAATATTTCAATGTTGTCTATTACATGGATGAACAAAAGAAGAATATTCAACACTGAAAACTGAGTGAAACACATACCATGACCTATACAGAAGTTTAGATTTGATTAGGTAGGTCCTGATATTGTAACTATAAAAATTCCACTCCTAGACCCAGAGATTATCACTGTCAAGTCCTGGAGTGGAGTCATATCAACAACAGGTAGGTCTCTCTTAGGCTTCAGCAGAGGTCAGGGTTTCCCTACACATCTGCAGAAAAACAACATTGTGTTTATCTAAAGGAACTCAAAAATCAAAATAGAGCAATTAGGAAGCTTTCATAGGACAAACAAGAAGAGCAGGAAAAGAAAAAAATATCAAAGAAAACAGGAAGAAAGGCAAAACTGTAAGCATTTACATCTTCTACATATGGAGTTTGGAAATCCAGGTGGTTTCTGTTTTGCTCCTATTTGCTTCAGATATTGAAATATCCAGATGTCAGTACAAATATCTACTTGAAAACGATAAGGTTTTAAAAGAAATTGAAAGTCATGGTCTGTCCATTCTACTCTTTAACCAACATTTTTCTAAAGCATAATCAGCTAATACAGTAGTAGAAAAAAATGTTCTGGTTTTACACTTCTGCTGTTACTATTTCCAGTTTTCAAACTAACTTATAATGGAAGTCAGCTTGTGGAGTTAATGACTTCAGAGGGGTTTGGGTTAGTTCCAAGTTAGGATGCTTTTTTTTTTTAATAAAACAGCAAGTATATCTACATAAACAAATTTGTACTTTATCCCTTGGCTGATTGCCTGATTAACCAACTTTGGGACAAGAATAGCTGTTGTAGATAAAACCAAGGTTTATCTGTTGGAGTGTCCTGTCCCAACAGTGGCTGAATGTGGGTGCCTGTAGAGGGAGGCTGAACACTCAGGGAGGCAAACGGCAATAATCTCAATTCCAGTCATTTGTTGCACAGAGACTTCCTGAACCATTTCCTGAATGCTGAAACCAGTGTTTCTAGCTCTCAGTAGTGTTTTCATCTATTAAGTTGTCCAATCAGCTCTTCAACTCTTATGACATCCTAGTATCCTGTGGCAAAATGTTAAGAACTTAAGTACATACTGTGTAGAAAAGAATTTACTTTGGGTGCTTTTGTTAAGTGACATCACTGGAGCTCTTCCATTCTTGGATGTCATTATAAGACAGTGAGTAAATGTTATAGTATTTTGATATGTGATGCTTTGTGATTTCATATGCATTTTTCTTCTATAAAAGTGCCATTTTATGAAAATTCGTTTTTAAAATTAGTTTTTCCAGACATATAGATAATATGCAGCTGATAGCACTGAGCTGGTTAAACAAGCTGAATAAGACCACAAACAGAGTATCAGCCAACCAAAAAGTTGAAAGGTTCTGACATAAATGTTTAAAAAAAATAGATTATCCCGAAATCATTATGCATTACTTTCAACAGAACACTGCAATATCATTTCCTGCACAGGTGCCTGATGAGCACAGAGGCTCCTCATCTGCTTGTAGCAACCAATCTTGCTCAGAAAATGAATAACCTGCCTGAATGCCTCAATGGCTTGAAGTTGTTCCACAATGCAAAATACTAAGTTCCACAATGGCAAAATACTAAATGCATAAGTGTAAAGCAAGGAGTTGTTATGGCTGTAAAAGCAAAAATAAATTGACATCTTTCCTCTGCCAAGAAGAAATGAAAAAACGGTCTCAGCTACTACAGCACTAATTTTTTATGGGGGGAGGGGGAAAATCTATTACCTAACAAGTACCTCCTGCCAAGAAACAAAACCAGCAATGTTCATTTTTGCAAAGGCTTCTTTCATTGGGAAGGTTTTTCTGCAATTCTGATGAGTTCTATGCTTTTATATTTGTGTTATAGACTACTCCTGATTCAGAGGAGATGCAAGTTGAAGTCACCACAAGATTCAGTGGCAACTTCTGCTATCTCCAAGCACAATGTTTGAGGAACACAAGGGGACAAACTGCATAACTGATAGGTTTGCCTGAGATTTTCTCTCCCACACTGTCTCATTTGCCCTACCCTGGTCTCATCATTTCAATCTTTTTCAGGTACCTAAGTGCCAAGCCAAATGAGTTTAAAAAAATCTTCTCATTATTATTAGAAATTAAGACATTGGAGAAGAACTTTAATGGGTTGCTTTTGTATGCCAGTGTTATCTAAACCACAGATTTCAGAATGCAATGATTTCAATTAAAGGTTTGTTGAGTTGCTCAGCAAAGATGGGAAACTCAGACCATTAATGTCTCATTAAAACCCCAGACAAAACAGTTTGTGTCAACCTCTCAGTGCCTTAGACTCAAAGAAAAAAAAACTGAGTTGAAATAGAGAAAAATTTCCAGTTCACAAAGACTTTCTAGAGGAGCACATCTGGGTGTCCTGCATACCTGGAGTTCTTCAGAACTCCATTATCCAGAATTTATGGGAAAACAGTTCTTTTTAGAAATGAAAATATTTTTTCTATTGATGAGGAACACCACCAATACTTCTTTGAAGAAAAGGAAGTAATGTTATTTGGCAGAAACTGGCTTTCCTGCAAGAGTAGCCTTGATTACTTTCCTGAATAACAGCAACTCCCTTCTGAGACTTTGTTTTAGCTCTCCCCTGTTCCTTTTGAATGCTTTTCCAGTTCTGTACCATGAAAGCCACCCACACAGTGACACCAAAACCATTTGCAAAAGAAAACAAAAGCCCCTGTTATGCATGCAAGGAGGTCTCAAATAAAGACTTTTCTTGGTCTGCCTTCACATCCTTTAAAATCTGTTCTCCATCTCCTTGAAGAGAAAGGGACCCCATCCATGTCTGCCTAAAGAATGGGTACAGATCCATATTTATCCTGTTTCCCACACACAGAGCTCATGAAGCTCTGCTCATGCAGCACTTCACACCTGAGAGGAGCAGCCAGCCAGTGTCCAACAGCTCATCACCCAAGGTGACACCAAACATTCTATTTTACCAGCTGACTTGTAAATGGGGTTGAAGGTCCCAATCAAGATGAGTGGCCTTCCCCAGGCCATGACTAAAATTATTTAAATTTGAAGCTATGGCAAAGTGGTCTTAGAATGAAGCAGAGCCAAAAGAGCACTATGCAAAGCCACAGAAAGTCATAACACAGAGTTTCTGCCATCAGCACTGCTGAGCAGCAAGCACAACAACATGAGAAGGGTGCTCTTCAAAACTCAGATGGGTGAAGCAGCAGGAACAGTGGTGCTCTTAGAGATTTCATTTACAACTGGTATTGTGTTGGGACTCCTGACAGGATGCTTCCTTGGGCACAGAAATATACATTAAAGTGTCATTTTAAGCTACAGCTTTTATGCCCTGATCATTCTCCCTTCATGGATCCTAAACTAGGAAATCAATTGATGCTATTTATTTTCCAGACTTCTTTCCCCATTCCCAAGCTGTCTCAAACATACATTCTAACACTAACACTAAAACATGGGTTTAACTGTGGTTGGGAAAGGAGGATTGACTGGCTCACCTCTTGAGGTCTTCTCCAGTCCTATAACTTTATGATCCAGTGTCTCAAGTGCAGAATACACCTAGTTTTCTATAAAATCTAATGTTCTGGTAGAAATCTAAGTCCCCAGAGAGCTGTGGGTCACTGCAAAATTATAAGCTTCTTACTGATACCTTGGGCCCAGATCCAAACAGAACATAAATCACCTAAAATGAGTCCTAAACAAAATGTAAAAACCCACAACTCAAGAGTCTAAAAAGTTTCTGCAGAGTTGCTATAAAATATTCCAGCTTACACTTTTTTTCCCCTTACCTTCAAAAAAAAAGTAATAAATTAATTGGAAAATTTCTGTCTGAACATGTGCACAATGCTTTGTGTTTTCATCTGATGACAAGCAGCTTGGCACCACTCCCATTCTTAAGTCCAGTGGAGATGCTGAAAGCAGCCATCCCCATCCCTGTGAGGAGATTGGCATTTGCAAAGCACAGACTTGAGCCCTCCTCAGCATCCAGGGGCTGCAGCAGATTGATTTCAACACACAGCTAAAGAAAAAGGATCTATTTGGGGCTCCTAGGAGGCAGCATCCTAGGACTGAAAGGCATCCTAGGAGCATCCTAGTCAGACTGAAAGCCACGAATAGCAGGTTCAAATCCAACCCACCAAAGGATGTTGAGTTGGAAGCCTGGTAAGCAAAGCACACACAGCCAACCTCCCTGCAGACCCTTCAGAGCTGTGCTCTCCATCCTTTCACAAAGGTGTGCCCCCAGTTAAAAACCAACATGAACAGCTGGGAAGTAAAAAAGAGCCCCAAGGGGAGCCCATCAGGCAGCAGCTGGTGAGTGTGGCAGACAGGACACTGCCTCAGGAAGGGAGTGTTGGGAACACTTGGATACTAAGAGCACCTACTGAAGAAAACGAAGGAACAAGCCTATTTGCAAGAAAGACAGGGCAGAACTGACCACCTGCATCATGTGCCAAGTTGGCTTCTGTTGACTCAAAAAGGACTATCCTGTGCTGGATCCAGTTGGATTTTTATCACTGAAATACAAATGCTATTAAGTTTATTACTGATGAGAAGCTAATATTATTAAAGGCTGATTTTCCTCTCTTCATCATATTCTCCTTGCAGTGTAAGTGCACATATCCCATTTTCAAAAAAAAAAAGCACTAATGGGTCCTGAGGTTAGGTTTCTAATTGAAATTTAGACAATTCAGGAGAGGTTTAGGGCTAAGGGGCATTTTGTACATTAAAATATCTTCCTCCTTTGGCCAGCTAGTCAGAGGGGTGCGCTTGTCTGATGAACTGGCAGTGCACTCTCCTCAGAACACAGCCTGGGGTTGAAGGGTCCCTGTCTCTCTGCCTTCCCCTGCCAAAGAGCCAGCAAATATCCAGAATCCACTGCTGAGATGTGATATTTTCCTTTTAGAATAATTCAACAGGAATTAAGGGGGATCTTTAATCTTCACCAACACAGAATTCATAATCAGTCCTTATCTTCCACAATGTTCTTTAAGTCACCAGCACACAACAGCAAAGTCATAATGTATTTCATAAGGAAATAATCTTTCTGCAGTGGAAATTTCCTTTCTTTTTGATAACCTCTTCTTGAGCTTCCATTCAAATGTACACAAAAAAGTTTTCTGTGAATCTGCAGGTATATTAGAACATGAATTTTAATAGCCACAGGAATGTTTCTATATTTTATGCCTTTTTTGTTTTTATTTAAGTAACATGCATTTCAATGGAAATCAAAATACTGAGACTAAGACGAGGCAATGCCATATTCTCTAGAAACTTTATTTCCCTTTCACATTTTCTTTTCCATTTCTACTTTTGCCACCATGGCCACTACCAGAAGACAGAAGAGGCAATTTCTGGCTGCAGAGCTCTGAGGGATGCACTGATCATGCAAAGGCTAGTGATGTGAGACACTGAACTACAAGCACTCTGAGGCACCACAGTGATTTACATTAAAACATTTAGGATTGAGGAAGGTGGTGCCAAAGCCATGCTAGATTTTTGGTTTGTTTAAGAAAAATAAGATAAACATGACAGTGTAAATTCATAATACAAAATTCTGTTAAAATTAGCTGCAGCAGAAAATGGATTAGCTCTGTAGAGCGGGGCAGACAGACATCATTCTCCAGCCATGTCTTCACTGCCAGCCAGAAATGTGTCTTGCACACTGAGGGTCAGATACACTCCTGCTGTGTCACAGAAAGGTCCCTCTGCTGTGTTTGCCTGGCCTTGCCCTAGGACAGAGCCACTTGAGCTGAGAGATGAGAGCAGAGCACCAGCCCAGCCCCAGAGCTGGAGCTGGATGGACTTGTCTCCAAACAGCAGAGATCTGACTTGGTTTTCCAAATTTTCATCAAGGAGATTTCTACACATACCCAGACAATCTGTTCCATGTTTCACCAGCCCAGCAGCCAGAAATTCTGCCCTAGTGCCCAGCCTAATCTTACCTTCCTGTAAGTATCAGCCAATTGTGAACAGTTACAGAGAATTAAACAATGGATAGCCTTTTCTTTGTTATTACCTCTTCATCCCAAAACAAAAATTAGGCCACTCATTCTACTCCTTTTAATTCTAAAGAAAGCAAATTATTGCATCATTTCACTGAAGGAGACATTTGCAAACTTCCTGCTCTTCTTTGCTGTTGTCCTCTGGATTCCCAGCAGTTTGCTCCCCCCTCAACATGGCCAGGAGGGCTGGATGTCCCACAGCAGCAGCCTCCCCTTGCTCACAAACACAGTGTGTGCTTTGTCCACCCTCACTGCACAGCTTTACCTGTCACTGAGACACCCTGACATGTGCAGAGCCTTTTCTACCATCCAGGCAATGAGACATTTCAGTTGTGTGCGTGCCTTGGCTTCTTCTGAAGGGCAGCACTCTGTGCTTGCAAAGAAACACTTGTAAGCAAACACATATATAAACTGTGAATGTCTAGTTTTTCATGATCTTTCTAGAATTTCTGCTTTCTTCTATGTCATGGCATGAATAAAAGGAGCAAGTAAAAAATTGCACCTATTCAACAATGCTCAATAACAAGGCACTGAGTATTGTACAAATGAGCATATTTGATTTAATCAAAATAAGTGTTGTAGGAAAATCACGTAGGTTTAATTTTTGAAAAGCTATTAAGTTTCAAATTAAATGGAAGATTAAAATAAAAATGAGCTTTAGCTGTAAGTGGAGGCTAAATTTGGTCAATTTTTTGTTGTTTATCTGTGCATAAAGTCCTTGCATTTACCATTTGACAAATCCTCTAATAAAATACTTGCTGCAATCAGGTGAAGTAGGTTATTAATGGTTCTAAAAAAGATATACAGGATTGCCTCATCCTGAGGCAATTAAGTCTGTGAAGTAAGTGTGTTTAATATCTCTGGGGGCCTGACTGAAATGAAACAGGTGATCTTTCTACAATTCCCATTGTTTCATTTAGAACATCTTGAATTTTGTTTGTTTTTAGCTGAAGAATGACTCCCTGCTTTATATCTCTTTTGTCAAGACTCTAGTTTGGGAACTTTAAAGGGCTGCACGTGCCGCATCAGAAGCTGAGTGGAAAATTTCAAGCACCACTAAAAAGCAGCAGCAATGATCCATGTGAAGCCCTCCCAATCCACATTTACTCTCAGTCTCTTGACTCAGCTTGGCAGTGCTGCTGCCATCATCATCCCCCAGCCTGGGCAGGGCTGCTGCTGCCATCATCATCCCCCAGCCTGGGCAGGGCTGCTGCTGCCATCATCCCTCAGCCTGGGCAGTCCTGCTGCCATCATCATCTCCCAGCCTGGGCAGGGCTGCTGCTGCCATCATCATCCCCCAGCCTGGGCATGGCTGCTGCCATCATCATCCCCCAGCCTGGGCAGTGCTGCTGCTGCCATCATCATCCCTCAGCCTGGGCAGTCCTGCTGCCATCATCATCCCCCAGCCTGGGCAGTGCTGCTGCCATCATCCCCCAGCCTGGGCAGTGCTGCTGCCATCATCCCCCAGCCTGGGCATGGCTGCTGCCATCATCATCTCCCAGCCTGGGCAGTGCTGCTGCCATCATCCCCCAGCCTGGGCATGGCTGCTGCCATCATCATCCCCCAGCCTGGGCAGGGCTGCCTCTGCCATCATCCTCCAGCCTGGGCAGTGCTGCTGCTGCCATCCTGCAGCCTGGGTCACAGCAGCCCAGAGCTCACCTTGGCCATCTCCTCCCCAAAGCAGTTTGCCCATAGCAGCCCCCAGCTGGGGGGTGCCTGGTACCTCCTCTCTGGGCTCCCCAAGGGGCTCAGGGCCAGTGGGGAAGGGCAGTGGGCTGAGGTGTCACAGCCTCCCTGCTCAGCCCCAGCAGCTCAAGGGAAGAGCTCCAGATCCCCAGCTTCAGGCACCCCTGTGTGGAAAACAAATGCTTTACCCCCTGTGTTTTCTGAGGGATGGATTGTGTATCCATCAGGGTGCTGTTTGGCCCTTTGCTATAAAATCTTGTCTTTTTCATGTCTCCTTTTTTCCTCTGCTGTGTTCTTTTTTTCCCCTGGATTTATTAGCAGGGATGGTTTGTGGAGGTATGGTTAATTACTAGAGCTTATGGCCTGCTGTGATTGAAAGCTGATCTCACCAGTTTGGGGTCTATGTTATATTTATTCTGTATGTAATTAAATCAGAATACCATAACTATGCATAATGTTGGAAAATGAGAAATTATTTTTTTCAAGGGAAGCACATCTGAAAAGTATTTTGTTCCTGCAGTACTGAACTTCTACAAAACTCTGCGCTTTGCACACACACAAACAAGCAAACAGCCAAAAGGCTGTTGAGGTCTATGATCTAGATGAAAACAAACATTAGCTTATCAGATCTGTGTGACCCAGTAAAAATAAAGAAGGAATTCAAGCAAACCATGGTAAAGGCTATCCATACATCTTGGGGTACTCACAGCACCACAGACACACTAAAGGCTTGCAGAGAAGTGCCAGCACAGCAGGGTGAACACAAACAGCACATCCTGGAAGCAGCAGCATCCAATTGAACACAGGAGATTTGGCTGAGGAGGCCCTCAAATAAAACAAGTTGTGGGAGGCCAGGCCACTGCTCTGACTATAGGGATCAAAACTTCTCCTGACTTCCCTACTTGGGGAGGGGGGACCAGACCAATCTGGGAGAGGAGATCAAACACTGTTTACACTGAGGTAAATCAAGCAGAACACTGCACAGCTCACTGAACCATACCAGAATTAGGCCAGACATATCATATCTAGAGGCTTAAATTTTTTTTCTCTGCTACACATAAAACTGAACTCTGCCAAGGTCCTTGTTGTTCACCAGTGTGACAATGGCCTGAAATTAGAGTCCCCTAGAATATCAGAAATCTTTGGTCTGGAAATTTATCTCCTTGCCTCTATATATAGCTGATATTCAAGAAAAAACATTTGCCATCTGATGTAATGGGATGAATGATACAGCCAATAACACTCAAAAAAGCCTGTGCAAGCCAAAGCAAAAATAACTAAATCAGTCTTTCACCATAGCAAAGCAAGCCTATCTCAGGGCACACCAAGACAAGAGTGACATTGTAACCAGGAAATTACCTTCAAGGTTTAAGAAAAGCAACAGTGGGAGAGGAGGAAATGTAAATTTAAAAATAAATAGATAAAAAATAAATTTAAAAATAATTAAATAAATAAAGCCTTTTCCTAGAGAACAAATGTGTGTTCCCATCTGCCTAAAAGTGGTGAATGTAGGACAAGAATAAGTCAAGTAGAAATTCAATAACCGCCAATGTGCATGAAGTAAAGGAATTCCCAATGAAATCTTTTTAGGACCTTACTGTCCAGAAAAGACCTTTTGCTTTGTCACTGCCCCAGAAAGTAAAGAACAGGCCTGCCAGTCTGGGCTGTAGGGAACACCACAGAACTGTCAAATGCCCAGGCATTACATTACTAAAAAATTCACTTCTTTGAAATTAAGGCATTGTACCCCGAGCCACAGCTGCTGGAGGAAAGCATTTCAAGGAAGCAATCACAAAGTCCTGTTTCTACAACACAGCTGCCATTTCCCTCCTCACCAAGAGCACTCCCCTCTGCCTCAGGAGGTGCTCCAGGCAGCCAAGTGAAGCAGCCCTTGCAGGACAAGGTGGGCAGAGCAGGTGGCAGCAGGGCTGATGGCCACCACCAGGTCCTCAGAGGAACCAGATGTGGCACCACTGGGCGTCCCCAGCCACCTCAGCTTCACAGCACAGCAGCCAAGGCAGCTCAGAAAGCCTCAGCACCCACACAAATGCGCCTCACCACAAGATCCTGCAGGAACTGCAGGATTTGCAAGGGTTACTTTTGGTTACATCTCAGGTGTACGTAGCCCTGAGATGATTTTTATAAAGATAAAAAGTGCTTTGCTGAATTCCTACATCTCATCACTCTTTTAAATTGGCTGAAAGTGGGTGATCCAGGAACTCTGCTGAGTTTTTTGGTTTTGGTTTGTTTGGTTTTTTTTTTTTTATTTCAGCAGTGAACAGGTTCAGATAATCTCATTAAATAACTTATCATTAGCAGTAGCAAAGATGTTAAGAAATTCTACTCCCAGCTACATGAAGTACCAGTCTATACCACATTTTAATCTGCCATTTTTTTTCACAAGTGACAGCACATCAGATTGTCTCCTCTTTATTGTCATATAAGGCTATTTATCCACCAAACTTAAAAAAAAAAAAAGGCCTCCACAGTGGTTATCTGTAGAGACAAAATCCCAGTTGCAGGGCTGTTTCCCACACACAGAAAGCTATGAGATTTCATAAGATCAACAATAGAACAAGGTGTTGGTATATGAAAGTAAAAATGTCACTATCCATCATCCATAACAATAGTAATTTCATTAATTGTAAGGCTTATATATGAGCTATACAGACAATTACTAGATTTCTGAAAAATTTCAGTCAGAGGAAGTAAAAGAGTTTAGATAAAATCATAAATGTGCTGAAAGTCCCACAACACCACCACTACCTTGCATGCAATAATTATGTTGTCATTTGTGCTCTGGGAGAACAAACAAGAAAAAGACACAGATCCCTGACTCCTCCAAAGAAAATGTTTGTTCAAGAAACACCAAGTAGAAAACACTTTCACAAATCTTATTGTGCCCAAGAGGAGCTGTAAGCAGCACAGCAGACATTTACACTTGCCAGAACTCCATTCTAAATGACCTATTCAATACAAACGACTGCCTGGCATTGTAATTGCTGCGCTGCTCTTCTGCTTGTGTTTATTGTCCTAAAGCAGATGCATGGCAAAGTTTGCAAAATTAAATTATCACATGGAAAGTTTGTTCTTCCTGTCATGTAGCTGGTGTCCTGGATACTTTGATGAAGCAATTGAGACTGAAATCCCTAAATTTTACTGCATTTTGTTTAAAAAAGGTGTTTCTTTCCATCTTAAGGTAAACAATAGACTTTGAAGTCTAGGTATAATTAAATATGAAAAGGAACAACATGCTGATGAGTCATGCATATGGTATTTATTTAATACAGCATTCTTCCCAATTTAGTTTTTGCTTCTGAATTAGCAATCTGTTAAAATAGATGGGGTTGTTCACACCAACAGTTTATTTCAGCTTCCCTCAAATAATGTGTTATTTTAGGTCTGGAAGTTATTTTTATATTAAAATCTCTGTGACTAAGGCTGCTGTACTCAACTTTTTGCTATTTCTTTTAGATGAAAAGTGAAAAGTTAATGCACAATTGTTCAACAAGCGGGAGGTGAAATGCTGCAGCCCAGTTCCTACCCACCAACCCATGAAATACATGAAGCTTTCTTCACATCCACTGTTTAAGCAGGACCCCCACAATGCCTTCACTTAGGAGTCTGCATAAGAACAAATGGCATAATATCTCAAACTTAAGAGATACAATATGTTTGCAAATTATTTCCATAAGTATGTTAGTAAATGAAAAGAGAAATTTTATATCAAAGCAGAGGAAAGAGTGGGAGTTCTTCACCAAACAGCTTGTCTCCCAGTAGAAAGTATGTTTTCAGGTTCATATATGCTAAAAAAAACCCATTTAAAACTCTAAAGCTGTGCCCATTGCTACCAGGTGGATATATCTGGAATGTTATTGTCCATGGGAAACACTTGGATGACAACTAAATTCCAGGGAAGAGCACTATAAAATTGTGTTCTGTTTTCCATTAGAAATTGCTCCCTCCATATTTTTCACCACTCTTTGCACACTTCCTTCAATACATCGAGACCTCAGACTTCAGGATAACATATTTTTTCTTCAGCTCCCAGTTAAGAAAAAGTTGTTTGATTTTAGACACATACAGGTACAAAATCAGCCACATTTTCATCATTTGGACATGTGCTGAGCCTTATTCCCAGTGATCTGGTAGGTAGAAGAATTAGAGGCCTGGAAAATTCAAATTAAATACTTACATTGACATTCAGGGCTGTTAGCACTCGTGCTGATTTTAAAAGTCAGATCCTTGCTTCTTTTGGAAAAGTGGTCACCTGCACAGTAAAAGGTTTTCTTAAGAATCTCTCTGCAACCTCAGTACATGGTGCAAAACAACCTCAGTGATGCACACATTAGTTGGGGACCTCACAAGTCCAGCTCCCAGTCCTCCCACATTGCAAAGTTCACAGTTTCACTTGGATTGCCCTTTGTCTCTTAATATGGTAATAATGAAATACCTAGAACACCACACTAATTCTACAAAACACCAATCCTTTACTGCCAAAGCCTGCCTTAGTATCCTCAAAACTTGTCCCACTTGCTGGGAGCAATGTCAGAGGATGTGTATGCAGTCTAAACCTCTTCCCCTTTAGCATAGTAATGCTACAAGACTAAGTTTATATTATTTTATTTTATTTTTCAGTACCAAAGCTGTCACTTCTCTCATCTAAAAGATATCAGATATAACTAGAGAAAATGAAGAGAATTAGTTGTCTGCCTCAAAGGCAGGATCATCACACCCATGTCATCCCTATCAGAGTCTTGTCTGGCTTATCCACCATGGAGAATACCCCAAAAACTCCTTAAGGCCAGTTCCAACACTCAGCTCTTCTTACAGAGAGCCCTCAGTCCACCTCTACCTCAAACCCCCCTTGGTACAGTTGAAGCCCACTCTCTCTGCTGCCTGCTGTGGAGAGAGCAAGTGGCCACTCCTTGCCCAGGCCTTTCCCTCAACAATGACTTTTTCTATACTCAGTCTTCTAAGCCTTGCCCTCACTCTCTACTAATTTTTTCTCTGCCACATCTCATAAATCGTGCCTAGGCCTACAATTTCTTAGTTTTCTTCTACACACAGAACCCAGGTATTAATTACCTACCAGTAACCTACTGGGCCTCCTTCTCTCCCTTAGCAGGAGCACTCAAACAAGGAAAAGAAAAAAAAAAAAAAAAAAAAGGGGGCAGCAGTGCTTTCTCATATATATAGCCATGGGCCAGAGCCACAGGTGATATAAATTGACACAGCTGTACCTTGTTAAAGGGCTATGTAAATTCAGAGTTGAGTAGGGTAGTTTGTTTTGGTGGTGCTTTAGGAGAGAGATGGGAGAGAGAAAGATTAGATCTTCCTTTTTTATTTGTGGCTGTATGAGAAATTCAGAGCGTTGTGGGGGATATGTTAGGCACTGTTTCAGAGGTTTTCGCGTTACTGAGCTACAGGATCCCTCAGATGCACCCATGGGTGTGCAGGGGCAAATTTAATTTTGTCTTCCTGCTCTGAGTTTGTTAAAGTAAAGCAGCAGCGTGTTACATCCCCCTAGCGAAGAGCAGCTTTCCCACGAGGAGAATGACTTTTTACTGGGAGTCCGAGGTGGGTGGGGGGTCTGTCCCCGGTCACCCACGGCCACCCGGTGCCCTGTGACGCCGAGGAGGCAGAGGGTCACCCTCGGGGAAGGAGTAATTGCAACCGGAGCTGCCCAGCGCGCTCCGAACGCCACATAAAGTCACAAATCAAACACGGCGTAGCTTTGTCTGACTGATGCTGCTCAGTCCCGCAGAAAGGGGTCCCTGACGGGGCCGGGGGCATTGGTGGGGTGGGGGGCACGCCAAAGGACCGCGGTGGGCTCCGTCCATCTTGCAAGAAGAGCGCGTCTCTCCTCGCTTACAAAAAGTTGCCATCAACTCAGTTGAAAAGTAGGTTAATTAGTAGTGTGTGACACAGCTCCCCAGCAGTGACTGACTTCAGGTGCCGCACATGACTGCTACTCTGCCGCAAAAAGCTTTGTTTGCACCTCGCTTTGTAGCCTCGAGTGTCTGAATACTGAGTAACTCTGGGTATTTGATTTCTTTGAAACGCACCCGCATTATGCCAATAAACTGTATCCTTTAATCGAGTTATTTTTTTAGCGTAATGAGAATATTTACAGCGCTTTGCGACTATATATGTGACTCTTGGCAATGAAGTCATTTTTCCTTTATCGTCGGAGCTCCCCGGTGTCCCCGAGAGAGGGGATGTGGTGGCGGGGAGGGACTGGATGGGGTCAGCAAACTCCCGCGCGGGCACTTACCCCGGCCAGGGTTGTTTGGGGTTTTGATTTTGGGTTTTTTTCATAAGCAAGACTAAAATATTTACACTCCTGAGAAGGCCTTGGTGAGCTCGGCCGAGCCCAAGCCCCTGCTCTGGCCCTGGGAACCCAGAAAACCTTTCCACCTTCGAGGATGCCGGAGAAACTGCTCTGGACCAGAGCTGTCCCCGGCCTCCCGGCCTGGACCCGCCGGAGGGTGCGGCGCTGGCGGGGCGCGATTCATGTCGCGACAGACATAATGTCGGGACGGAGGGGACGGCCCCGGGCGAGCAGCGCGGCGCGGAGAGCTGAGCCTGACCCACCCCGGGATGCGCTCAGCTTTCCAAAGGCCTCTGGCGCAGTTATCTTCTCTTTTTCTTTTTTCCTGAAATTAACGGAATGAGAACGCGCGAGGGAAGGCACGCGGGGTTAATCGTGGGGTTGAACACGGGGGAAATACAGATTAAATTGCTGCTGCTCGAACGAAGCTGCACGCAGCTACTCTGTACCGAGGAGCCCTACACAGCAAGTTCCTCCCTATCGCGGTGGTTTCCCGGAGAGCCTGCTGAGAATGGCCCCCGCTCCTTGTGACCCCCGGTAGCAGAGGAACCCCGGCCGTGCCTCCCGCCTGTCTATTGACCCTCCCGTGTGTCCCCTACAGGGCTCTGGCAGCTCGCTGCCTTGTTCTCCCCTGGTTGTGCCGCTGTGCAGGGCGCAGCTCCTCGAGGAGGAGGAGGAGACCTCTCGGCCAGGTCCCCTGTGCCGGATGGGATTGCTGTTAGTGCTGCTTCAGGGTGAGCAAGTGGCCGGAGATGGCGGAAACCGGGCAGAAGGACATCCCTTGGAGCGCGGAGGAGGGGTCGGGACACGGGCTCCACTCGTGGCTCCAGAGAGCCGGGGGGCTGAGAGCGCCTCTTTTACCGAAGAGATCCGCAGCCCGCTCAGAAACCTCCTCTTCCTCCTCCTCCTCCTCCTCCTCCTCCTCGGGTGTTGCCATGTGCTGCAAGAGCCCGGAGCAGGCTCAGCTGTACCTGCCTGCTCTGCCTAGCACCGCTCCGGAGAGAAGAGCTCATCAGCTGCTCCCTTCCGAAACCCTGGGCCCCGCTTTGGTTTTCTCTTTCCCGTGTTCCCTGTAAAGCCAAGCAAAATCAAACCCAGTTGTCTTGATCTGATCCAAAGGATGTACCAGACCAAGTCCGTTCTTAGCAGAAATGTCCTTGTTTCAATTTCCGCTGAAGTCTATTGCTTTTTCTTCTCAGGCAGGCAGCCCTGCCGCCACTGTTTTAATGTGCGGGGTGAACTGTAAGGTCACCGGGGTTTTCGAGTTTTCCTGTGCTCTAGGAAACTTTTTAAATTTTATTTGCAGGGGGATGAACGAGAGAGGTATCCAGTCAATCCCTCTCCCATGAAAACACTTGTAATTTAGACCCTGCCTATTAACTTTACCTAGCTGTGATGGGGCGGGGTTACGGGGAAAGGCCTCTAAAAAAAAAAAAAATCCACACCCTCCTTCAAATGGCCACTTTGGGAGGACCGGGGTCTGCTCTGCCGCAAGTGCAGTCTGGTCCGGCTATTTATACTGTGCTCTCCAAAGCTTGCAGGCTTCACGGATGAGAAGCGAAGTGTTCTGGAATCGGTTCAGAACGTGTTCTGATGTACAGACAAACTTCTGGAAAGTAACTGATCATTGTGCCCGAGCGTGCTGACCCGCCCTCCCATCGACGGGAATAAAGCGAAAGCATTCGACCTAAAGAAAGCCGCAGAACTTAATTAATTCGATGCTTTAATGGTTATAGAATCTGCAAAACACTAGTATTAATTTAGACACTGGCATCTGGTTTCACTGAGGTTCATGCTGGGGCGCGCACTGCCCACCCCGGAGCTGCGGCCACCGCGGGCGGGCAGGGCAGCGGGGAAGGAGCCCCGGCCCGGGCTGGCCGCGCTCGGGAGGGCGCTGGGCACGGGTGGGAGCAGGGCACGGGAGGGCTGGGCTCGGGGGAGAGCTGGGCACGGGTGGGAGCAGGGCACGGGGGAGAGCTGGGCACGGGTGGGAGCAGGGCACGGGAGGGCTGGGCACGGGAGGGCTGGGCACGGGGGAGAGCTGGGCACGGGTGGGAGCTGGGCACGGGAGGGCTGGGCACGGGGGAGAGCTGGGCACGGGTGGGAGCAGGGCACGGGAGGGCTGGGCACGGGGGAGAGCTGGGCACGGGGGAGAGCTGGGCACGGGTGGGAGCAGGGCACGGGAGGGCTGGGCACGGGTGGGAGCTGGGCTCGGGTGGGAGCGGAGCCTGCTGGGCTCGAATGGGAGCAGGGCATGGGTGGGAGCTGCGCACCCGCGCCCGCCGAGAGCCGCCCGACGCCGCGGCCGCGCAGAGCCCGCGGAGCTGCGCGCCCCCGGCTCGCCCTCCGTCCCACGCCCGTCCCGTCCCGTCCCACAGCCGGCGGCCCGGTGGGTCCGGGCCCCGCGTGTCCCTTCAAAGGGATTTTAGCGTGGAACACACGCCGGCGGGGCTGTTTGTCTGCGCTTCCGAAATCACGCAGCGCTGTGAGTCGAGTCGGCTTTTTCCGATTGTGAAATGTTTAAGACAAAGAGTCTCCTTAAATCATGAGACTGACAGACTTGAAAGAGAAAACTGATAATGTTAATAAGTGGAGTTTGCTGGGAAGATGACATTTAGAAAAGGGTGAGTTGCCTCAAATTGAATTTTCACTGGTGAAACAAGGCGATTCTAAAAGGCCACAGATGAGATGATTTTATTAAACATTTGCACTATTTTAGAAGCTAAACCATAATTCATCTGCACTAAAATTTAACGACTTCGATTCATCAGAAAAGTTTACCCTTGGATTCTGCTTCAAAGACAGAACAACAACCCAAATGACAGGCTATAATGATTTTGCCTCTCTGATTTGCAGTGGACTGGTGTGTTCTTGTGCCCAGACCGAAGATTCATATTCAAATCCCGAAGTCATAAAATTTAGACTTTCGCATTTGTCTTTTTCAAACCAAAACTTGACTAAACCAGAGTCCAGGATCAAAAGCGGACAAGAGCTATCACTTTCTCAGGGGACTGCAAAAGACACTCTCCGCTGATACTCTGGCTGTTTTGAGGGCAATTTGAGAAACATTGGGCAACACGTGTTGACCCTGAGAACCAAGTTGCACTGCTTCTCCTGAGGTTTCCCTGTCGGCTCTGGTTTAACAAAAATTGTCTCCGTGAAAGTTTCTCGGGAGAGGCGAGCCAGGCTCCATGTTGGACGTGGAGGAAGAGCAGAGTCAGGGAGGTGTGCGTGTTCTTGGGACTTTGTTGCTGATCCCGGCTTAGCATCGTTTCCCCCCTAAACCCCGGGTCCTTTTAAACTATTTTTTCCCCCTCCGGTGACATTTAATCAAGAAAGACAAATGCAGAACTAAAGATGAATACAAGCTGGTGATGCCGAGGCTATAGCTAAGTGAAACATCGTTTTCTAAAAGTGCTTCTTTTCCGGGGGAAGCGGTGGCAGAAGAAAGTGATGTGTCCTCACACGACAATATCTGATCACCCAAGGGAGGAAATCACCTGGATGACAGCCCCGGGACACAGCCCGGTCCCACGGCTGGGGCAGCTCAGCCCTGGCACCTCAGCTGCCCTGCCAGGAGAAGTGTCCTCTGTCACTGAGCGGGGTGTTCCCAGCACCACCCCGACGCGTTCACCTCAGTCCCTGCGTGAGCAGGGCTCGGCAGAAAACGACCTGGCCTGTGTTTATTCTCCAGACTTGGAATAAAAAGAAACCTGTTCGTTGCTTCTTGATCTTTTCATTTCCTTTCTCTGGCCCGGGTGGAATCCCCTGCCCGCCCTGCACATTTAAAGCCATGTCTGCGGGACTCCAACTAACCCCAGATCTGTTTTTTCAAAAGTATTTAAGCTGCAGAATTTGCTGACACATAAATAAGCCATCAAAGCTCTCGGAAGCTCATGAATCTTTGACTGAAGTATGTGTGAGGACTTACACACTTGTTCCACGTCTTGATACTTTAAAAACTTTCACAAAGACGACTCTGGACAGAAAAAAAAAAAAGCAGCACCTCTGTTTAACAAGATAATTCTTGCTTTCAGTTTTATTTCTATTTTCAACTTCCTATTCTTTTGTCCCGTGACATGGCGCTTTTTTCCCCCTCGGGGACTCCTTTCTCTTCTTTCTCCCCTTCTATTCTGAACTGTTTTACAGCCCCGCTTTGTTACTGTCAGGAAAAAATGTCTGGAGAGCCCTGTCTCGTAAAGAAGGAACAGAAAAGGGAGGACTGGAGCTGCAATGTTGTCTATGCATGCAGAACATCCCAATCTGTTTTTGTGCATTGAGTTGGGGAGAGGGCAGCAGGGAGCGTGCACCCAGCCTCCTCCCGGACAAAGGGAGGCCGGACAGCTGCGCACCCGCCACAAAAGATTCACTCTTCTGTCAACTCTGTTTACTTAGTGTTGTTTCTGACCTCTGTGCTACACTTGTTGCTAATACATATGCTTATCAAACCATTTTAATTGGCTTTCTTCATAACAGTAGTCCCAGCGCTTTTTTTTTTTTTTTCCTGCATGTGTTTCCAAACAACTTAATTGACTTCTCTAATATTCATCTTCTCGGGCTCTAAACAACGCGTTTTTACCGCCACGCTTCCCGGCCTCCGGGAAAAAGGGCCAGGGGTGTCTGCATGGAAAAACTTCCCCTTCCAGAGGGCATGGCTGTGCAGGGAGAGGAGGACCCGCGCCCCAAGGGACAGCCGTGTCGCCGGCGTGGCTCCGGCTGGCACAGAGGACCCGGGCCGCGGGTGATGAAGTGTCTGCTGGTAATGGGCGAGCTCACTGTCCCCGTCACGTTGTCAATGTGGTTTTGCTTTCTTTATGGCACTCGGTGGACTGGTGCCAACCTGAGAAGACGCGGAGCCACCCCGGGAGCTGCCCATGGATCAGGAGCGCGCACACGCTCCGCGGGCACGGCCCGCACCCGCGCAGGTAGAGCCAAGGGCTCGGGGCCTCCCCGCTCCTCCAGCCCGCACCGGAGCCCCGCGGCCAGGACAGCCGGCGGGGAGGCGTCAGGGCCGGGATCCATCGGCCTGGGACACCGGGATGCAGGGAGTGGTGGAGAGCAGCCAACCTGCCCCCCAAAGCACAGAGCCCCGAACACCGCTCCCCGCAGCCTTTGCCATCTACATTCATCACTTCGCTTGAGCCTCGCCTTTTTTTTTTTCTTTTTTTTTTTTTTTCCTCAATTTCGTAATTAATTGTTGCGCTCGGGTTTGTAATGGAAACAATCCTGCCAGGCCGGATGGTTGTTATGATTTGCTTTCTTTAGCCTTTCTCCCCCTTCGCGAGCATTGTTCCCCGTGACTGTCTGGGCTCAGATATGATGTTGGGACAGCGCCTCCCTTGAAATGGAAACAG
This sequence comes from Molothrus aeneus, assembly GCF_037042795.1. Taxonomy (NCBI): domain Eukaryota; kingdom Metazoa; phylum Chordata; class Aves; order Passeriformes; family Icteridae; genus Molothrus; species Molothrus aeneus. The sequence continues at coordinate 12,565,796 of NC_089655.1, forward strand.
AGGCCTGAATAAAGAAGGGTGGAAAAAAAGTACTTTGTAGTCTGCATCGTCCATCTTTAATTCAGAGACGCATCTATACTCCTGGGAGCGCCGCCTTTGATCTCTTTGATTTTTACACCAGATCTGTTATGGACTAAAATTCCTAGGTTTTCCATAGAAACATCTCCATTCCTTCGGGATATTGATGTTTTCTTCTTCCTAGGGGTTATGATATGGTAAATCAGATTCAGAAAAGCATGGACAATGCCAGCATTCATGGGTCGGGGGGCGGGGGTGGGGGGGCGGGAGCCTCTCTCTTCTCCCAATGAATCAAAATATTGTTTATTCTGTTGCTCTTTAAGCCCAGTCACTTCAGCTGCCTTTCAGTGCCTTCAACTCTGGAAGAGGGGCAGCAGCAGCAGCAGCAGCAGGTTGCGTTGCCATGGGGACCCTACTGTATGGCAGCAGCGCCAGCCCCAAAGACAATGCCTCGCAAAGGGGCTTGAAAAGTGAGGTTTCTCCCTTTGCCACGCAGCCACTTCCGATGGAGCAAGCATTCTCCTTTCGGGACCCTCGTCTTGTCACTAGAACAATGTCTATCTTCGCCTGCCAATTTTTTTTCTCTATCCTGCCTTTGATCTATAAAAAATCAAAAGAACAAAGTCAGGGGAGAATAGGGGGCTTTTTTTTGTTGTTGTTGTTGTTGCTGATGCACAGAACAGGCTTTTATAATTTGGGGCTACTTTTGTGCCTGAGAATTTCAGGGGCAGGGAAGGAGGGTCGTTCATTGGTGTGTTGGGCTCTCTCCAGTCCTGACGACCCTGGGCATGGCGTGTGCCAAGGGCCCCCCTCCCTGTCCCCTCCTCCTCCTCCCCAAAGCAGCCAGGAACAAGCACGGGTGCTGCCCAACCTGAGTTGGGCCTGAGACTCTCCTGCAGGCTGGGGCCTTCCCACCTGCTGGGCCCAGGACACCACTGGGTGACAATGACCCCTGCATAGGGCCCAGAGAAGGTCACCCAGGTCTACTATTTAATGCTGATGTTAATAACAGATGTGTACAGTGAAAAGCATGCCCATCACACTGTAGCTCAACAAATGATGCAAAATGATGCTGTTTCCCAAGTAATGGTTTTGTGTTAATGTTAAAGGCATGAATTGTGAGACTAACACCCTTTTCTAAAAAATCAGACAATTTTGGGCTGTGTGAGGCCACAAGATGCTGAAATGTTGGAAAAAAAACAGGAGTGTCCATGCAAATACAGCAGTGTGCATTTGACTTCTTTGTAAGCAACAGCAGTCATTGTCACATGTGTAGGACAGGCTATAAATAATCCTAGATGAAAAACTGGGGCTAGTTTTGGTTCTTTCCAGGAGAACAAGTGTCTCAGTTCACATGTGACTCCATGCATGTAACCCTCCTGGAATTAACCCTCATGATTTGAACTCCTTGCCTTGCTCCAAACAGCGGGAAGTGTTGATTTCTCCAAAAGGATTGCATTACAGCTACATCCTTTTCATTAAAATGCCAGCAGAGGAAATAACAGAAGTGACTGGTCTGTGCTGTATCGGTTTCACTGGCTTTGGTGCCCTGGCTGAAACGTGTTCCTGCACGATTCGCTGATTAACTCCGCCACAGGCTGGTTTCCTACTCTGAATGAATCAGTTTCTGGGCAAGAGGATATGGGAGATTGGGAAGAGAGAGGGAGTTAGAGGAAGGTTTATTGTGAAACTCAGACGTCCTTGGTCAGAGCTTGTTCTCTCTCTGGCTACCTTTCCTTAGCTATTTTTGAAAGTAAATCCCCACCTTCCAAATGCCTAGTTGAAGTCAATTAATTTAGAGAAGGGCATCAGGCCCCTTGTCTGGGTTTATGCTGCTGGGAAGCATTTGCTGTGGACTGCAAATGGAGGCAGATACACCCCTCACTGGAGGGCTGAAAGCAGGGACTGGGACTTGGATGGCTTCCCAGGGCTCAGGGGCCTCCCTTCAGCATTTTTGTCAGACAGGCATGAAACAGGGTGACACAGCCTTTTTCCAGCAGGGCAGAGTCATGGGTGGGCTCATGGGTGTTAGAGCATTGGATGTCCCAGCAATCTGCTGTGGCAATTTCAAGTCTGGTGTAGATCACAGCTGGAATGTTCTGAGTGCCTCATCCAATACATGGAGAGCCAAGTCCCCACTGCTGCATCTCCCTGGCATCACCTAACCTTTACCAGCCATTGCCTCCAGCCTGCATTGGACATTTGAACCCAGATCCCACACCATGCTGACCAAAGTGCTCCTCTCAGTGCCCAAGAGTTGTCCCTTTACCATCTGGAGCATCCCCATTCCTCCCAGTCTGTGCCCAGAAACCACAGAAGTGAGTCTGTCCTAAAAATGATCCCTGAGCTGGTGGGTTTGGGTGGCCCTGGGGGGATTGGGGACACACTCGGACCCTCCACTTGCAGGCAGTACCTGGGTCTTACAGAGAAGGGATGGGAGAGGGCTGGGTTTCACCCCTCTGGAAGATAACCACTGGAAGAAGATGTGACAGGCCTGAGGCTCAAGATAAATTCCCCTTCCCTCCTCCTCCTGTCCCACATACCCACCCCAGGGAATCGACTTCCCACCCTATCTGGTCACATTCTCTTCCCAAGATTAATTGTTGGGTCAGGGTGGATTCACCATTGTGTCAGCCTGCAAGTGCCTTTCTCCTTTATCTTCTTTTTTTTTTTTTTTTTTTTTATGAGTGCTTTAGTCAAACTTCAGGCCCCCCCTCTTTTCTCTCCTCCCCCATCTTTTAGGGCAGGGGGCTGCTACCCTGATCCGACCTTGTGAGCTGAGATGCATCAGCCATGCCTTTTAACCATACAATTATGCACACTCCCTAAATGTTGCTTTAATAACAGATTTTTTTTTAAAAAGCCGCAGCGGGTCGGCATTTAGGAAAGCAGCGAGATGCCTGGAGCAGCTCCCTCTCCCCCTCAAACTCACAGACACGTTTGGGACGGTTTGCGGTGGGTGGTGAAGGCGCACCCACCCCGAGATGGGTGACACCATCTCCGCGGGAAGCCCCGGCTCCCTCCGGGCTGCAGCGGCCCTGGAAGGCGCGGAAGGGAGGGATACAAGGGGGTGGCTTGAGGAAACAGCAGCCGGACCGTGGGATTGGGATCCACCGAGAGCCACGCACGGTCCCGATGAGACTCGAGGGCGCGGGGAGGCGGCGTCTCCGCGCTGATTTCAGCGCTGTGGACGGGAGCGGGGCGCTCGGCTGGGGCCGAAGGCATCGCCCTCCGCGGCCGGCAGAGCCGCAGAGCCCGGCGGGGAGCGGGGCAGCGCTGCCGTGCCAGCCCCAGCCCCAGCCCCAGCCCCAGCCCCAGCCCCAGCCCCAGCCCCAGCCCCAGCCCCGCCGGCCCGCACCGGCCCCTCCGCCCCGCCACCGGCACACGCGCGGCGGGGACACCGCGGGGACACCGCGGCCGGGCGGGGAGAGCCCCCCGGAGCCCCCGGCCCCGCCGCCCCTGGGGCTCTCCCCGGCCCCGCCGCTCCCGCCCGGGGGCCCGTCCCGAGGGAAATCCCCATCCTGCTCTCGCTACCGTGTGAAACTGCAGAGCCTGCCACTCATTTTCCTTCCAGAGCCGCCCTGTAAGGGGTGCTGGGAAGGAGACCCAGACACCTTCATATCTCAATTTTTCTTCTTTGGACAGGAAATGTGTGTGGAGGGGGAGGTCGAGATCGTAAATTTCATTGATTACTTGCAGACTGTACAGAGTATATTCAAGCTTTCATGACAGCTTCTGGAGACATAACGACTGGACAATATTGCCCGAGCACTACAAACTCTCTTTAACAATCACAAAGAAATCAGCAGGTAATTATAGGCTCGATTGTATACATAATAGGCATCGGAAATCGGAGAATAACTGTAGGCAGCGATTCTGAACCAGAAGAAGAACAGTCGCGCTTCAAACTCTCATACAATAGCTGCTCATTGTGCTGGGTGTCTTATTCTAATTACAGATACCTGCGCAGCATAGCAAATATAGAAGAGAGGCACTTCCTTGATCTTCCTGCCAGCAAAACTCATCCTTTAGAAATTAAAGATATAAAGGCAAAGCAAGCCATGTGGGCATTCCTGAAACAGGCGATGATGCTGAGCTGTGCCCTTTGCTCTGGAAGAGCGCATTACTGTGCGAAAGGAGCAGAATTTCTGACCGGAATTGGACTGCTGGCAAAAAAAAAAAAAAAGAAAAAAAAAACCCAACAACACAAAAAATAAAAAGCCCTCAAACTTTTCTAGAGGTGCCTAGAGAATTACCTTTTCCAGAGAAAAAGCTAATAAATATAAAAAGCACCCGACCAAAATTAGCTGAAAACAACAATCATTTCGGGAACACATCAAGCCCTTATTTAAAATGGAGGTTATAACATTCGAAAATATTTTTTCTTGATTAGAAAAAAAAATTAGACACGCTTGCTTTTCTATACCTAAATGAATAAAAATATTTAATTCTGATATATAATGATTGTTCCCTTTTTCAAAGGTGGTTTTGTTTTGAAGTCATTATTGACAGTGCCTGCGCAGAATAATCTGTCTCTCCTTTAACCGATGATTTCTCCTTCCTAAGGACTCTAAATCCCAGCAAAATCAAGGAGAGCACCCCTAATCACTCTGTAAACTCTCCCGGTGTCGATGGCCATTTCACTGGAGTGTTTCCCAATGCCCGTTTCTCTCAGGTGAAGTTTCCCAACGAGTTCCCTGGCTGCGAGCCGAGGCGGTGCCCGGCGTGCGCGGCCGCGCGTGGGTGAAGCCGCGCACCGCCCGTCCCCGCGGCTCTGATCCCGGCTCTGCCTGGCACAAACGAGCCCCGGCGCTCTCCGCACAACTTCGCTTTGAATATCATCTGGCCTGAAAGTTCACTTCGGTTGTTTTGCCTCTAGGGGTACGTGCTATGTTATTCTAGGTCACTCGTGACTTACAAGCTTAAGGAAACATGTGTCCACATCAAAACCCAGCCACACAGAGGCAAACCATCCAAGGTATCATTCCAGCCCGTGGGGAAGGCTGTTTCCAGCGGGTCAGGCTCGGCTCTGTCAGGAGGCAGAGCGGAGCGATGCGAGGGGTGCCGAGGGGGCTGCGCACCCCGGGGCGGCGGGGGGGCTCGGCGGGCTCTGACCTTTGCCGTCCGTCTGACTGCGGCGGAGCGCGGGGGGCGCAGGGCTGGGCACGCCCCCCACGCGTGTCCGTGGGACGGGAAACGCGCTCATCGGGGAGCAACCAGCCTCCAATGAAATTAGATTTGGATTCCTTTCAATTGCAAATATCTTATTTGTGAAGTCCGATTGCTATTTTTTCTAAACGTCATTTCCCGCATAGTTGTAAACGAGATAATATAATTGTCGATTTAAAAATTTCCAATGATTTATAGAAATAAATTCTCTGTCTAACTGGCAACGAGTAATAGCTAAATTTCTCACTCGGTGTCATTCAATCCCGCTTCTGCAACAACTGTTTTGGCTAAGCTAGCTTGCTGGTTTCAGCCTATCTGCTTGGCTTTAAAGCCAAGTTAACGTTAGATCTGAAGAAAGATGTTCGTATAAACATGAATCAATTTTTCAAAAATGCTCCTGACTTAATAGTGACGTGAAAATAAAACACAGAGAGAGAGAAGGGGAGGAAGTGCTGTTTCCCAAAATTGATAGACAGTAAAGAATTGGTCATCAAAAAAAAAGTCTCCAGATGAAGACAGTAAAGGTAAATCAAAGCAGAGCAACTGTTTGCAATATCATTTTTACTTTTCCTGTTGGGCTGCACAATATTTTACTGACTGGAAGTACTATCAAGATGTGCAGGTATCCGCTTACATCAGAAACTGCATTTGGTATAAATATTCTCTTCCAGAGAACCGCTTTATCACGTTTCCAAATAATAAAGTATCCTTTGAAACAAAAGCCGCACATCAGGTGTCATTCTATTCATGAATGATGCGCTGCCTCATAAATATGACGGGTGACTGTATTTATGAAAGGTGACTGTTTTCTGCTCCGTGCCCCTCTCCGCCTCCCGTCCCGTCCCGTTCTCTGCCTCCTCTGTGGCGGAGCGCGGAGCCCCGGCCGCCGCCCTGCCCGTCCGGTCCTGCCCGGCTCCCTGCTCCACCGTGCCTTCCAGCAGGCTTCGGGGCGATGCCTTGCACTCAGCGATCAAATTCACGCACCAAACACCTCCGCCAAGGGGCAACTTTTGTTTGTTCCCCTAAAGTTTTGTCATGTTTGCCCAATTTCAGCAAGAGAGGCTTGTGAGAAGGTCAGATTTACACCAGGGTAACCTGCCTGCCTCCATCCTGTGTCACCTGTGAATTTCTCAGGTGCGCGGTTGCACCTCTGCCCTCACATCTGCCATCAGCGGTGTCGGGACGGTGCCTGGGCTGAGGGGATGTGTGTCATGGTACGTTTGCCATAGCCGGTCCCAAACCCCAGCTGCTAGGGCAGCTCGACAAAGCCACGCTGTGAATTGGGCAGATTAAGAATCTGTTGATCGCCTTGGCCACAAGTTCTCTTTTCTGACCTTATATCCCTGTACAGCCGATCCTTTGGTTTGGTCTGGTTTGGGCTTTTTTAAGCCGACTCTTATTTTACGTGCTAAATAGTCGGCTCTTTAACCAGCAACTAGCAATCATCAGGCATTAATTTATACGGCTTTTACAAATACCTAAGCTATTTAAAATGCTGAACTGGGTTGTGTGTGGCAGGGAACATCTATCTATTGAATAGGCAGTGTCACACGGTAGCATGCTCTCTTGTCAAGGGTGATTGTGTTTTAGGCAAACATTTGAGCAAACATAAAGGCAAAGGTCAAGTACTGTTCAGTTGCAGTGTGTGCTAATTCACCTAGCTAACCAATGGGGCAAAAGTTGCATTTTCTGCGAGCACCGCAGACCAAACCTCTGCGAAGGGCATTATTAGCTGTGAGCCGGCTGTGATCGTTTCCAGACAGCTCCCGGGTGGAAGGGCTGGAAGCTCGGAGGGTGCCCGGGTTGCAGCTACTGCACCATCACCTCCCGTTGCTAACAAGTGCCTTCCAATAAGCTGGTGGTTTTTGTACTGTTCTGACCTCATCCCTTTTTTTTTTCCTTCCTTTTTTTCTTTCCTCTTTTCCTTGCTATTTATTTCTTTCCTGGTATTTGCTTCCTCTCCCTCCCCATCCCCCGGACAAACGAAGACGGGCTGTCCATCGCCAGCCGGCTCGGGGCACTGAGCAACTCCGGAGGAATTGGGCGAGCAGAGACCGGTGGCAGGGAAGTGCAGTTTGGCTCCTCATTGAAAGTGCGTGGGGAGGAGGGGGAGGAGGCACCGAGTTACTTTATTATCCTCATTCCTCCCCACGTCGTCGCAATTTTAAAAAAGCCATGTTTTGAATAGGAAAGGCTGGAATTTGTTTCTGAGGGTGATCTACCTGCCGATTTTTCCAAGCAAACCTTATTATTTCTCATAGGAATTTTTTTTCCTGCTATCTATCAAAAAAAAAAAAAAAAATCAAAGGACTGGGTGGTGTTTGTCACACTCACAGCTTAGAAGTGTCTCTCTCTCCCTCTGTCTCTCTCTCTTTTAAGGAAAAAAAAAAAAAAAGAAAAAGAAAAAAGAAAAAAAAATGATGACCCATTCCTTCCTTCTCGGTTCAGCCTGGAGGGCTCGCACTTTGAATCAATAGTCATTTTATTTGAACCAATGGCTGTGCTTCCACCCAGGCTGTACGTACAGTACTTTTCATAATAAACAGGGAGTTCACAGTTGTGGTCTTAAGGCACTCAGGTCTGGGGGATGCACGTGCAAAATAAATAAATAAATACATAAATAAATAAATAACATGGCAGAGGGATGAAAAATAAATCAACCAAAAAAGAAAACCCTAACAAACTGCCAAATAAAAATTATTATTTTGAACCCAGGCGAACGCTCATGAAATTGTTACTTGTTGCCTTGTGGCACAGAGGCACTCGCCTCCCAGTCCCGCACCGTGGGGTCTGGCTCTGCCTTGCTCTGCTGCTGGGAGAAGCAGGAGGATTTTTTTCTTTTTTGACAAAACTCCAGGAAGAACATCAACAACATTAGAGACGTGATTCTGAGTGCAAAACTGGTTTATGGCTAAAATGACATTAAAATTACGAGGGCATATTTTCTTTGCGACACAAACTTTAAACACAAGCATACACTCATGAGAAAACGTCAAAAATAATAATAAACTTACCCCCGCCTGCCAAACCATCACAATTTGTGGGACTCTTCTTTAGTGCTGCAGACAACTTGACCCTTCAAGCCCTGCATTAAACACGGTGGATACAGTGAAACAGGAATCAAATTGAGAAAAAAAAATTGTTTTGTCATGTAATTCTAAATAGTTTAATCTTCAACTGTCTCGGATTTCTTTACAACTCACTGGCTACGGTCCTATAAACACCACCTGGGCAGTTTCACAAGCTTTAAAGTTTTGTGCGAGTGTGTGTGCGTGTGTGTGTGTGTGTGTGTGTGCGCGCGTGTGTGCAGTAACTTGTTTAAAAGGCATCGTTACCATTCAGAGGTATAAAAGTATTGCCCTGATCTTTGGCGTGATGGGATTTGGGTTTTGGATTTGGAAGGGGTTTTTTTACATGCACCTCTCATTTTACTTAACTTTTTAAAGATGGGAAAAGCTGTAAGCTTTAGTTTTCGAGAGACTTTTCTCGTTATTCATCTGTTTGGTCGCCTTAGCTGCACAAAAGCGTATCAGCTGCGTTATGAAAAATGGCCTAAGCCCAGAGAATGTCACAGTGGTCGACTTATTATTTTAGCCCTTCTTAAAAAAAAAAAAAAAAAAAAAAAAAAAACCTCAGGGAAAGTTTGCTTTTGATGAATTCAATAAAAGCGGCACTGCAACGGAAGAGATTTTAAGCTAAAATCATACAGCATGGGGGCAAAAGCTTAAATCAGCCAGATGGCCAAAGGTAGACAGAGTCTGCCCGGTTTAAACCAATCCACCGAAGTTACAGTCCTCCAGTCCTCCAGACTTTTAGCTTCTTATTGTGTTTATCGTGCTTTGTCCCACTTCCCCCGCCCCCCTTAAAAGTGTCTCAACAAATAAATAAACAAAACTAAACTTTTGCAATTCATATGTCACGAACAGTTTTTCTTTCTTCCTCAACTCAGGATTTTTCTCTCTCTTTTTTTTTTTAATTTTTTTAAAATTTTTCTTAGTTTAAAAAAAGACGCGGCATTCATAGCCCCTGGGCAAGGTGTTACTTTTTAATTTACCGGCACCTCATGTCTCGTCTCCAGGGAGGGCTTCCCGGCTGTAGCCAGAAAGGACAAGTCTAAGGGACTGCAGGGATTGCAGCTGAAGGCTGTGCTGTGAATCAGCTCCTGTCCCTCTTCTGAGTAATAAATAGATCTAAATAATATCTGCTATTAATAATTACAACAAAAATAAATACCACAGGCTAGAGACTGTGTGGGGCAGGGGGTTGAATTCGGTGTGGACTTTGTTTATTGTTAGGAAACACTCACAAACAGCCCTAAAACCACTAGCAAACTCCAATGTCCTCTGTCGTAAGAAGCTTTGCAATTCCTGTGGTCCCCATGGCACTCGGAGACTGCCATTGACTTCCAGAAGTTGTCCTGGCTGCAAGCGAGGGCAGAGATGCGGCACCTCATCCTGAGTCCGAGGCTGTGCCCGCCTGCTTTAGTGACAGGACAGAGTTTCTGCTGCCGCTGGACGGAAGGAGATAGTTCTGGCTGTGCAGAGGTGCCAATAATCTGCAGGGGCAGTGCGGACTGAAAGCTCCCTGCCAGCCCTGCCCGTCCTGCCCGGGCTCCCCTCGCCTCTCGCCCCTTCTTCCACAATTCTCCCATGCAGCAGAACAAGTGGGAGGGGGGGCTGCGGCCGCCCGCGAGTGCCCAGCGCCGAGCTGTGTCCCTGTCCCACCTCTGTGCCTGGCAGCGGCACCGGGGCCCGGCCGGGCAGGCGGCGGGCGGAGAGGCCGGGCCGGCGCATGCCGGTGCCCGCAGCGCCCGTGCCCCGGGCACCCGCCGCCACTCGCGCAGGCAGCGCGGCCACCGGAGCGCCGGGCCCGAGGGCGGCGGCTGCCTCCGAGGCGGGGGAGCCGCCGAGCCCACGCGTGGAGGCGGCCGGTGCTGCCAGCCACCAAAGGGGACAGAAGGTCCTGCCTGCGGCAGGTGCTGCCAGCCACCAAGAGAGCCCAAGGTCCTGCCTGCGGCCGGTGCTGCCAGCCACCAAGGGAGCCCAAGGTCCAGCCTGCGGCCGGTGCTGCCAGCCACCAAGGGAGCCCAAGGTCCAGCCTGCGGCCGGTGCTGCCAGCCACCAAAGGGGACAGAAGGTCCTGCCTGCGGCCGGTGCTGCCAGCCACCAAGGGAGCCCAAGGTCCTGCCTGTGGTCCAGTCTGCGGGCAGTGCCCGGGAGCCGAGGGATGTCCCCGAGAGCCGGCTGTTTCCCCAGGACAGTGGTGATTTGAGCTCTTGATATTTGGCTTAATTTGGAAACGATTAAACGAAATAGGAGAATAACCGTGCGCTCTGCTAAAAGCCAGCTACGGAGTGCAGGAAAGAGCGTGGGTTTTGCGTGTCTGAGTGGGCGAGTAGCGCACCGGACCCTGTCCCCTTTCAAAGAGCGAATTTACTGCGGAGTTTCCCAACCACCTGCGGGAATGGCTCCCTGACAGGCGCTGCCGGGGTGAAGGCGGCACCAGTCACGACAGCAGAAACCAGTTTGCAGTCGTTTCCCCGCTGGCGCAGCGGCTTACGAGAAGCGCTGAGATGCTGGCAGGAAAAACTTGGGGAGAAGCAGCTCCCCCACTCGTGTGTGGGCAGCTGAGGAGCCCTGGGCACCGCGGTGTGGGCGGACACCTCTGTCCCGCTTGGCAAGCCCTGGCCTTCGGCAGCCCCCGCCGCTGCCCTGCCCGTGGGTCTGACTCGTGTTCCTGCCTCCACCTGCGGCTGCGCTTAGCGGGTCACCTCGACGTGGGCAAAAGAGACGTCTGGGGGAATCCTGATGATTTTCTAGACGGCTTTTTCCCGAAACGCTTGAGAAATCCGTTAAATCAAAGACCTCGAGAGGCTGGAAATCGCCCCTTGCATCCCCAAAGAGCGCAAGCTGGGGAAATTTGAAGAGGCTTCATCCCAGTGGGAATGACAGCCCACCATAGAAGGGTGTTTAGAAAATTTGGAGGAAGTAGTTAAATCGGTCGACCAAAGAAGTTTTGGTTTTGATTTAGGAATATTTGGTTGTCCGTAAAATAATATCGATTCTGAGCGGTTTTACAGGAAAGGGGATAAATCAGAGGATAAAGGGGTACCACCCAGTATCACGCTGCCAGAAGCGTACCTGCCCCTGCTTACACAAATGATCTGGACAAAGAAAACCGCTGCCCCTCAGAGCTGCCCCCTTGGCCCTTCCTCCCCAGCTCTTCCCTCTGCGTGGGACAGGTCCCACCGCGTCCCCCAGCTGTGAAGCCTGTGCAGGGCGCTTGGAGAACTCCCGGGGAGAGGTGATGCTGAGAGCGCTACCGGCGCTGCCTTCACCCCCCGGCTGCCTCGAGGGACGATGCGGGGGATCCCCGCAGTTTGGAGCGGGTGAGGGGGCAGGCTGTCCCGGGGCGGGGGCCTGAGCACTGCCGGCTGGGCTGGCCGTCCCCACTCTGGCCACTGACTGACTGGACAGTGCCGACACGTTGTGACCCAACGGGCTCCATCGGGATCCGGGCCCACCGGGTCGGCTCTGCCGCGCTCCGGGCACGGTGGGCCGGGAGCCAGCCCAGGGTCGCCTCCTGGGACGCAGCCTCGCCGCTTCCCTGTAGGAATACGGACATGTGGTCATGTTTACGGTGTGCAGGATATTGGACGGGCTGGTGTGTCCTCCCGGCTGTAGGCTGCCCGTGAAACGCGGGTGTTCAATCCCCGCCCCGCTGCGTTACATCTCCTCTGCTCTGCGAGGAAACTCGCTCTGGCTCTGAGGCCCCTTGCTCTGGACTTCACACCTTCTGAGGACCGATCCTGGAGCTCCCAACCAACCCAACCTTCCCTGAAGTAAAGAAGAATAAGGGGGTTTTCGGTTTTGGTCCTCCGAGCGCTTTCTCAAGTCAGGAATCAGCCAAGGAACGGAGAAGGCGGACGTCGTTCCCTCCGGCTGCCCACCGCCTGCTAAGGACGGGCTTGGGGACAGAGGCGTCCCCGGCAGCCCTCGCAGCTCTCGAAGGCTGTGCCTTGTTTCAATGTTTACTTGCCGTACTGCAAATGTCACCAGAATGCAACTTTAGTGCTTTGTGGTTAATATTTTTCGCCCGAGGTCTATCACTGGCATTAATTGTCCCAATAAATTGAGATATAGTGTGCATAATGCAATGTAACAATATGGTTATATTCCACGTGTATGACTTAATTAAGCTATTTGCAGCCTGATGCTGCAAGTCAACGGGTGTGCAAGTGGATTAACAATGTACTGTTCTCGTATCCTCAGGATGGTGCATAATTACTTTACTGGTGGTACATATCAATTTTTGATGATTGCAGAACACATGCTCACTTTACCAACAAGCGCTTTAATAACTCTCCGTTGTGTTTTTAAAAAGCGTTGTTTGGAAATATTTGGAAGCCTCGACAAATAATGTTCGAGGTTCGTGGCGCGAGGTTCAGACCCGACCTCTGATGGAGCTCAGGGGTTGTGAGGCAGTGCCCAGCCTCTCTGCCCGCTCCCGGGGCCGGGGCCGGGGCCGGGGCCGGGGCCGGGCCGGGGCCGGGGCCGGGCCGGCCGTCGAGGCGCTCGCCAGGTCCCCGGGGACGGGGGCGTGCGGAGAGGCGGGGGCAGCGTGCCCCAACACATGCTCCTGACATTTGCCAGCGGAGTAATGAAATTAGGAAACTCGATTACAGGGCGGCGGCGAGGCTGGGTAGCCCCGGGTCTTTGTTCCCGTGAAGATGGCGCCAGGCTCTGGCCGGCGGGGATTTAGCGTGTGCCTCTCCACGCAAAGGTGGAGGAGGATGAGTGCCGACCTTTCTGGGCACAATTTAATTTCTGCAGCCTAATCGGGCTGGGGGCGCAGGTATCACTACCACCCATGAGAGCGAGGTCCCTGCGCCACGCCGAGCCGGGCCAGGCTGCCCGCCCGGCCGGCCCAGCGCTCCGCGGCGCCAGGCGCTGCCCTCGGGAGCACAGGGAGAGAACAAACACCGTGCTGGGAGCCGCCGCATGGCGCTGGCACGCTCGGGAGCCCGACAGGGGTGGGTGGCCTCGAGGGGCCGGGCTGGGTGCGCCTGTCTGCGGGCTGGGCTCGGGCTCCGGCGTAACCAAAGGCAGATGGGTTCCTTGGCTTGGGAGGGCGTTCAGCAGCTCCCGGCCGCCGGGGCTGGCCGCAGAGCGGGCTGCCAGCCCGGCCGGGGTGGCGAGCAGCCCGAGGTGCCGGGCGAGGACAGCAGCGAGCGGCCTGTGCCAGCCCCGGGCCCTGCTCCGCGCCCCGCTCCGCGCCCAGGCGCGGTGTCGCTGCTGCTCCAGAGGAAGAAGACGATTTGTTCTTGTACCTGAAGCAGGTGATGTTTATGCAGAGACATCTGAATGACAGCAGGAGTGAAGGACAAATCTAATAAAGCCTAATAAACCGTGAGAGTCTAAATGTCATTAAACTTACAAAGATGAGAATCCAAATCACCAAAAAGGTAAATGTCTTCATTAGCCTGATCTCTGAAGACTGTCGAACATTTCATTAATTTATAATTTATGATTGTTTGACAAATATTGAAAAGTATGTAAATATGAGGGGGATAATGTCTTTTCTGCGGGAGATAAGGAAATGACCCAAACTGTACGTGCCTGCTAGATTACACACGAGGTTCCATCTATCTGTTATCAAACTGTGCTTTCCCTTTATACAACATATTGTGCAACTGACAAGTGAAATAGTGCAGATAAACCAATGGTTTAAAACGTAATAAAGACAACAGCCATTTGCATTTTTTACATTTTATTACAAAGGTAATTTACTATGACACATTTCTGAATGTAATTTATGAAAACATTTTAAGGCAATTATATAATGTATACAGCACTCGGAGACACAGAAAGTCAGATAAATAATAATCTTATGGATCTTCAGAGACTTTCTATAACGCTGAAAATATAGACTTCTGCAGGAACAGCAGTAAAACATAAAATCATAGAAATAAAATGCAGAATGATGTAATAAAGAGGAAATGGGTGTACTTCGAACTGGAATTGCAGCATTAGATATTCAAGGAAACAATTTCATCTATTCCAAAGAACTAGATCATCTCAGACTATTATTTTTTTTCCTTCCTCTGCATTGTGAGATGGGTTTCTAAGAGAAAAGGGGATTTCTGAGCGAAACGTGTTGCCCCCCAGTCCTCTTTGGCGGACCAAAAAATGGACGTTCCAGTGGGGACCCCGGGGAGGCAGGGAACGGCCTCCCTTTGCTCTCCTGTGACAAAGGCGAATTGCGAGTTTATTACCACTCGTCTTCTCGGAGAGAGAGAGGGAGAGAGAGGGCAGCAGGCGCAGTTCGGCGTGGGCAGAGGAGGCTGCACGGGGCCGGGGGTGCGGGCAGGCCCGGGCAGTGCCGGCCGCTGCCCGCCCCCTCCGCATCCCCGGCTGCACCCAGGGAAGGTTTCCACGGTCCTCCCGCTTCTCTGCACAGCGCACACTTTGCTCATGCCCCACTGAAGTCCACGGCGAGGTGGCCACTGTTTTGGTGGGCGAGGGGCACAGGGTGGCCGCCCGAATGGGGTCCTGCGCCGCCCGCGCCCCCGGCTCTCCGCGGCTGGCACAGGAGCGCTTCGGTGCTTACCGAGAGGGCAGGGAGATGCCCAGAAGATGAGAGAGGACAGCATCCCCCCATAAATGTCTCCATGTACCTCCAAGGTATTTGCACTCGGAGGGTCAGCAGCCCATCGCGTGCAAGCGCCTTGACTTTGGGTTTTGTGTTTGAGCGTTTTTTTTCCCCAAAACCGCCCAGTAGAAAATAAGCCACGGGGCAGAGTTTTCTAAAAGCCCCGCATTTCCCAGAATGGGCTCTGTGTCTTTGTCTTTACATAAAACAGTGCCCGTTGGCCAAATGTGCCTGTAACGAGCTTGTAAAACAAACCAGAAATCTCAGCTCGTCCTCGAGACTAAAACCAAGTCGCTTTATTCCCAATCTTGCAAATATGTTAGGAGTCTTAGAAGTGGGACTAAAAAGCCTCCTGGCAGAGCTGCTTACCTGCTGTGAGCCTCACTGCCACAGACCCTTTCACCAGACATATTAAATCTCTTACCCTAAGAAAACAGGCACTTGTCACAATTGAAACCCGACGTATCGGGGCAGCGGGATGTAAGAGTTTAGGGAACTCTGTGTTTTCCCCGGAGGCCCTCCCCAGCGGATGTCCTAACACACCTCTGCTAGAGGCCTGCAGGGTCTGCCCGGCGTTTCCGAGGGCCACGTCCAGAGAGTGTTCCAGAGAGGTGGCCCTCGACGTCCTCCCTGTGCACAGCCAGCACCTCGCACCTGGGCTGGTGCTTAGCTGTGTATGGAGTGAAAGAGGTTTCGAGGAGCTGGCAGGTGACTTCTCCCCCAGAACCTCGTTGGTCAGGCTCCCCCTCTCCATCGGGTCCCGGCTGTCTCCCCCGATGGCAGATGCCGGTGCCTGCCCCAAGCTGGGCCGCGCTGCCCGGCCCTGGGAGTCGCTCCCACGGCCCAGCAGCAGCCAGGGCAGGGGAGCCGCCAGCTCTGCTCTCCCCGCCCTTCGGCAGCACGCTGCCATTCTTTCCCATCTCTGAAGTATGTGTTTTATTACAAATTGTTTCATTTGATGAACAACATTCCCACCGCCCTGAGCAGAGTCTAAGTGGAAAAAGGTTTGCTTGGCATTGCGAAAGAGTTTCAATGATAATCGTTTAAAAAAATAAAGAGTCAACTAGGCACACACACGAATATCTAGATATCGCCCGACGTGCTCAGCTGGCTTCTACGGACCTGGGCTGCAAGGTTTTCCACCCAAAATAGCCCTCATCTCTTTTTTTTTTCTGATGGAGACAAGGAGCAAGAGGTCTCCTGTCCCACCATCTCACGTCTAGGGCAGGTCCTCCCTGGCCAGTCCTCACACGGCTCTTTCTGACCATTTTGGATAAAGACTGCCAATTGTTCAAAACTGGCAAAATATCTCGTGTAGTTTAAGTTCAATACGTGCCAGGCGACGGAAAGACACTGGCAACCGGTTTTTGTTTGGTTTTGGTTCTTTTTTTTTTTTTTTTTCTTTTTTTTTTTTTTTTTAAGGGCGTAAATGATTTCTTACAACACTCGCAGGCTTGTAACTTACAACGAAAGGAGGTGAAAAGGCAGAGACGGCCGGAGGCTGGGCTGGGAGAAGCCCACCGATCCCTGAGTCATAAAAGAGTACAATGAAAGGGCTTTATTGTCTCTCGTTAAGCAGTTCATAAGTGACCCCGTTTATTTCTGAATAGCCATGTTTTGATGACTTATAGTATATGCAAAAACAAACTTTCCCGCGGTGTTTTTTTTCTCCGTCATGCTTTTCTTTTCAAACAGCCAGATGATTTTAAAAAGAAAAACACCCAGAAATGATAAATCGCGTCGCATAGCTAATGGCTGGAGGGCGCGTTTACCAATTCATAATCATTTATTCTTGGTGATGTATGACCCTTACTCTTAAATCTCAAAAGCTTCTATTTGAAGGTGTAAATAGCTTTTTCCCCCCTTGCAGTAAACCTTACTGCATTAGCAGTGATTGATCTCCTGTACAATTCGTCCCAGAGTGCTATTTTAGAGGGGGAACACTGGCTTTTGGAGATTAACTGGGGAGTCTGTTACATATTAATGAACCTAGGAGATATACTAACGTTTTGGTAATTTAGTTATTTGTGTCTATAGCTTTCGCCGTTATTTTCTCTTAGACCCCCGCGGTTGTTATACATCGAATTAAAAAGTGGTCCTTCAGCATCATTTTTTCAGTGGCAACTAAATGCCATTTAATGTGAAAAACAAATGTTGACTTGTCTCTTGAAGGAAGTGTGTTTCTTGGCAAGACATCAAAGTGTTTTAAACTGTATTAGAAGGGTTTGTTAGTTTTCTTAGCCGGAGCCTACGGTAATGTAAGGAAAGAGCCTCTCGGTGGAAGCACCCGTCGGAGGGGGGAGCGGGCGCTGCGCAGCGCTGCGCATAGGTGCACGCTCGAGAGGCGGCTTTAGCTGCAGCAGGAATGCACATGCACCTCTTCGCCGGGATTACAGCCTTGATTAACGTGCTAATGAATAGGGATGTTAAAGAGTCGCCCGGAAACCCGTCTGTGAGAAGGAGGAGTGAGAAACTCCTAGGTTGGGCTTAGCCTGCAGAGAGAGCAACTTCACTAAAATGCCATTAACCTACTGCTCCTTAGCAGACACTCGGGCAAAACACCTTGGAGATGTCTGAGAAAGGGCTGAGGTGGAAGCAGGGGGTGGAATCCTGCTGGGCTCTCGCCCCTGCCCCCGCAGCTGATGCGGGGCTGCGGAGCGGCCAGGGCAGCCTGGAGCCACCGGGCCGGGCACGGCGCGCTGGGCACCGGGGCAGCCCCTGCCCCACTCCTCGGCGGAAAAATAGTGCCGGGGAGATGGCAGGGTGGGCGAGAAAGGAGCCCAGCGGTTTTTTTTCAGCGGTTCCGCTCCCTATTAACTTTGACATCTTTCTCGGATTTATAAATTAGAGTTCATTATCCTGGAAGGTCGTCAAAGTAGGCAGCTCAGCTAAGAATTAATGCGTGCAAACCCGCTCGCTACAGCTGGCTTCGCCCTGAGCTGTCTGGTGGGCTCAGGAAGTTGGCGGAGGCTTCAATCACTCCAGTGGTCAGAGATAGCGGTCCCTTCTGCCCTCTTGCTTGCCATTTATCGCCGGTAGAAGGTTGAAACGCAGCTGCCCACCATCCTGGAGCGAGCAGCAAGCAGATCGCCAAGGCAAATGGACCTGCCCTTGTTTTTGAAGGAAACAAACATGTTTCTCCCCCCGCGTCCTGTCCCAAAGTTAAACGTTTGTTTAGGACAAACTCGAGAAGCAACAGTCTTTGCGAGAACTTTGTTTTCCCCTTCTCGTTGTGAATAACAAAGTGGTCATAGGCTACTCGGCCAGTTGGCGAGGAGAGAACTTTTGTTTTCTGGGGCGATTTATGTTCTTTATAAATATGTGGTTTGGAAAATAAAAAGAGACTTGAAAACGTTGTTACAATGAAAAAGGACAAATTAGAAGACATTTTCTGTGATCAAAGGAGGAAGAGAAAGCGAGTAGGGGTATTCAAAAAGCTTGACTTATTCACACAACTCCTTTGGAGCCCAGGGGCAACAAGCGTGTCTTACATTGAAAAGGCGGCTCTATTCAGAGTGCAGGTGCGAAGTGGTGTGGCACATTCTGCCACATTATGTAAAGGTTGTTGGAGATTAGTGTTCAGACTTAATAACTAAAGCGCTTGATTTACATTGGAAAAAAGCCCCCTCATCCGTGAAAGCAAAATAATTTAACGCGTGATCATTTCGAGTGCTGCTGATATCCTAATACTTGCATTGTTCTCGGCCAAGTACTAGAGGAGCGCGGATTGATGCTTTTGGGAACCTATCATTTACAGCCACTGAACTCTGCTCAGAACTGGAGGTCTCGAGGGGAGATAAAAGAGGGGCACAAGAGAAAAGTTTCGCATTAGGGAAAAAAAAGGGGGGGGGAGGAAAAAAAAAAAAAAAAGACAGAGAACAATATAAACGTGACAGTTCTCCTCCTCCCTGCAGAGGACTCCATGTCTCCTGTCCAGTGCCAGGGCGAAACAGCGTCCAGGTCTACGGAGACGAAAATTGGGCTCAGGTCTCAGACTCTTCCCTACTCCGCCTTCCCCCGTCGGAGCAGAATTACTTACCTTACTAATTATTCATATTTATGTAAATGTCATTAGTTAATGTAACTTTCTATAAAAAGATAATCAGGCGAGATCGGAGCATAGGTATTACCTTAAGTGCATTGGCTCTGGTTGTTTCATTCATATGTTAATACACGTGATGCAGTCGTGCCAGGCGTAGGGAGGGTGGAGAGGAGGGGAGAGGAGGAAGGCAAGGGAAAGAAATTAAATAATAATAACAAAGCCCCACAAAGGCTTTAAGTTTGCATCGCGGGACCAGGGAACACGATGCCTTCTGATGCGCTGAACAAAGGGGGACCCCGCGCCGTTCCAACCGCGGCGGCTGTCCGGGCATTCCGGCAACTTTGGGTGGCTTTTTTGTTTGTTTGTGTCCCCTCCTCTCCTGAAGGAGAATTTTATGCTTCAAACCGTTTCGATCTACCCAAAGCCTCGTGCCAAGCCGAATGCCTCGATTCCCGAACGACCCGAATTAAAGTATCTTTGTACGGGACACGCACCAATTAAAATTGCAATACCTTTTTGCATCTCTCTCTTTAGTGTAAGCATTTTAGGGCCATTTCCATAAATTCTCTGCGAGAATAAAGGCTATAATGGGAACAAGGTGAGAAAGCTGTTAACCATTGTTTCAGCAAGAAAAGGTCGTAAGTCAGGCAATTGGTGTCTGACCTGTCAGGATAAGGTATAAAGGCTTTATTCATGCAGTCGCTCACGATTTTCTCAGCTCTCACAAAAGTGTTTTTATGATTCTGTTTTCTTACCTCGTTCCTTAATTAAAAAGCTGAATGATTAGAATAGCACCTGCATAATGTCTGAACGACGCCTGCATACTAATTCGCGAGTCTTTACATCTAGTAATTATAACATAAAATCAGAGATTGAATAAAACAGAAGGATTTTGCCACTAAAGCCCTGCTAATCCTCTTTTAAAAGAGTCTGCTGAAATAATTCAGAACAGTTTCCGGAAGTTGGATTACCGACTCTTTTTTGACTATTTACAATGAAATGATATTTCACACTTAAAGGACTCTCTGTATTTCTACAACAGGTTTTTTAAGGTGGCCTGTTTTCTAGACAATAACAATCCAGTGATTCCTTTCTTTTCCTATCCGTTTTTTTCCCCCTCTTCCTCCCAGCAAGATCTTCATCTTTATCAAGTATATGCGAGGATTAATCTGTCCTCAGGTAGGGATAACAAAACCTCCCCCCTTGAAACCTCCCTTTGACTCCCCACTCCGGGACTCCCCGTGACGATGGAAGAGGGAGGGCAGCCCGCTTGTGCCCAAGTTCAGACGCTCCCTGATTCCCGGCCGCTCGCGGCAGCAGGGGATGGAGCAGGGAGCTCGCATTGCTTCACCGATGCCCCCACCCAGGGCAGAGGATAATTTAAGCCAGCAGACACTAGTCAAAAGTTGAAGACTAATTTTTGTGTGTATGTGTGTGTCTTCCCGAAACAGCTGGGGGGATGAGGGGGAGTGGTGGTGTCCGCGCTTTTGTCTGATTTTCAGGGCGTGCTGTAGCAGGTACCCTCGGGCCAGCAGCGAGGCAGGGGAGGCAGGAGGGAGCTGCTGGCGGCGGGCAGCGCCGTCCCGGGGGCCGCCCCCAGCTCGGGCGGGCGGCGCAGCCCCGCAGGGCTCAGCCCGGCTCCCG
This sequence comes from Molothrus aeneus, assembly GCF_037042795.1. Taxonomy (NCBI): domain Eukaryota; kingdom Metazoa; phylum Chordata; class Aves; order Passeriformes; family Icteridae; genus Molothrus; species Molothrus aeneus. Next base: position 12,586,320 of record NC_089655.1, read on the forward strand.
CTGCCGGGGGCTCAGCCCGGACCCCCGGGGTGGCTTCCCCGGCCCAAGCAACCCGCAATGACCCGGAGAAGGGTTTTGCGGCGGTAATAGAGCCGATCCTCTGGGTAACATTGACTAGGGGGTAAGAAAAAATCTGCCGATCTGTTAGAGCGTCCTATTTATTTTAGGAAAAAGGTTTCCTTGTAGATTGGGGAGCTCCAGCCCGGCCATGAGGTTGGCTGCCTCATGACGAAGAAAACGAAGTTGGTGCACGGATTTTGAAACGCAGGAGCTGCCGCCCGCACCCTCTGCAGCTCCGCGGGGTCTCGGCGCCTGATCCAAAGAGCCAGAGTGGTCCTGGCGTCGGAGCGGGGTGGATCCAAGTGAAGAAGTTGAGACTGAAGTCAGCCTCACGGGAAGTTGCAGAGGTTTCTCTGAGACGTTACCGTCATTAAGAGCACCTTAGTCTGTTGTGCCATTTCTTTTTAACTGTTAAAGAGTTGCTTTTGCGGTGACTTTTGTCCTTCCCCCTCCTTCTCCTGAATAGTGTAATCCTGCAAAAAACTAAATCATCTATCAGAAAATGGAGTCAACGTGACATTCAGCATTAAAAATCTAGGGGCTTTAACTAAAAGCTTCAGTTGCTATCCTGGCCCCATTATAACCGAGGGAACGACATACTCTGTTGGAAACTCAGAGATGTTACATATCGCTTTAGCGGGCGCTGCCCTTGTTTGTTTATTGTAGTTTACTTTCATTTACATCCCAGGAATATTATTTCACCAGGCGACACACGAAAAGACAAAGGGTGTAAATAAACTAACATATGGCCAGAGGTTTTAGAGGAGCTGGAGCCGCTTAGTAAGTCATGTGGGTGATACTGGGAATCCGTCTTCTATCCTTCCCCCGCTCCCTCATAACCTCTTTCTCCCTGCGTCTTCCTTCTACCTTCTCACGATAAGTCACGTTTGTGTCACGACCGGCTTTGGGGCTCCAGATGGTTTTTCCTTTGGACTGCAAAAATATGGGCAGCGCAGGGACAGGGAGGGATGGATGCAGGTCCTGTGCCTGTGCCTCTACATGCGGCCGGAGAAAACCCGTTGACATAACAAATGTGTGAGGGGATGTGTGTACACACGCACACAGTCCCGGACACGGTCGGTCCCGGCCGGGGGGGCCCGGCCCCGGGAAGGGGCGGCGGACAGAGCCGGGCCGTGCCGGGCTGCGCGGCCCCTTGGAGCAGGCGGCTGGCGAGGCACCGAGCAGGGTCGAGCAATCTGGCGCCCACGGAGACACTTGACAACCTTTTTCTGTTGTTGTTGTTGTTTCCAATTGTAACCGGTTTCAGGATTTCTTTCCCCAAAAGAGTAACCGGAGCGGAGCCCCGCTCCGTCCGGGTGGTGCAGGGTGTTTAACCGCACGCCGCACCTCCTTCCCCTCCGCTTCTCCCGGTAAGGTGGCGGAAACGGGTCTCGGTTACTGATTCATATTTCTAATCTTCCTTTCCTGAACATACAATGTCCTATTGTTAAATGAATGGTCTTTAATTAATGCACTTGCACAATGCAGGGCCTTGCATGGGGATCGATGATAGGAAGCAACAGGGGATGGTTCCCTCCAAAATGGTTTGTCAGCATTGAGAAAGAAAAGGCAATGTCTATAAAAGGGCCACTAATAATGCCCACACGTCTCTCACCATGTTGTCTGAGGGGACATTCCTTCCCTTGTTGACAGTCAAGTGTAATAAGTACATGTCTTCGCTCAATCATTATAGACCATAGAATTGTATTCTTTAATTAGCATGTACTGTTAGCCCTCCTTTCCTTTATGGGCCAGTTTTTGTCTTTTACAGACCAGCAAAAATGTTTTCCTTCATTTCTGTTTCTTGAATTCTATTATTTCTTAAATTATTTTCTTTCTTTCTCTCTCTCCCTTCATGTAGTCAAATGTATTCTCTATTGACAATATTCCTGGCAGCTAGAGCCAACTTTTTGTCATCTCTGTGTGTTAGGCAACTTCTTTCAAGTTTTCCTTTTCTAAAAGCAACCAAGGCAGCGCATGCGCAAGGCGCCGGCCGGTTCGGGCCGCGGTGTGTCCGAGGCTGCTGCGTCCCTGCAAACAGCAAAGCTGGCGTTTGTCCTGCCAAGGGAGCTCCGAGCAGGTTCGGGAGCTGCGGAACCCCGGAACGTGTTAACATCCATCAGGGGAATGCGCAAGGCAAAGAAGGCTTACTTTACTTTCAGATTACTGTAGCTGTCGAAAGAATTCCCTCTCTTGAAAAAGAAATAAAATGCACTAAATCGGCCTAGGAACCTTATTAAAAGGTTTTATTTCGCTGTGACTGGGACCCATTCTGGAGGGGGTGTGTGGAAATTCTTCAAAAGAACAGTTGCATCCTGTGAAACAACAACCCTTCGGGCAGGAGGGAGCAGCAGCCTCTCGGAGTGGCCCCTGCTGAAAACTCACGCCAATCCCCCGAGTGCTGGTGCCCAACATCCCCGTGTTAGTGTCCCCGGTGTCGCACAGTGCCCGTGAGGAGCCAGAGTGCCACTGCGGAGGTAACCGGGACACGCACCCACCCCCCAGAGGGACAGGGCTGCACCTGGGTGACACCGGCTCTGTTCCCGCACCCTGCACCTTGGCCAATGCTTAAAGTACAATTGGTTTGAAGTCTGCGATCTGAAAAATGTTGTCGCAGAAATGAAGCCAAAGAAGGGGTTTGTTTTGTTCTGTTCTTTTAATGGAAATGCCAACCTAAAACGATTAACATTAAAAAAGGTTAAAGACCAACAAAAAACCACTCATTAATACTTGATTGTACACCACATTAATAGTACACAGGTTTGGGCAATTTTTTTCAAGTAATATAAAAACCAACAGAAAGATAAGGTTGATTACACCGTGTTTTAGGAATGGCTCGGTATCATCAGTACAAACACATAATTTAAAAGTGCACATTTGCAAAAATAACCATAGAAATGAAATGCTTATAAATATTTATTGTAAAAAAAAATCCAAGTATTAAAAATAAATAGTATGTTCAAGCACACAACAAAACATTCCTTCATTGCCAAACATGTGATAAAGAAAAATAAGGAATATAAGAAGTCTGGAAAAAGATACAGTATACCAACATTGTAAATGTTTTTCTGCAAGCTACATATTTCAGAGGCTTCTTCTCTGTACAGTTCACAAAGAATGTGCTAGATTTTCTCATAAATATGACAAGACCAAAAAATAATAACAAGAATAATAGTAATACCCTCTCCACTCTAATTTGAATCTGTCTTTACTCAGAAAAGGTCCCATTAAATTAATGATTTGGCTTAGAATGGCAGGATTGGGCTCAGATAATTCTTTAACAACTAAAACAGAAGTACACCGATGAGTTACAGCTTCAAGGAATTCATATTCCGAACAGGGCACTGCATGATATCCAATGAGAAACTACTAAATAAAACCTGATCAGGGAATCATTTCAGTACAACACCATTATGTTTATAAAATGAAGATACAAAAGGGATGCAGTTTGACTATCCTTACACGTACAGACAATAAAACATGAGAGCATATGGAAGCCATCACTTTGAATGCGTTAACAACTTCGATACATTGCAGTATATACATGCTTGATAGGTATTCGGACTGTTAAATGATCAAAGAATTTACTCGGTGTCTATGCTCTTGCTCTCAGTCTACTGGAGAGAAAACATTTGTTGGTCACAAAGTGGTGTTAATGAAACCCAACGTTTCTGCCTTCGCCCAAGAATCGCATTCCGTGCAGAGTGTATGTAGGAATAATTTATTAGATGGAAAAGTTTGGAGGATGAAATGCAAAAACAATGGACATAATTTCAACTTTCGAACTGTAAGGTCATACAGACATCCATGGACATCTGTACACAGTCAGAGTTTCACGCAGACGCAGCCACATATATTCAGATGTATGTCTATACACAGGATTCGATAGTTTGGTATTTTCTGCACCCTCTGGGCCCCTAAAGTTATCTTTAAAAGTTTGATTTTATCTCTTTAGAAACGGTTTAAAGCTAACGGGCAGGGTGAGTTTGACAGAGAGGAGAACAAATCGCTGACAAAGAACCTTTTACGTTTCATCAGCGTTGTTAGGACGACGAGCAGGAATTTCTCAGATAATAACTCCCACTTCAAAGATTTCTCAGCTCAATAGAAATTGGACCATCCTTTTTATTCAACCACAAGGGCTGGCACTAAAGACGACTCAACTGTTTGAATTTTTTTTCCCCGTGTTTATTTTTCCCCTATTCACTAGGGTACTTGGATAAAATAAACAACAAGACAATTACTGGAACATGGACTTCTAACTTTCCCGGGCCCATGGCCCAGCGCCCATGGCCCCGGCCATGCGGGTGTCAAGTTCCCCCGCACCACGGAGCCTCCTCTCGCTGCCACGCAGCCACAGCAGGACCGGGAGGAGTGAGGAGGGGGTACGGCCGTCTCCCCCCCGGAGCTCACCCCGCTTTCCAGCTCCTGGGGGACTTCCATCGGGACACCTACTCCCTGAGACAGAGTCAGCCCAAGGAGGGGGATCTTCCAGTCCCCATCCTATCTTCCTCTGCCACGTTTGGTGGGGAGGAAGGGAAGCAATCCTCAGGCTTTGCGGCCAGTTTTTGCTGCTAGAAGCTGGTCAGAAAGGCTGGGGACAGCGGGCAGGAGGTCCCACCGGGCTTGGGGGGCTGGCAGTCCCTTACTTTGGGGAGAAGGAGACCGGGGCTACAGCGTCGGAACGGAGCTCGCCTCGAGGGGAGGGCGAAGCCCAGCAAAACCCAGCTCCGCCGAAGTGCATTAGGTGGAGGAAGTCTATCTCTAGCGGGGAGCAGATTGAGTGTATTAAGCTAGCATGAAACCAAAGGTCAGTGCAAATGTATCTTAATAGACTGTCTCAAATGGAGTGTGCCTCCTTTGAAGGCCGCTTGCTATTGCTCTCCTCATTACCATAGCGATCCTAACGTGGCATGCTGATGCACCATAAAACTCACACTTTCAACCCCAAAATCAGGCCCTTTGAACAACCCGAGCTTGATTAGACCTTTCTCCTTTTCTTTCCCCCCTTAAAAACCATTTCCTTGCCTTTAGAAACTCGCCCTCAAATCCCAAATGCATTCTCTGATCCTGGCAGAAAGCAGAAACAAAAGTGAGCTGAGGCGACGGTTCAAGCGGGCCTTTTCTTCCTGACAGTCTTATCCATTTTTATTATGGTCTGGAACAAGTGCCCTGTTCGCGTGGGTTTTGTTTACCGGAAATTAAATGAAAATGATTTAGTTCGCGTCAAACAAAAATATATACTTGTATACACAAGAAAAAGGGCCTGTTAGACGTAAATATTATGTCCTTAATGAAAAGACTGGACGGGCTCCAGACTTCGCCTTTCACTATTTAAGTATGACTTGCCTATTGCCATAGAAATCCTAACTTACCATGAAGATTCACCGTTGTGAAGAAATACTTCTTTGTGCGAGCTTGCTTTGATGTCTAAGGCATAAGATTCAGGCTTTCAGCTGCTTCTGTCTAGATTACCTTGAGAGCAACGGGGTAGACATCTGTAACAAGCAAATGAAAAATTAAAGGTGATTAGCCTGCACATCCAAATACTTCTGTAAATAGAGAAATAAAGAAATAAACAGATCTCAGGACATGGTGGAAACATCCTCCCTACCCACATTTGGCTTCTGCACTTCTCGATTTCCATGACACAAGTTTTGGGGGCTGGAGAGGGGCACAACTCTCCCCTGTTTAGATTCCTCTTTCACACACTGCTCTCACCTAGCTGATTCCTAAGTGTATTCCCGTTAGCGACATGCTGTTGTCACTATCCGTGATGTTTAAACACAAAAGTTGTGGAGTTTGGGCGAATGAAGAAAGGAACTCCGACTTGGTGCCTTGGGGGAAAAATACGGGTGTATAAGTAAAGAAAGCCCTGGGCATTGGGGCGTTTTTAGTCACTGGCCAGCTATTTATTTTCCTGTCGTTTTTATATTTCTCGGTATCAACATGCACGTGTATATGTGCGTGTGTGTACAGTTGTACACTCGCAGTAAGCCCAGTCACCTGGGTGCGGAGGTGATCTGTCAAACACCAGAGGATGCGGTTACAGCAGCCATCTGCCTGCTCTCCGCAAGCCATAGAAACCCTTTCCAGCAGCCTATGCTATTTATTTGCCTATACTATCTGGTATTCTTAAACATAATTAAAGTAATTAAAACGGCACCATTCGGTAGTTTCAAGCTACCCCAGCGGAGAGGTTTGTTTATTTATTTTGGGGGTTGTTTATTTTTTTACCCCCCCCCTCCCTTCTTTCTCTGAACCGGTGCAATGAACCCTGTAGGTTTGAGACTCTGGGGCAGCATGGAGATGCTGGAGGCGCGTTGTGGGAGCGGTTCACGTCTCCTCGGGGCTGTTGGCAGGGCAGGGCCGCGGAGCAGCGGCCCCCGGTCCCCGCGCTGGCAGTGACGTCAGAGAACGGGCTCCCCCCAGCCCCCCCAGAACCGCCCCCCCGGGAGCTCCAGCGCCCACGGTTCAACAGGAGCCGCGCTCTGGGTGGGGACGGGCATGTTTAGGTATTAGAAGTCATTACCAGTGGGAGCTAAAATGGACAGTCAATCATCGCACCCCCCTGGGCCTTCCTTTATTAGCGACTACTGGGTGGGGGGAGGAAATATATATATATGTATTTATATACAGAAAGAGGGAAAAGTAAGGAGATTCTTTACAGAAACGTCAATCGAACGGGTTAATTAATCAAAAAATTTAATGGATCCATTTTGTACAAATTGGTAACAAATAATAGTTTATATATATATATATATATATATTTCTTAAAAAACCACACTCTCACAGAAAATCGTGGGCGAACAGAACAGTGCAGCACACAATACTGTTGACAAGAGAAAATCTGTACAGAGAAAATCTGTATGAAACCACTGAAGGGAAGGGGAAAGGAAAACGGGAAGAGGAAGGGGAAGGGAAAGGGAAAGGAAGGAAAGGGGAAAGGACATGGATAAGGAAAGGGAATGCAAATCAGTTGGCATGTAAACAGACGGGAGCAAGGCGGTCAGAGCGGGGGTGTGTGGCACGGCGGGAGGAGGCGGCAGCGCCGCGGCCGAGGCGAGCGCAGCCCTCCCGTGTGCGCGGTGCCGGGGGCGCGGGCAGGGCCCACCCGCACGCTCCGCAGCCTCTCTCCCTCCGCCAAGCGCCTCTCGCTGCCGCTCCCGCTCGCCTTCCCCGCGCCCGGCGCGGCGCTCCCCGTGCCGGCCGGGCCGGGCCGTACCGGGGCCGTACCGGGGCCGTACCGGGGCCGTACCGGGGCCGTACCGGGGCCGTACCGGGCCGGGCCGCCCGCCGCCGCTCCCGGCGCGCCCTAGCAGCGGGGCCGGGGCTCGGCGGGCAGGCGCGGCGGCGGGGAGGCGCCGGGGGGCCCGGGGGGGCCGCGGGGCCCCGCGCCTTGACACACGTACCATTCGCTCAGGTTGGCGGCGGGCTGCGCGGGCGCGGAGGGCTCAGCGTGGGAGCAGGAGGCGGGGGGCTCCCGGCCGGAGTCCGAGGAGGGGGACACCAAGGAGGGCGTGGAGGACTCGTAGCCGGAGCTGGGAGGAGGGGATTTGCAGTGCACTTTCATGTGTTTTCTCAGGGAGCTGGGGTGGGTGTAGGACTTGTCGCAGCCTCTCACTTTGCAGTTGTAGGGCTTGTCGCTGGTGTGGACATGCGAGTGCTTCTTCCTGTCGCTGCTGTTGGCGAAGCGCCTGTCACAGCCCTCGAATTCACATTTGAACGGCTTCTCCCCTGCAGGAGGCAATGGGCGAGCACAGCCATTAGCGGCGGCGGCGGGGCCGGGAGCAGCGCATCCCTCACCCCCACAGCCCGCAGCCTCCCCGGACCCCTCTCTCCGGCCCTGCCACGGCTCCTCTCCCCGCGGAATCTCCTCTCACTAGCTCTGCCCTTCCCCGCGGGCCCCGCCGAGCATCCCCCGGCGCCGCGCTCCGTGCCCACCCGGATGCGTGGCCGGCTCCGCAGGCGGAGAGCCCTGCCCAGCCAGTTTCTCCTCTTTCCCCTGGCCTGTGTGTGTATCATCCTAAGGGTTTGTGCACAAGACAAAGCTCCGAAATAAGGAAAACTTAGAGGAGAACTGCTCGTTCCGAGCAAACTTGTGCTGTCCCCGCAGACTCCGAAGTCCTGCAGAAAGAGCGGTCAGTGATTTATCCCTTCGAAGGCTTTAACGTTAAATACATTTCTCACAGTCCCCCAGGCACGTGGAAATATTTTCCATAACCTGGCTAGATCATATTTCATCCACTTCATACTTGCACTGATTACAATGCCATGGAAGATCCACATCCCCTTCCTTTCCCCACTCCCCAGTTTGCTGATACCATGTGCTAAAGTAGGAAATATTTCAGAAAGACATTGATTGTGCGGGAAAAATGATAAAGTTTCAGCAGAAGGATGACTAGGCCAGCGCACGGTACTGGCAGAAGGGTAAGGATTCCCTTTCTATTTCAACCTACACAGCCACTGAAGGAATTGCAGCCGGGATTAAATTGTCTGATCATATAATAAGTGGTGTTATGCATAATAGAAATACAATCGTATTGCTGGAGTCGTGTGAAAGTGTAACCTCGAATCGTGTGGACCTGCCATGGTAGACGATATACAGGAGGTTTTCAAGGAAACACGCCACAGCCAGATGCAGGATGAAATGCTGGCGGCATTATTGTTGCTGACAATAGCAAACTGCAAAAACCCTGCTTGCCAAGGGGTACCCAGGTCCTGTACCAACCGATTATGAAAATATCTTCCTCATCCGTCAAAAGTCAAAAAGTATCAGGGCGGAGAGGACTCCACAAAAATACATGGCCTAACCTTAACGTGAAGCACAAACAAAGCAACTGTGTTCACCATCATGGCGTATGTAGCTGAAAGGACTTCCAATATTTGGTTTTGTGTGTTTGTTCCGGTTTGGTTTTTTAAATTTCTTGGGTTGTACGTTCGTGGTTGTCGTTTTTATTTTTTTCCCTCCCAATTCGTCATGATTAAATTTAGGAGAGACTCAGTCTACATCGGGCTTGGCTGCGAGCAGAGGAAAATAAAGGAAGGCATTCCAAATATTTCACATGAATGCACTTTATGCAAGGTGGGTGGGAAAGGCTCATGGCTCCGCGTTTAAAGTATGCCCTTTCCGCACTGTAATGGTCAATGAGGAGCACTGACATCCTGCACCGCTAGCATTTGCACGGAGGATGGGTAAATATCTGGCGTTGGAGGGAAGGGAGGGAAGAGGTTAAAAATAAGGTCTCTCACAAAACGATGCGGATTCTGTAACCAAATACCGTCGACATACAGCGGTGCATATGCATAGACACACGCCCGCCTATAATCTAATTAGAGTTCCACGTAAGGAAATAATTTGACCTTCAGCATCTAAGTTGAGACAACAAATCAAGGATATTAGTGTAGTACAAGCAAGCAGTAAGTTAGGAGACCCCAGGGAAAGCCATCCTCATAAGCACTCTGCTTGTGCAAAGTGAGTTCCATTCAGGTAAAAGCGGGCTGCGCCGCACTGCGCTTTGCCGAGTTGAAAAATGTTCAACTTCGCTTAACCCCCTGAAAGAGCCACTGAAAGGTCCGTCCGTGCAGCCGGGTTTCAAGTGGGAAGAGGGCAGCATTTTCTCAGCTGCCCGGGTTGCATTCCCTGAACGCCTCAATAAAGAGGAACCATCCGAGCCATTTGCAAGTATTCCTTTCGCGAGAGCAGGTTTTCTTTCGCGGAAATCCCGGCCCGGCAGGGAGAGGACACTGCACAGGTCCCGGCTGCCGCAGCCCGGGCACGGAGCCGCAGCCACGCACAAAGTTCCGCGGGCGATGGAGACTCTACCGCCATTTTACCCCCACACTTGTAGCTGGGCAAAAGTGTTCAGTGAAACTCAGCCTGGAATTTGTGGCATAATCCCCCGTCTCCGGGAGTGGATTAAGGTATTTACCAACTTCTCCGGGTGAGTGGTGGCGGGGGGAAGCCGGAGCTGGCGGCTCCCGGGCAGCGGGCGAGGCGCGGGGGCGGCGGGGGCCGCAGGGAGGGAGCGGGGCTCCGTCCCACGCCTCGCACTATTGTTCCTGGCCCTCAGGGAAGGCGGTGAAGTGATCCCAGCCCGTCCTGCTCGTCCCGTTGCCGCCGCCTGAACGGCCTTATCCTCTAACCTGGAAAACTCGTACATCGCCAGATATCCCTCTGCCTGCTCCCCAGCCTCGGAGAAATCAGAAGTCATTAATATTTAAGGAGGCAATAATTTTCCTGTTGAATCTAGAACTGTCTTCATGAATAATTCGTAGTGAGTTCTATTAGGGTTTCAGAAACATTGCGTTTTTGACAACTTCTGGGTGTTTAATAGAAACGGTGGAACCATAAAGGCCCTGCAGGAGTTTGCACAATACAGCAATTAATCACCGAGAAAGTTAAAGCCAAAAGTACAGACGCGCCGAATGGTGTTTAATAAACGCAAATCTCCGCTCTCGGGTTTGCCCTGAACCTGCATCTCCGATGTAGGTCAGTTTTCCCAAGAATTTAACCATTTTCTGCTTCAGAGACTTCAAACAGTGAGGCCGTTAAAGAGCAGTAAAAGTTTGTTTACTTAAGAAAAACACTGTCATTAAGAGATGAGCTCTCCCGGTTAATGGCTGTACCTGTGCTGATCCAACAAGGAACTGGCTGGGATACAAGTTCCGTGACCCGGGGATACCCCTTGTTCGAGGAAAAAGGGGGCCAAGAAGGCAGCCGAGGAACACAGCTATGCTGTCGTCCACCTCCTCCCCCCCACCCCCTGCCCCGCACACAGACTTACTCCTCATAGAGCGATGGAAAAATAATGAGGTGACGAGTGACGGTCGCTGTAAAATCTCAGTGCTATGTTTAGATGATAGCGATACGAAATTAGTGTATGTTCTGCATATTATATCACGTCGCGCTCTATCATAAAAAATGCAACTCCTGGAAGGTCAAGCCCTGCACCGAGCATGGGGGAAGGGGAGTTTTATGAACTGGAAGGCGAAAAAAATCGTTTGGCTGTAAGCAGATCTTACAATAGGATTATGTAGTTTCCCTCGCAGTGCATAAGGCTGTACAGAAGGGGGTGGGAGGTGGAAAACCCTACACTGGAACAGATTAAATTTTCCAAAAAGGGCTTATTTCTTATCTTCTTCTTTAGAGAAGGAAAAAAAAAAAGAAAAAAAAAAAAAGAAGAAGACAAGCCAGCGCTATGGACTACAAACACCGGCTGCTAAACTAATTAATACAACTTCACAAGCTGCTCCTGGAAGTGTGAAAACTTTCTACGTGCAATTTCATTAATTATAAATGCTTTCCTGGCCGGAAGAGTTCAAACGTAGTTCTGCAAGATCGTCCATCGTGTTACTTTATTTTCTGTTAACTAGAACTAACAGATGTTTCTGACACATGTCCCAATTTCACTTAACAGATCTGTAAATGACATTTCAGAATGTACAGGCCGAAACAACACAAGGGTTTCTTTTCTTTCTTTTCTTTCTTTTTTTTTTCCCTCACGAGAATCAGAAATCGCAGCTCCCCATATTTGCGAATGCAGAAAGTCGTTGGAAGGCAATGCTCATTAAAAATGTCAGTGTTATTCAGATCAAACATTTGAAACTCCCTCTGCCCAAAACAGAACTGTTGAACGAAAAGGTCGCAGCTGTGTTATTCTCACAATGTTCGAGCAGCAGCATCTCAGCGACATCAGTCAAAACTGACTAGACAAGTTGTAACTTCCATTGTTCACTTTTAATTTGTGAGCTTGCACAATGATTTCATTTTTCCCCCCGACTACTTTAAATCGAAAAAAAAAAACCTCGCCTGTGTGAATTAGCAGAAACAGTAGTTATATCGTTCGATATTTACACAGATCTACCCATATAAACATTACAGCAACCTCTCCGCACAACCAGAAAAAAATATGGACGAGAATTCTGAGATTTGCTTTCACTCTCCCCTTCCCCCCCCCTTTCCTCCCCCTTCTCCAAACGGTAAAGAAACAAACAAATCTGAGAATTTATTTTCCGGAAGTACTTGGCGTGCATTCAATAACAACTCAAAGGATACATTAAAAAAAAAAAAAAAAAAAAAGGAAAAAAAGCAAATCAGTACGCGGAATAACAGAAAGAAATAGAGTAAAGAGAGCTTTACATACTGACCTGTATGAGTTCTTTTGTGTATTTTGAGATTCTCTGATCTGGCAAACACTTTGCCACAGCCTGGGAAAGGGCAGGGGAAAGGTTTTTCACCTGTGTGGACTCTGATGTGATTTACAAGTTTATATTTGGCCTTGAAAGGTTTCCCTTCTCTTGGACACTCTTCCCAGAAACATATGTGATTGGACTGCTCGGGTCCTCCAACGTGCTCCACCGTGACATGAGTCACCAGCTCGTGCATCGTGCTGAAAGTTTTCGAGCATAATTTTTTGGGAGTCTGGTCCAACTCAATCCACTTACAGATGAGTTCCTGTTTGATGGGCTGCCTCATGTAACGAAAGAAGGCACCCGGGCCGTGGTGTGGAGCCAGGTTCATGTTCAGATTCATACCTCCGTAGTTATGAAGCGAAGAAGCAGCAAAATGATCTGTCCTGGAGGCTGGTACTTGAGTGAAATGTTCAGACCTGGCGTACATTTCTCCAGGTAACCCCAGTCTGAGCTGTCCGTTTAGATGGCCACCTGGAGCTGCATGGGGAGGCTGCTCATGGAGTCCAGTGAACAGAGAGGGATTCCCAGCTTCTGAGTGGTGGTGCTGGTGACCATGGTGTCCGGGGTAGCTACCTGTTGTTGAGACAAACAGTCCGTGGTGAGAACTTGCAGCGGGGTGCTGCTCGGTCAGCCCTGGCATGAGTGGGGCCGGCAGGTCTCTGCGGATGAAGAAGTCCCTACCTGCTGCCAGAGCCTGGGCTGGGTGAGACACGGGGTAAGGGGCTGCTGGTGACTGCGCCGGGCCAAACGCTGCCGTGTGACTAGAGACCACCTCGGCTTGGCCTGCCATATGATGATGATGATGGTGATGATGATGATGGTGGTGGAGGAGCTGGTGGTGGGGATGAGGGGCAGGGCTGATCTTAAGGGCCGCGGGGTGATGCTGAGGAGGAGGATGAGGAGGAGGATGGTGGCGGTGCCCCATGTGTTCTGGCCGGAGCTGCTGCGGCCCGAGGCGGGACTCGGCGGCGTGTTCCCCCGGCGGCGTGGGCGCCGTGGTGTGGGGGTGCCCGGCGACGCCCGGGAAGCCTGTCATGCTCTGAGGGGGGTGCTGGTGGTGGCGAGGAGCCCCCGCCAAGTCTACTAATCTCAGCGCCGTGTTCCGCCTGGAGAGAGCAGCAGGGTCCATCACCGGGATCCCCAGAGCATCCACGCTCATTAGCTTCTAACGCTAAAAAGTCACCTGACAGCGGGAGGAGAGATACACAGGGCAGCGGGGGGGAAGGGGGGGAGCGGGGGAAACAACTTTCTAGTTTTTTTCTTTTTTTTTTTGTCCCTCCTTTCTCCCAAAATTAAAAAGTTTCCCGGTCCCGCCGCCCTGGCGCGGGACGCACGGGCGGCTGTGCCAGCGGGTGGGCTCGGGGGGCCGGCGGGAGGCTTTGGCGGCGGCCGGGGAGGTCCCGCGGCGCGGCCCGTCCTGCCCGGGGCCGGGGCGGCCCTCACGGCGCGGCGGGACCGGGGCCGGGCCGCGCTCCGGCCGCGCCGCTGCCCCGCCGGCCACACAATCGCCGCGCCCGCCCATTGGCTGCCGCCGCGGTGACGTCACCGTGACAGGTCCCGCCGCCGCCGGAGAGGGAGATCGCCGGTGCCGCGGGGGGCGCGCGCGGGGACGGGCTGCGCATGCGCCGCCGCGCCGGCCCTTCCCCCGGCGCCCCCATCCGCGGCCCGGCCCGGCCCGGGGTCTCTGCCCGGGGTCTTGCCCGGGGCCGGGCACTGCCGGGCTTCCGCCTGCGGCCAGGGAAAAAAGCCTCGGCGGGAGTGGAGGGCATCGCCCCGGCCTCCCCCTCGCCTCTGTCCGTTTCCGCTGCCCTGCCCTGAGACAAGGGGCGGCCGCGGGGTTCGCCCCCGGCAGAGCACGGGCAGCCCCGCCGGTCCCCGGCCAGAGCAGCGGCAGCCGGAGCGATCCCGGTGCCCGTCCTGCCGGCGGGTCCTCGGCACTTGTTGCCAGCGCGGGGAGAGCGTCCTTGCCCGGCAGAAGCTGCGGCCGGAGCCGCCCCGGCCGCTCGCTGGCCAGGCGGGCTCGACCCGGGACTCGGTCTACCGGCCCGGGACTCGGGCTGTCGGCCCGGTGCCTGAGCCCGGAGAAAGGATCCCTGAGAGATCGCATCCCCTTCCCCCTCCTCTGACCAGTTTTAGCAGCTATCTGATTACTGGCCGCCGGGGCAATGCGAGAAATCGTGATGTTCAGACTGAATCTGAATGTTTAACCCAGAAGAGGGAGTCTCTCCCTTTCCCTCTCTCACTTTCTCTCACGCACACTTACAGGGCAGTTCCACGTAAAATCCCCGTCCTTGGCTTGAAGGAAAAGCATTGCCAAACATTCATAGTGGACTCGGTTCTGATGATTCTCACCTGAAGGAAATAACATGATCTGCAGGGTTTGCGTGCTAGTAGTGGAAGTGTAGGTATGGGTTTTAGCTGGACACACTGAGGCCTTACAGGTTTAGAAAAGCTTAGGGCTTCAGCGCAGGAGGAAGCATCTGCTTAAGTTTTTAAGAAGGGGATTGTGAACTTAAAAAAAGTTAATGAAACATGGAAAGAGATTCTTCTGCTCCAAGAAAGAAAAACACATCTTCAAATATCTACCCACTGTATTACCACAGTACTTGGATCCTGACACAAAAACGGCTCAACCCATAACCTCACAGTCTTATGAAATATAGCAATGATTAATTCTCTACCCATCCCTTCAAACTCTCATCATTTCAATACATTGACTCGCTGTTAACTTACCAGTGGGTTCTTTACCAGATGCATGCCAGGTAAAGCTCCCAGCATAGAATTTTGCATTTCCCTAAGAATTTAAGTGTTGGCAATCAATAGGCTTTATGTGAAGTAGTAAAACAAGAAACTACTTGGCAATGTCAACCCAACTACTTTCATAACTGAAGCTGCAAGGCAAAGACTGGAAACCATAAGACTAAAGTTTAGGACATACATAACCACATAGGAGACATCTTTGACACAGCTTCACACATTCTGGGTAGGCTGCAATTGTATTTTGTCTCTGCTTGCATTTACCATACTTGCACTGTAAAACTAGGCTGATATTCAGGTAGTTAGCTATAGATACATCCTTGCACACATCTTTCTGAGTGGAGATGATGAAAAGTGACAAATGATGCAATTAGCTCCCCAACCTTACATAACATGTTTACGCAGGCATTTTAAACCACACACCATCCTCACAATATCTCAACTTTCAAGTCTACTTGCTCTACGAAATGGATTTGACAGTCCTATTCATGACCATCTCAATAGGAGTGCACAGAAGAGACAAACGTTAGGAAGTATGAATCTGTTACTTACAAATGTACTGAGACTGTGAATCCCAAATAAAGCTGCTTTCCTCATACCTCCTTAAAACACTGCATCTCTACATACTTGTTATCCATCAATTCTGACACTTCTCAGTCAAGGGAGAAAATATCTGGAAGGGTTTGCCAATTAAAAAAAAAGTCATAACAATTTTGCCCTAAGTTCATTTCAAATGTTGTGATGATTTCTTGCCAGACACTCATGGCTCTCAGTTGCCCCCCACTCAGGGCTGTCTCTCACACCCTTTTCCAGGCAGCGTATGAGAACCTGGCCCTCGGTGTCCCTCACTGTTAGGTGAGGCTGATGTGAGCCCCGGTTGTGTGCGGGGGAGGGCGGGCGGGGGCCGCCACATGACTGCGGGGAGGCGGAGAAACGGGGAAGAGGAGGGAAGAGGGCCCAGACCCGGACTGGCTCCACTCATCTCCCACAATGTTTTGAAAACTTGAACGCTTGTCTGTGCAGCCCTTTGGCAGCTCGAGCTCAAACCGCTGCCACTCGAGAGCTGACCGAGGTCTCCTGCTTCTTGGCAGCGGCCTGAGCCCGATTGACCCGACACGCCGGCCTCTCGGCAAACTCTCAAATGTGTCAACACCAGCTTCTGCAGGGCCAGAAAACTGGCTGCCTGATCCTGAGTACAAATTTTCCTCCGGGTGGCTGCTGTGTGTCCGCCACCCCGTCCTCAGCCCCTGGCCCCAAGGCTGGCCCGAGCTGGAGGGTTGTTCTAAAGAGGTGACACGTTGTAAAGACGAGTCACCAGCACTTCTCTGGGCCCCGACCTGGCTCTTGTGGCAGAAAGTCGGGGCTGTGCCCTGGGTGAGGGGCTGAGCTGTCCCCCTGCTTTCCGCTCCGCCTGCCACGGCCCGGGGCGGGCGGCCCGCGGGGCAGCCCCGACCCTCCGGCACTGCCCGCACCCCCGCCCCGCCGGGCCGCCGAGGCCTGCGGCATGGAACGGGCTGCACATCCCTTTGCGGGGTGGGAACGGCCCCAGCTGCTCATCGGCTTTACCTTAGCCTTGTTTTTTCGGTAGTAATCTACCTAAACATCGAGATGCTTGTCGCTATCTCTAGCATTGTTTCGAAGAGACAGCCCTCTTTATAACCGTGCTCAGCTCAAGGCACAGCTCCTGCCCTCGGGAAGCACAAGAAAGCCAAATTTGATCTTCATCCACTCAGTCTTCTCCCACTTCCACCTCTGTGGAAACTTCCCGACCAGCCAGCTGCAAAATATCCGGCCGGTGCCCGAGGCCTGGGCCGGGCCGGGATGCCCTGAACACTTCAGACAGGCTTCGGGGGGTTACGGTTTTGGGCTTCAAATCCCAAACGAGAGGAGGGGAACGGATCAGTCTGAAAACCCCTTATCTTTACTGTGAGAAAGAGAAAAAACGCGAGGAGTAGAAACAGAGAGGACCAAGAAAGTCACCCTGCGCGATTCCTTATCCCTTAAACTCGCTTTGGCAGAGAGGGATGCGGGAAGCAGACTCAGGACCTGAGCCCGAGCCCCTGCCTGCCCCGGCAGAAGGCACTGCTGATTAGGAAGAGGTGGTTCAAGAAAGCCTTTCAGCAATCCCAGTTTCACCTCGGGGAGGAGAGGGTACCGAGTAGCTGAGAGCACACTCTGCCTTTGTTTTTATTCCCTCGCCCCATATCCACTTATGGGGACTTCTTTATTTCAGGGTTCCCGAACAATGGGAAGTCAGCCACCAGGCAAGCAACGGTTTGTGCCTAGGTTTGCCTCTCACATTTTGTGACCTAGAGCTACCCTAGGACAAGCAAATCATATGCTTATTTTAAATAGAATATTTCATTCAGGACCTCAAGATTAAGGTATTCCTGTCAGATAAGCTGTCAGTCACTGACTACTTAGACACCACATTGTGGAAGCCTGGTATCCCTGGTAAAGATGATACATATCATGTAAACCCCATCAACAAGATCAAAGTCTTCTTCTTTAATAGGATCCAATACATGTCAAACCTCATTCCAATCAAATCGTCCGTAAATGAATTCAAGATGAATATGTCATAGAATAATGTGACAGTGCAATCACATGGGGTCAGGGGTTGTTGTTTCAATGAGAGAGTCGTCAAATATTAATTCTAGAACCTCCAAATGAATAGGCATTGAGCAGGATTAGGCAGCTGCTGGTGGGGTGTTCTGTCGCTGATTTGTGTTTATGCAAGCACGTTAAACACTAAGCTGAAAAAAATACAGTCTCCTTTGAACTGTAAAAAGGACATATTTTAACTTACTTGACTTTTCCAGGATGTTTCTGTAAAGTCGTTTTCTTTTCCTCATTACAAGGGGAGTCTTGTGCCTCATTTCCTGACTTTGTTCCTGTTTGGGGAGAGAGGTAGAAAGTTAAGAGCAAAACCATTTGTGCGTGATGTGGAATGAGTAAGGCACCCTATAAGTGTGGCATCATGGATTCAAAAAGAAAAGGAAAAAACCCCAAAAAACTCAAAAACACCAAAATCCAACTTATAAAACCAGACCAAAAACACAAGTTAGGCAATGAGAGGGGAAGAGAAGCTTTCTCCGAGGGGAAACTGGAGGCTGTCTCCCCAGCAAAGCAGCACATGTTTTATGGAGTCATGAAGTTTCCATGGCTGATTTAGGGGGAAAAAAAAAATATGAAAGGACATCTTTTCAGTTCTCCTTTGATCTGACATTCACCTTCTGGCAGGCTATTGTAAGGCAAGTTTTTACCCACTCGGCTATATTGTTTACAGATCCTTCCGTCCCGAAATTAAATTCCGGACTCTCTGCGAGCCTCCAACACAAGTTGTTGTCTCAGCAAGGATTAGTATAGTACCACCCTGGCACTTCTCCCTGCCTATAATTTTCAGCTTGCTCTTTGCTCTCTGCAAGGCAGAGCACTGCCACTGCTACAGGCAGAACTTTCCACAGCTTGCTTTGAGCGGCAGCAGTAGCTTTGAGAGCAGATCTGGGGCTGGATGCAGTGTCTGAGTCTGAATGTTTGCAGATATCTTTGAAATGCTCAGGATTTTGTTTGTTTGGGTTTTAATACAGAAAAGCACACTAGAATCTGGAATCAGTTGCTAAAAATGACGTTGTTATTATTATTATTATTTCTACTATTATTATTATTTCTGTCTCTATATTATTATTATTACTCTCACTACTATTATTATAGGCACTCCAGAGCTAGTAAACAAAAATCTGTACTAAGACAAACACTTGATGATATTAATTACGAAACTTCATCATCGTATCACAGTCATAATCTTTCATAAATAATTTGATGTCCTCCATATTTTCACTGCTGTGATGAAAATTACTGCCAAAACTTTAGCAATCCCTTAGGATTTTAAATTCCTAGTCAACTTCCATTCATTCTCTCACTTTTCCCAAGTCAGAGCGGCCAACATTGCCCCGCTAACGAGAGGTTTGCAGGAGTTGTGCTTTATGGTTAGGGTGGGAGGTTGGAGGAGTGCTCAGTTCCCAAGTGTTCGCCAAAACTTGTTGAAACTGGACAAAAAAAAAAAAAATCGCTGCATTTAATATTTCAAATGGTTACCAGATGACAAAAAGGAAGGCAAAACAGTTCTGCGTTTCAGAGTAAATATTGGCTAAAACTCTGGCTCGACCTCGCACGCTTTTCTCATCTGCACTGTGCCGTCGGCGGAGCAGGAGGGTGAGGATGTCCCCTTGCCCAAAGTGTTGGGATGTCGGGCGCTAGTGTGGGGTACCGGTTCCCCCGCGGTGTCGCTGGGGCTGCGATGGAACCTTCCCCGCCCGCCCCCCTTGCCCGAGCGCTCGCTCCCGCCCCGGGCCGAAGGTGCGGCCGAGCGGGGCCGGAGCCGCCGCCGCGCGGGTCCCGGGCGGGGTTGCGAGCCAGAGCGAGTGGGCGGCAGCAGCCACGGCGTGTGCCCCGCCGCCAGCCCCTTGTCACGCAACCTGTGCTTTCCGCGGCCGCGCAGGGCGGAGGGAGCGTTCCCCGGGAAGGGCTCGGTGCAGAAATAAAGTTTCTCGTCTCCGGGTGGAGAGAGCCCCGAGAGAAGCCCGGCCAACGGGCTGGACTCCCCGGGGCTGAGGGATATCGTGCGTGACAAAGGAGTGGGAGGAAAGGGGTCGGCGAGAAGCCCACGCCAGTCCCCATCGGTCGGCGCTGTGCCGGTGCCCGGGGCTGGCACACTGCGTTGGGCTCGGGTCAGAGGTCACCTTCGGGTATATCGCCCTGGGCAGGGATTTGGGAGCTTTCCCCCAGCCCCAGCCGGTTTCAGACGCGGGAGGATCCCTCGGGGCCGGGAGCAGGGTCGCAGCCCCTGCCCGGGCTCTGCCGAAGCAGGCGGCAGCACCCAGCTCCCCGGGCAGCCCCCCCGGCCCTGCCTGCGGGGGGGCGGGGAGAGGCCGGAGGGGGCCGGCCGAGCTCCGGGCTCCGTCCCTCCCGCACCCGCCTATAAAGCCGGGCTTGAGGTGCGGGGCGCCGGCTCCCCCGGCGGGCCCCCGCGGCACCGGGCGCGGCGCTGGGCGAGGTCTGGGCGGGGAGCGCTTCCCCCGGGACGCCTCCCCACGGGGCTCGCCATTGTCAGCGCTCGTCCCCCTGTGCACGCCGCCCCGGGTTCCCGGCCCTGCCTGGCGGCCGCAGGACCCTCCCGGTCCCGGTGCCTGCCCGTCCGAAGCGAGCCCGGCCGCAGTCGGGGCGGGCAGCGCCCCAGCCCCGCTCTGCGCACCGCGCTGCCCTGTTCCGCGGGGCTCCGCCGCTGGGCACTGCGCGGACCGTCAGGCCGAGCCATCCTTTGCTTTTAGGGGGGCGGGCGCGGCTCCCGGCGTCCGACAGAAGGTGTCGGACCCCCCCTTCGGTGCTTCCCGGGCTCTCGGCCCTCCGCCCGTCCCCGCCCGCCGCGCTGCCGCCGGGACCCTGCCCCACGTGGGCGAGGGGCAGCCGAGGCGCTGCCCCCCCCGCACCGCAAGGTTCCAGCCCTTCCTCCCGGGGTGGCCAAGCCTCCTCCCGACCACCCCCCCCGACGACAGGGAGCTCTCGTCCAGCCCTTGGGGCAGGAGGTGGGGGCTAGCCAGCAGCCCAGGCTGCACAGGCACCCCCTACACCCAGGCACTTACCCCTGCGACCTGTTGAAGGTTTCCCCTCATTTCTGAACTGGCGAAAATAAAAGTGGGGGTGGAGGGGAAGGGAAAAGAAAGAAAGAATGAAAGAAGAAAACAATAACCCCCCCCTAAGAACCCACCACCTCTTTGGCGCTTGCATCGAGGCGGTCATCCTTCATTTCTTCTTTTCTTGCTTTCTGGAAGCAGTTAGGGAATGTATGATGAAGCAGAAATGAGCCGTCAGGATGATATTTTAATGGCTTATATGTCACGTTGGTGCATGTGGCTTTGAACTGGAGCAGCTTTCGTTTCCTGCAGAGAGCGCACCGCAAATCCCACTTGATAACTTCTACAACCCACAACATTTTTTTTTTTTTTACATTCACTCTTACACTGTATATTTAGATACGCTTCCTAAAAATACCTTCTCGTCTGCCTTCTCGTACATTTTGCACCGACCTGGAACGATCACTGGTTTCCCCTTGCACTGGGAGGCAGGCTAGCACTGAACTACCCAACTTTGTAGCTCTCCGAATGCCATCGCCCAGCACACTTCACAATAAGGCTGGCAACTCTGTCCTTCGCTTAATTTTAGCACCAAATACAGAAAGTAGAGCAACACCCGCCTTAAGACTGTGTCCACACCCAGGCGCTCCCTAGAGCGGGTATACCTGTTGCTCTGAGCTATTGCAATTCCATCAAATAGATTCCGTAGAATAAATGCAAACGTGTAGATTCAGCTTACCATTATTCTAAAAAAAAAAAAAAAACCCAAAACCCACCAAACCCTGTAAAGCCTCCCGAGATCCAAGGAAAATTACAGAATAGATCTGCTTTGAAAGCTATCTCCTGCACCGAGCACAGGCACACTGCGTCTGCAGATAAACTGCAGCGAAACATTCCGTCAGGGCGTATCAAAGTTTATTTATTGTCGTTGATGTTTGTTTGTTTGTTTTCTAGCCGCAATGGCCATTTTATACCTCTCAAAATGAGGCATTTCTCGCCCGAGAAGGGTTCTCGCAGCAGCGCTGCCCGTCCGACTCCCCAGTACCTGCGCTGCGGATTGCTTACCAGCGGCTATAATTAGAGAGGATGAGTTTAAAGTTTCTTTGTTTGGAACTAGGAATTGGAGGGGCTCGGATTGAGCTGCGAAGGAGGCAAGTGAAGGGCTGAACAAAGGCGAAATGTATGGAGTCTGACTCTTAGCGAGCTTTTGGTGTTTTCGTTACTAAAAAATAATTAGAGCTAATGAATATGCAGGCGAGCGAGTAAATAAATAATTTGCCAGTTTTATATCTGTACGCACATGGGCACATACCTAAGTGTATCAATACATACACACACAAAGACGTCTATATTTTAAAGTTTCTTGAGATTTTTTTTTAAGAGCCGAAGCATGGTTTAAAATATTGTACAAATGTTGCTTAGCTTAATTGATTAAGCCACTAAGGTTTTCTGCTTTTAAATACCATACTTATACATTTCAACAATCATTTTAATATATAGTCAATGGCTCTTTGTAGCGGGAACAAAAAAGAACTATCCACAGTTTTTCAATAGACTTTGAGCTGGGGAAAGACAGGTTAATCGAGGGTTGCATCTAGAAAACAACCAAGTGTTGTATGTTTGCACTGAATCCAAATGTCTGCATTTTTCTAACTAAATCAAAGGGAGTGTTATTTCTTTTTCTGCTCACTCATCTGAAGGTAAGTAAATTTTCTCTGGCGATCAAAAGCCTGGTCAGCAACAAAGACACCGCCTGCTTTTTCCACCGTCCTGGTGTGGCAAGTTGAGGAATTTCAATAACTGTGACAAGGGTGACTGATTTGTGAACTAGAAAAGGTTTGAATGTCAGAAAATTTACATTGCTCCTATCGAGGACTTAAAATAAATTTCCTTCCCCCCCCACCAAAAAAAAAAAAAAAAAAGAAAGAGAGAGAGAGAAAAGTAACCGTGAGTTACATGCAGTAGGAGGAGAAATAATGTAGGTTTGGAAAATTTACAGTTTTACCTGAATGAGAGAGACTCCGTAAAAGAGAGAGCAAGCGACAGCGAGAGAAAATGGAGTGAGAGAGAAAAGAGAAGGAAAATAACAAAAAAAAGGAGGCGAAACAACAACAACAAAATTAGAAAGTTAAGAGTGCTCACCCACCTGCGTTTTGATGGGTGCAGAAAACAAGATTTATTTCAGAAACCTGATGGAGGGATAGAGTCAGCTACACAGAGAAATCACGCCTGGTGTTTAAAAATTAGATCAAGAGCACCCAGCACCTACTCTCGGAGAGCTTCAGTTTTAAATAAGAAGAAAGCACCTTCAAAAGACGCGAATCCCTATAGGGCTTCTCTTTCCAAAGCCTAAAAAGTTGCTCAGTGATCTTAAAAATTCAGGATCACCACGAAATCATCATAACCATCATTATCAGAGTGCTGGAGACAGAGGGACACAGAGAGGGAGAGCGGGGGACAAAATAACCCTAATAATAGATATTTTTTTTCCCTTAGCGTACACATACACACAAAAAGATGCGCTGGAAATATTTTCGTGGGGGCAAAAAAAAAAAAAAAAGGCAAAAGCAAGAAAAAAAAAAAAAAAAGAGCCTCATATATATATTTAAAAAAAAAAAAAAAAAAAGTTGGGGCTGCCGCAGCCCCGTTTGTCAGAGCGGTGTCAGGGCGCCACAATACCTGCGATGGATGAGGCGGCGCGGCCAATCAGCGGCCGCAGCCGGCGGGGCCGGGGGCAGCGACGCGGGGAAGGGGGAGCCGGCGCCGGCCAATGCGCGCCCACGTCCGCCCGCACGGCGCTCCGCCCCCGGCTCCCATTCATCAAGGGGGGGGACGGTGTCGTCTTTTCAATTCATTTATCTGCAGGAATGATTGCCGCTATCAGTCTCGCGTTCACCGCCCGGCTGAGGAGGTGAAAGTTTCTCCCCAGGAAGATAAACCGCAAAAGACAATATTGTGCATGATTTGCGCCTTTTTTTTGCGGAGCGGAAAAAAAAAAAAAAAGGCCCCCCGAAAAAAAAAAATCGGGTGAGTGTGGGGAAGCTCGAAGAGGAGAGAGAAACAATCTCTCGGCCACTTTGCAACATTCCTATAGCCAAAAAAATCACTGAAGGAAGTTTCTTTTTTGTTTTGGTTTTTTTTTTTAATTTTTTTTTTTTTTTGCTGCCTGTGTTGAACTCTCGCCGTTATTGTTATTTGCAGCCAGTTTATTTTTGAGCTCACCCAACCCCCCCCCCCCACTTAAACCTCCCTGAAAAGTCAAAGCAGAGAGACAGTGAATATTTTTGGAGCACGTTTTTATTATTATTATTATTTGCAACTGCGAAGATCTCTTCCCCCCTTCCGCACCAGCCTTTTTTTTTTTTTTCCTTTTTTTTTTTTCCTTCCCCCTGCGCTGATGCCGAAGGGGGTGTTTTTGATGTGGTTGCTTTGGTGGTGATCGTCGCTGACTTTCCAAAGAGGGTGTTTTCGCCGCCGCTGCTGCTGCTGCTGCTTCTCTCCGCGTTGTGTGTGTGCGCGCGTGCTTTTTTTTTGGTTGCTGCATCGACGCTGGGAAGATGCTTCTGGATGCTGGACCGCAGTATCCCGCCATAGGAGTCACTACCTTCGGATCCTCTCGCCACCACTCCACGGCCGATGTCACGGACAGAGAAGTGGGGCTGGGGATCAACCCCTTCGCCGACGGCATGGGCGCCTTCAAAATCAACCCCAGCACCCACGAGCTGGCCTCGGCCGGCCAGACCGCCTTCACCTCGCAGGCGCCCGGCTACGCGGCGGCGGCCCTGGGGCACCACCACCACCCGACCCATGTCAGCTCCTATTCCAGCGCCGCCTTCAACTCCACCCGGGACTTTCTGTTCCGCAACCGCGGCTTCGGGGAGGCGGCGGCCGCCAGCGCCCAGCACAGCCTCTTCGCCTCCGCTGCCGGCAGCTTCGCCGGACCCCACGGACACACAGATGCCGCGGGACATATACTTTTCCCGGGGCTGCACGAACAAGCCACCAGCCACGCTTCGCCCAACGTGGTGAACGGGCAGATGCGCCTGGGCTTCTCCGGAGACATGTACGGCAGACCCGACCAGTACGGCCAGGTCACCAGCCCCCGCTCCGAGCACTACGCCTCGACCCAGCTGCACGGCTACGGCCACATGAACATGAACATGGCAGCCCACCACGGGGCAGGGGCCTTCTTTCGTTACATGAGGCAGCCCATCAAACAGGAACTCATCTGTAAGTGGATTGAGCCCGAGCAATTGTCAAACCCCAAAAAGTCCTGCAACAAAACTTTCAGCACGATGCACGAGCTGGTGACTCATGTCACGGTGGAGCACGTTGGAGGACCCGAGCAGTCCAATCACATATGTTTCTGGGAAGAGTGTCCGAGAGAAGGGAAACCTTTCAAGGCCAAATATAAACTTGTAAATCACATCAGAGTCCACACAGGTGAAAAACCTTTCCCCTGCCCTTTCCCAGGCTGTGGCAAAGTGTTTGCCAGATCAGAGAATCTCAAAATACACAAAAGAACTCATACAGGTACGGTAACCTTCTCTGTCGCTTTTCTCTGTGCGAGTGGAAGCGCCGAGCGCCGGGGCCGGAGCGGGACGCGGGGCCGTGCCGGAGGGGTCGGGGGCCGGCTCGGCCGAGGCTCGCACGGGAGGAGGGGGTTTGGTCCAGGGACCACTGCTTTTTTTCCGGGAGAGGCCGGCTCGGAGCTCCGCTGCAAAAAGAGCTCGGTCACAGCCACGCCAGCAGCAGCAACAAAAAGAAAATGATCCCTGCCGAGGCAGAGGGGGAGGACGGCAAGGTTTGCTGCTGGGATTGTTAGGGCGGAGGGGGTGGGGTGGGGGATCGCAGCAACCTGTCCTGTTTAAATTTATAGGTTTTAATTAATTATTGTTCGGCAGTTTTGGCTGTGGCACGATGAGAAATTGTGCTAAATGTTGTAGGCAGCTCATTCGTCTCCTCTCTGCAATTCAGGGCTTGGTAAATATTTAATTCCGTTGAGCGATATTAAACAAACCGAGCCCGGCGCGTTACTGTGTTATTGTTGTGCGGAGGGGAGGCGCCGGTATTCCTGAGAACTTTTTCCTTCGTGGGAGGTGGGAATGCAGCAGCCTCTGGCCGGGAGAGCGATCTCCCCTTTCTCCCACCCCAGAACGCTGAAAGCCAGAGCCGCTTTCCCCAGGCTTTTGCCGAGGCTTTGTGGAGCTGCCCTCTCGCTGATTTCCCGGACAGGATAATTTTCAATATTGCAAGAAAATATGGGGGAGGGGGCTGGGGGGGATGAGAGAGTAAAATATTAGGAGAACGAGCTATAAAATCGGAAACCAGACGCTGAGGATCGTGTGTAATATCCCACCACGCCTGCTCTCTCGCTCGGAGCGTTGTGAAGAGGGAGAGGTGCCCGGGACTGGGGTTGAAAGGAAACTCGCCCCTCCAAAAGAAAGGGGCGAAAAAAAAAAGTTATTTAGCTCCCCTGCTCTCCGAAAAGGGCGCTTTGCGGGAGTCGGAGGTCCGGAAAGGATAGAGACTAGAAGCAAGGTTTTGGGATTCGAGCCGCGCTGAAGTTAGAAAGTTGCGAGTGTTTGAAATGGAGCCCTGGGCTCCGTCCGGCGGTGCGGTGACAATGAGCGATCCAGCCGGCCCTGCTTAATCAGATCCCTTTCCCCCCCCCTCCCCCTTCCCTCTGCAATAGGTGAAAAACCATTTAAGTGTGAGTTCGAGGGCTGTGACAGGCGCTTTGCAAACAGCAGCGACCGCAAAAAGCACATGCATGTGCACACTTCCGACAAGCCCTATCTCTGCAAAATGTGCGACAAGTCCTACACGCACCCCAGCTCCCTCCGAAAGCACATGAAGGTAAATGGAGGGCCCCTGGCCTGCCCGGGCGGAGGGCGGCGGGGCCGGCGCGGCCGTGCCTGCGGGCGGAGCGCGGCCCGGGGCCGGCCGGCAGCGGGGCCCCGGCTCCGGGCCCGCCGGGCCGCGCTCAGCCCGGGCCCGGCCCCGCCGCGGGGCCTTCGGTCGGTGCGGCTGGGCCGGGAGGGGCAGGGAGGCGGCGGCAGGACGCGGCCGGGGGCCTCGCCCGGCGGGCAGGGGCCGGGGCTGGAGCCGGGGAGCCCCGCAGGAGAGCCCGAGCCCGGGGCCCGCTGCTGGTCCCCGGGGCTGGCGCATCCCCAGGCCGAGGCCTCCGTCCGCCGCCGCTTCTATCTCTGCCCGGGTTTTCTCTTGCAGGTCCATGAATCATCCTCGCAGGGGTCCCAGCCTTCTCCCGCCGCCAGCTCAGGCTACGAGTCCTCCACCCCTCCAACCATCGTGTCTCCATCCACAGAAAACCAGACTGCCAGCTCCTTATCCCCTTCCTCCTCCGCAGTCCATCACACGTCCAGCCACAGCACGCTTACATCAAATTTTAACGAATGGTACGTCTAAAACGCTAAAACAAAACAACAACAACAAAACACAAACCGAAACAAAAAAAAAAAAAAGCCCCAAGCGAGCAAACAAATATCCTATTTAAAGACTCCAAAATAATGGACACTCTGAAATCAAAATTTAAATGAGCAAACAAAAATAAAATGCTGCCAGTAGACCCAGGACTGAGTAAAATGAAGACTTAATTTTTAAAAATATTTTTCTTTTTTTTTGTCCTCCATTATTTCTCTCTCTCTCTTTCTCTTTTTTTTTTAATTTTTCCTTTATTTTTTCTTTTTTTTTTTTTTTCCTGACTGTTCTGCTCTGTTCCAAGGCTTGGTAGGCGAAGGGGTTAGTAGAATGCATAAGAAGACAAGGTTACCAGGGCAAATGCCAACTGTGTAGGGCTTCACTGGAAACCACTGATTAGAGATCGCCAACTGCATGTCTGCTCGGGCAGCGGCCTTCCCCCCCATCCCCTCTTGTAAATACAGAATTATTAGCATCAAAAACAAAACGACAAAAAAAGTGTACTGTTTGATTTTGTAAATAGTTATATCGCAAGTTGAATAAGGGGATATGTGGATTTGTGGTCTTTGCATATATGTGGGGGGAGGGGCGGGCGGGCGGGAGCGGCGGCGGGGGGGCGGAGGTGGTGGGGGGGCAGAGGGAAGAGGTAGAAATTCAACTATTTGTACTGAATGGCAAGAATGTTCTAGTAAATGTGTATCAAAATGTGAATTACTTTGTATTATTACAGTCTAAACGTCGATCTAACAGAATATTATTGGTATTAATGTGCTTTTTTGTATAAAGTGCAACATTTCGTCCCAAAGTCCAGTCTAAGTAGTGCAGTAAAATGTTGTTACACGTCCTGTCAAGAAATTCGTATAGTGAAAGCCTGGATCTGCGTGTCAAACTGTTACATTTGTTTATGTAAAGTGATATTAAAAAAAAAAAAGATATAAACTATATCTGTCCGTTGCTTTTGGCAAATACAAGAACATAATGTATATAAATCCTAATTTCCATATTTATCCGCATGTAAAGGTCCGGTTATACCTGTTACAAGATATTCAATATTTATGGCTAGAAGAATTGGTATGTAAAATTTAGTTTACAGAACTGTTTGGTAACATTTCGTACCTTATTAAAGATTCTTAAATCCCAAGAATTGTGGTAGGAATTCTTATTCACTAAGTCAACCTGCTGCAACTCCTACTAGCTTTAGGATATTAGAATAAAACTGTCCCAGTTTTTCACTGCTTTCCATTATGTCATCACTAAAGCAGCGAAGGTGATATAAATGTGATAAATGAAAGGATCCCTGCTGGCATTACTATAGTGTGTAATTAGTATTTATATCAAAATTTATGAAACAAATTTTCGGCCGCAGTATAATTTAAATGACCTTTGCAGACATAGAATAACAACCATAAAAATAACAGAAATAGATTGCATATGCTACATAAATATTAATGTGGGGAATTGTTACACGAGAAGTGCTGCATTCCAGTCCAACACTGTCCATGAATCTGCATAGACTGGGTCCCTAAATTAAATTAATTCGGATAACATATATTAGGAGATTTAAAACAGAGGAGATTTCGGTTGCTATTTTAATTTAAGGCATTTATGACCATAACTAATTCTTAGGCAGTGGATTCATGACTTTCCTTGGGCCTTTTACTCC
The DNA here is from genome assembly GCF_037042795.1 of Molothrus aeneus. Lineage (NCBI taxonomy): Eukaryota > Metazoa > Chordata > Aves > Passeriformes > Icteridae > Molothrus > Molothrus aeneus. Next base: position 12,615,069 of record NC_089655.1, read on the forward strand.
AAGAAGTACAGCACTGTTTCACGAAGGCCGTTGTTGTTGTTGTGTGTATTTCTATTTGATTTTTTCTTCTTTTTTTTTTCTTTGCTGATATTCCTTAAAACGTGATGTTAATTTAAATCAATTACTTCTTATGCTATGTTATTATTATTACTATAATTTTGCTAGTGTTAATAGCTTTCTAAAAAAATAAATGTAGGGCATAAGAATTATTTTATGTAATTTGATTATCTTTCTATCTCTTTTATTTATTTCTCATTTACTTAAGAAATTCGTTCCATTGGCTGGCGTTGATACAGTAAATTTGTAAATGAGAAGACAATATAAAAAATCTAAATTACTTGTGCTTAATGACTGTAGCAGAACGCCTTTTCTCTAAATCAGATTGTCTTCCTTGCAGTTTAGTTTGATAGATTTGCAAGCTGTACTGCTTCCACTAACTTAGCTACGGTTGTTGGAACTGTTGGGCTTTGTTCCTGGTTGTAGCTTGCATGATCGCCCCATTAAGCAGACAACATATCAACAGACAACACAAATCATGAGGTTGGCTAAAGCTGCGAGGGCTTGTGATATGTCATAGAGTGAATTGCACAAACTGACCTTCCAGTAGACCAAGATGACACTTTAACAGCTTCTTTAAAGAAATATTATGTGTACAGCGAGTCAATAGCCATATTAACCGCTCGGGGGGCGGGGGTGCGGGGGAAGCCGCTCTCCCCTCAATCAGTGCGGGCACTCCGCAGCCCCGGCGCTAACCCGCCCCGAGCACAGCCCTGCCTCTCAGCAGCCCTCCGCAAGGATGTCCCTTTGTCCGTAACATTTGGGGATCTCCCTCGGAGAGACTTTCCACTGCCCGAGAGCATACGCCTCACCCCCCCACCCCTCCAGGAAAAAAAAAAAAAAAAAAAGAAAAGAAAAAAAAAAAAAAGAGAGTTTGTCTTGCTCATCCCAATCCCTACTCTTGTCAGTTCGGCATTGCCGCCTGCTCCCTGCAGCACCCGTGGGATGGGAAGGCTTCGCTTTAACTTTACTTTCTACAAAATGTTATTATTGTAAGGCTAATACCAGTTTTCAATGAAAAGAGCGCCACCTTGCAGGGTTTGGCGAGATAGGAAAAGTTGGAGCCCGGTGGGACCGGGGCAGAAAGTGTTGGGACTTGAGGAAATGTAGCCCACCGGGCAAAAGAGCCGGGGGGAAAAGTGTTTCATGCGCCGAAAATGTTACTTTGTTGCGACTCTTTCAGGGTAACTGTCTCGGCGATTTTACCGGGCATCGTTTATAAAAATTGTAACCTGGGCGTATCTAAGAAAAAAGGAATCGTTGAGCTCGTCTGAGCCATCCATCTGTAAAGTAAACCCGGAGAAACGTGGTGAGGGTGAGATATTTTAAAGATGCGTATTGCAACTTTCTTTGAACTCGTGTAAAGTCCCTAGTGGTCGCTTAACACAGATCTGTTACTTGTGTGTATTGGAACACTTGGCTAATGAGTATTCTTTTAAACTTTCAGTCTGAGGTTTGTTTGAGCGTCCTACAGCAGAAAGGATGATTCTAATGTTGTTGCTGCTGCTGCTGTAGGCTTTTTATCTGGGCTGAGGGGGAACTGTGCGATACTGGTTGATCTCCATCCCGTGTATGTTCTGAATTAACGACGATCACTGGGGCTGGAATTGTTAATGCTGAATTCAAGTCCACGCCATGCTGGTGCTTGTGCTGTTCGCTTGGCTCTGGAGAGGGGAGCAGAGCTTTGAAATCCCCGGCAGAGAGAGAGATGTTTTTCAGGCAGAGAGGTTGTGAGGTTTCTCTCGGGGGCTTCTGCGCTGTTTTAGTCCCTAAAGTCAACTTTCCTCTAGCAAGGCTCCCTTTGCGGATTTATTCACGAAGGCTTGCGAGGAGAAGCACCGATCCCAGCTCTCCAGCCTCAACGGGGGCCATCACTTTCTTTCCGATGTCTGGCTCTGGAGATGGTGTCGCGGTACTTTTCCCTGCGTGGGAAAAGTCGATTTCGCAGCCCAGGGCAGGCCGTGCCGACAGCCCCGCGCCGCTCCGCGCTGCCTGCTCCGGGCTAGACAAAACGCTTAGGTCCAATGTCTGCCGTCCGCAGTCTCCCGCGCCCGCGGAGGCTCCCGCCGCCGCGGGGGAGTGTTTGAAGATACCCAAAGCAGGACGGCAGTGCCGGCGGGGAGAGTGCAGGAGGCTGTTCGGCTGGGTGTGTGGAGGGCTGTGTGTGCTGGCCCCTCTCGGGTGGCAACCCCCGGCCGTGCTTGTGCCGTTTGCGCGCAGAAAGTTAAATGCAAAACAATAATCAGGCGCTTCCACTTCCCCCGCGAAAGACTCGCCTTTCAGGTCGCTTTAATGGTTTGTGAGTGATCGCTTGAATTTATTAAGAGGCAAGTCCGGCATTCATAAGGCAAAGTTAGCTTCTTTAGTCCTGACACTGTTTGAAATGCGGACACCCGCTCCGCGCTGGCCTCGTCTGGTTATCGCCCTTCTTTTAGCCGTGAGGAAGCAGCACTCCCCGGACTGATGCACGGAGCATCGGCGCTTTTATTTACTGCTTTTCTGGCCACGCTAGTAAACGGGTCTGACTTTATAAGTTTTCCCGTGTCCAGAACCCTCGCTCCTCTCGCAGCAACTTTCAAAGGGAGCGAGCAGCGAGCCGGGCCGCGGGCCGGGCCGGAGCGCGCAGGAGCCCCGCTGCACGCCCGGGGCCGCAGGAGCTCCGGCGCGGCCGGCGCGGAGCCAGAGCCCCGCTGCAAAGCCCGCTTCCAGCAGGCAGGACGGGCAAGGAGAGCCCCTCTGGAAAGGGCAGAGTATGTCAAGTGACCTGTCGCTAAAAGAACCCGCGTGCGTTTTGCCGCTGGAGCTCAGAGGGAGAGGAATTCGTGAGCGATACGCCCACGAAGGAGGCTGTGCAGGTACCAGGCACACTGTGTATGACCATCACAAAGTTTCCGTCTGCGTTTGCACACGCACTCACCCCGTTCGCACCCGCAGCACGCCCGCCAAGCCGCCCTGGCTGTGCCCGCCCGTGGCTGTGCCCGCCCATGGCTGTGCCCGTCCATGGCTGTGCCCGCCCGTGGCTGTGCTCACTTTGGCTGTGCCCACCCGTGGCTGCGCCTGCTCTGGCTGTGCCCACTCTGGCTGTGCCCGTCCATGGCTGTGCCCGCCCGTGGCTGTGCTCACTTTGGCTGTGCCCGCCCGTGGCTGTGCCCGCTCTGGCTGTGCCCGCCCGTGGCTGTGCCCGCCCATGGCTGTGCCCGTCCATGGCTGTGCCCGTCCATGGCTGTGCCCACTCTGGCTGTGCCCGCCGTGGCTGTGCCCACTCTGGCTGTGCCCGCCGTGGCTGTGCCCGCCCGGGGCCGCCCCACGCACACGTGCGCGCCGGGCACCTCGAGAGGAGGGCTCGATCCCGCGGTCAGCGCGGCGTTCCTGCGGGAATCAGCACATTTTCCTCAAAAGGTGCCCGGCGATTCCCTGCTGAGCGGGGCTTTGCTGCCGGGGAGAGGCCGGGGAAGGCGGAGAGGCCCGGCCGGGGCCCAGCGTGGCCGCGCAGCCCGGCCTGCGGAGCGGCTCCGCGGGCTCGGGGGGTCCCGTGGCGGGCACGGACACCGCCTGTGCTGTGGCTACAGCTCACGGGACACGCGGTCACTGCCGCAGATGCACACAAGCTCACCGAAATCACCGTTCGCGTTGCTGATTGTATTACAAATATGTCCGTATCTGTACATTACCTCTCCCTCTATCTACATTTGTACGTAAAGGAAGAACGGTGTTTGTAGGAGGACACACATTCATGTGTTTACACGGAAGTACATTTTCGAAGGCTCACAGAACCTCAATGCAAGTGTTCTGTACGGTGGGTGGCATTTGTAACAGAATGGGTGTAATTTCCAAATTCACCCGGAGAGATTAATAATTGAGATTTCTATTTTGAATGAGGGGCAGGTTTGATTTCCTGAACCTGCTGAACGTATGAAGGTGGATTCCATTTCCCCGCAAAGGTACTGCGTTTTAGGGACCACTGTTTATCAAAAATGGCCAAGGTTTTTATTTTGCATCATTTTTTTCCCCTGCTGCGGACGTCTATGGGTCAGATTTGGTTCATCTTCGATAACATGAAACACGATCCTGTGAAGAGAAGGGGCTATTTTTATCATGCAGCTGCAAGCTGTCATCAATTCGTAACATTTATTTCTGCTTTAGAACGATAGTATAAAATAGCATGAAGTTTCCAGATGACGGCCGTACTGCAGACAGGATTTTTCAAGTATAATAAATCAAATTAATTACCTTTTAGATATATACGATCATACTACCTCTCTATGAAACTGCTATTAAAAAAATGCTCGATGTGTGCATCTGTGATTGTGCATGTGTTTACATCTGGGGACCCAAACACAGAATTAGCTGTCTGGGGTAGCTGCAGCGAGGGTGCAGGATCAATGGGGCACACTCAAGTCCGAGTCCTCACATGCTGCTTGTCGAGACCTGGGCACGGCTTTGCTTAGCAAAAAAAAATGAAAGTTGTGTTTTGGCACGGGGCAGAACTGTAAGATCCTTTAGTACCCTTTTCACTTCCAAAAATCCCGTGAGGAAATATGACCAAAGAGAGAAGATACGACAAGCCCGAGAAAATACCCCCACATCAGCAAGCTTCCCCCCACCAGGCCATGTGTTTAGTGCTTGATGTTGCCTCTTTCGGGGGCCGGGGGGCAGCCGGGACGTTCAGGACTGACCACCTGGGGACGGTTCCTGGAAACCGCGGCTGTGCGTGGGGGCGGTGCGTGTCAGTGGGGTGTGTGTGTGTTTGTGTGAGTGCTCTGAATGTGAGTGCTCTGTGAATGTGAGAGCTCTGTGCGTGTCAGTGGGGTGTGTGTGTGTGTGTGAGTGCTCTGTGTGTGAGTGCTCTGTGAGTGTGAGTGCTCTGTGCGTGTCAGTGGGGTGTGTGTGTGTGTGTGTGTGTGTGAGTGCTCTGAATGTGAGTGCTCTGTGCGTGTCAGTGGGGTGTGTGTGTGTGTGAGTGCTCTGAATGTGAGCGCCGTGTGTGTGAGCGCTCTGTGAGTGAATGTGAGCGCTCTGTGCGTGTCAGTGGGGTGAGTGTGTTTGTGCGAGTACTCTCTGTGTGTGTGAGCTCTGTGTGAGCGATGTGGATGTGTGTGCGCGTCTGCACGCGTGTGATGCGCGTGTGAGTGCTGCGTGAGCGTGTGAGTGCTCCGTACGAGTCCCGTGTGTGCGATCTGAGTGTCTGGCTGTGTCTGTCTGTCTGTCTGTCTGTCTGTGTGTGTGTGTGTGTGTGAGCGCCCGCCGAGCGCCCCGGCGGCAGCCCCGGCGGCGCATGCGCGCCCGCGGCGCGGCTGCACGTGCTGTTGAATATTTATGACGCGGCCCCGCCGCCCGCGGAAGGTGCCCGCGCCCGCCCCGCGCCCGCCCCGCGCCCGCGCACGGCAGCGCCGCCGCCGCACGTGCTGCCCGCCCGGCCCGCACCGCCCCGCACCGCCCGGCCCGGCCCGGCCCGGCCCGGCCCGGCTGCCCCCGCCGCGCCGAACCCCTGCCCGCGGCCCGGGCGCTCTCAGCCTCCCCTGCACGCTGGGCAAACGCGACCTCCTTCCTTTACCGGGCTCTTCAGCCACCCCCGGCCCCCTCCCTACAGCCGTTCTCAGCGCCGGGGGTCGCCGGCCGAGAGGCTTTTCGTGGCTGATATGTCAAAACGCGACGGGTACAGTCACCAGAAGAGAACTGTCTCTGGGGAAGGGAGAAAGGTTCTTGTAATGGATTCCTTTCTGTCTCGCTCCTCTTAAGAAAACCTCATCATACTGTATGGCCCATCATATTTTATTGCTGATATATCGACATTGCGTGATAGATCCGAGGAAGAAACACAGGCTCTAGGCATTTATTCCTTTGTAGGCTGCAGGTTTTTAATTTTTAATTTTTTTTTAAACAAATAGTAGCAATTCCCAGTATTCATTGTTCAGCGGCACAAAGTGATTTTAAAGCCTTTTGTAGGGTGGCAAAATGATATCCCATAGTATCAGAAATGTGCTTCTGTATCTTGGTAATGACGTGGATTTTTCTTTCCCCTGAGCCCAGTGGGAGCGGGCAGGATGGAGGCAGGAGCCCTCGGAACCCGCGCGGGCTGACGGGCACACCTGGGCACTTGCCCCGGCCCGGGCACGGCCGCGTCCGCAGGGCCCGGCCCAGCACCCACGAAGAAGTTCCCAGAAAGGCCCTTTCGGGTGGAGCCAGGCGGACTGGAAATCGCCCAGCGACAATTCCCTCTCCGTATCCTCTCTCCCTCTTCCCCCTCCGCCATGGCCCACCTCTCTCCATCGCCCCCTCTCCCCTCCCTGCCCGGCGCTGCGCACGAACGCGCCCATAGGTGTGTGCTCCTGGGCTGGGTTGTGGAAGCCTCTCCGGCCAACACCTGAGTGACTGTGTCCCCCTCCCCGCAAGGCTGAGGTTCCCTGCACGCCCCAGCCGACTACAAGGGGCAACAATGAAGCCGACGTCCATCGTGTCGCCTTTCCATTTTAGAAAGGGCAGATCCTGACCTCGGTTCCCCAAGTGGAAGCTTGTCTTGGGCACTCACTTGTTGTCACCATTTGCTCCAACATTTAAACAGATGCGTATTCATACATATTTCCCCCCTATTTTCCATCCAGGCTTTTTTCTTTCTTCCATTTTCCTCCTCAGCCGAAGGGGAAGCTCCCCGGTAATTGCAGGGGCAGAGAGCGACGTTCAGGGGGACAGTGGCACCCGGGCACCCACCTGAGCCACATGCCCACGCCTTCCCGTGGGAACCCGCTCCCACCATTTAGCTCCCAAGAAAACTCTTGATCTCTAAGTGTGAGCCTGAACCTTTGCATTTAGTGCTCAGGGCTGCTTCGTTTCCTCCCTCCCCTCAGCCCTTTCCCCCCGGCTTCGTCCCTCTGTTGTGCTTCCAGGGATATCCAGGTCCCCCCGGTGGGCTGGGGCAGGCGCGGGGCGCGGGCGGCTGCGCCAGGACGGGACCGCGCAGCGCTCGCCGCGGGGGCAGAGGAGGGGGACGTGCCCTCGCTTCTCAGCCAACTGGACAAGAATGGGCTCTATTATTATTGTTGTTGTTGCTTTTTCTGTCAGTAATATTATTGTTATTGTTATTGTTGTTGTTACTATTATATTAATTTAAAAATTATCCCTTTGCAACTTGCAAAGCGTCTGTAAATTTACCTTAAACCTGCTTTTTTTCCTAGCCAATGGTGTCAGGGGCCGGCTAGCCTGTCCCTCCGGAGCATTAACCCTTGTCGCTAGCTGGAGTGAGTGAGAAGCTGAGGTTTGGCCCTGAGGAGCCGTGTGTGTAGATCTGGCACAGCTTTGCTCCCTTAACTCCTGGATCTTTGTTTTGGTGGCGACCAGGGAGAGCAGGGAGCGCTGTGCTCGCATTTCCCTCTGGCTTTTACACACGCACACACACACACACACACACACACAAATCCCCTTTTCCAACTTTCTGCTTTTTGCGCTTCCCTTCCAGTTTTTTCACTTCTCAGACCTACTGGCAGCATTTGCCGAGATCTAGATCCCCGTCGTGGTAAGTGATGCTTTTCTCCATTGCAAAACTCGCTCAGCTCTCAGCTAGCTGTCCCAGGGATGGGTGTAGAAGTTGTATTTGTTTGGAGCAGAATTGCCCAACCCCAGTGGTTTCACGTCAAGCCGCACAGAGTAAAACTATTGTCGTGTATTAACTCTGAATGGGAGCAAACAGACCAAATAATCACTGCTGGCTCCGACAGTAGCACGGCACTAATGTAATTCTTTTTAAGTTTGAAAAGCAACTTTTCTTTTTCTTTTTTTTTTTTTTGGTTGTTATGGGGAAAACGAGCCTGTGTTTTCGGTCGGAACTTATATATTTACATTACACACCAGATCATAACAAACTATACAAAGAATGCAGCTGCCATATGTGCTTTGTGAACATACAATTATGATTGGGGGTTCAAACATTCAACTTAAGTATTGCAGACACACTGATACCACTCTGCAAGGTTCGTGCAGTACCTGAAAATTCACTCCATCTTTGGGAGAAGGGCTAGACAGACGTTGCATTTTTAAAACCTCTCTCTTTTTATTTTATTTTTTTTTAATAAATCAACTTCAGTAAATGCCTCCTGGACGTTTATTTTTAATGTACAGTCTGCAGCTCTGACTGGATCAAATTCACGATTATTCAGATGAGGTTGAATTTGAATAACTTGCTGGTTTGTCTCCCCCGCCCTCCCCCATCACACACCCCCCTCCTCTTTTTTTCTCTCTCTCTTTTTTTTTTTTTTGTTTGTTTGTTTTAAAATTAAGAAAATGAAGAGAACCGCAGAGTCCAGCTGACCTTTTGCTGACATAATGTAGCAGGAGACCGGTCGCAAATGAGGCCTGGATAAATTAGACGCTCTAATTCTCCGGGTAAAGCGATACTCAGCGCCCGGCTCGGGGCGCAAGGAGCCGGGCTAGGGCTGCCCCGGGCTCGGGAGTCCCGGGCCGGCGGCAGGAGCCCGGTGCCAGCGGAGAGGCGCGGGGAGCCGCGGGCACCGCCAAGTTCAGGGCTCGTCCCCTGCGCGCCGCCGAGCCAGGAGCCCGGTGCCGCCGCTGATGGCTCCCTACGCGGCTCCGCCATCCGCAGCCGCGCAGAGGCCGCGGGTGCGCTCTAGTGTGGAAGGGTCGCGGCCGGGCCCGCTGGCTCGGCGCTGCCGCCGCCCCGCTCCGCGCCCACGGGCTCCGCCCGGCCCCGCCGCTGCCCTGCGAGGCCCGGGGCGCGCAGCGGCCGCTCCGCCGGCGCGGGCAGCGATCCGCGGGGGCCGGGCGCGCAGGCGGCCGCGGTGCCAGCCCCCGCCCGCGCTGATGAGCTCGTCAGGGTTTATCTCGTTGAGTTGTGCAGGACGGTACTGACGTGACAAGGCACGGGCAAACTCTGGAGAGGGATTAATCTCCAGAAGTTGCTGTCACAAAAAGGAAAAAAAAAAAGGCTGAAAGAAGAGAAGGAATCAGGGTTTCGTATTTTAGGCGATCATTTGTTGAGCATCTGCCGGCTCTGCTGCTCTGCTCAGGCTGGCTGGCCAGGGGATCCCTGTTTTAGAGGCAGCGGAGCGTTCTTGTGGCGCAGACTGATGTCCTTTCCCCGCGGGAAGAGGTGAGCGCCGCTCCCGCGCTGCAGCGGGCGGCAGGGGCAGGGGCACGGCAAGGGGCCGATCCTGAGCTCCTCGGGCAAAACTTCCAGCTCAAGCGGGACCGAGCTCTTCCCTCCTCTCTAATGAGTCGTCTCTGCTAATAAATGGTGACTCTACTCAGGCTCCTCAGCGGGTTGCAGCTGAGTCCGATACAATTTTATCCTATATTCCAAAAGGTGTTTTAATAAAACTATTATAACGTTGGCATTTTATTAGGAACCTATTGTTTCCAAATTAATCCTTGATCTATGAAAATGTCTATCCTACCAAACTGGATTCACCTCTGTGCACCCCTTTCTTCATCTACATGCATTTTACTACTAAGAACCTAGCTCTACATTTCCCTGAATCATCAGACCATTAATTTGCTAGGGAGCTAGCTGTTTCACACAGATGGATATGATTCAGAATAAACTCAGAAGAAATGCAAAAACATGTACTTTTCTGTCATATTACTCCTCCCCCCCTCCTTTTTTTTTTCCCTTTACTCTTTAGTCGGTTTGTTTTGAGCAACGCCTTCAGAAACTTCATTATCTAAAAGGCAGACCTAGAGGGCAGGGACTTTGGGAATAGTTCCCTTTTATTCTGAAACTGTCCAAACTCAGAGCAGGGTTGAACATGTCCTCAAATCTGCACCTTCCAGGAAGAAATGAATGATGTGCCAGACACTTCACTTCTAGTCAAAAAAATATAAACCAAATGCTCTGAGGTTCAGAATTCTTTCTCAGGCCTATTTTCTGTGTGTATTTTACAGTCTGAATGTAAAATGGTCCCCTCAGAAGTTGATAAAAAACTCATGTAGATGTTATAGTATATCTTTTGCTCTGTTTTATTTCAAGTAGATTTTACTAACAATTCATATGAAAAGAAAATGGACAACTTGAGAGGATACCTTTGCAGGGTGCAGGCCAAGCAAGCTCAAACAACTCACATTATACACTAAGTTGGACTAGGTGTAATATTTCTGAAAAAAAAATCTCCCTTCCTCCTTCTTCCCTTCCTTTCTTCCCCCCTCCCCCCACCCCCCATGCAAATAGATATATTTTTACACTTAGAATTTCACCCTCCTTTGACTTTCTTGAACGGTGAAAGTTTACACCCAGGTCAGCATGAAGCACTCTAACAGACAGTGGTTTGCAGTGGAATTTTAGGTTTCAAGGTATTGCACGTAAAAAAAAAAATCCCAACAGAGCAAGTGTAGTTTGTGCCTGACATCTAAAAGAGGTATAATCTGGGAAACACCCTGAAAATGTTCATCTGCTAGGTAACACATGTGCTGAATAGAAATGTATTTCCACTAGCTTTGCACTACAAATCAAGAAACATTGTTAATATGTATGATTGAAAAATCAAGAATTTGTAAATACAATGCCAGCATACAGCACTTGAGGTATTTTTTTTCCTATTTATAAAAAGTAAGTGTTTAATTATTCAGGTTCAGATTTTCCTCATTGTATCTTTATGCTTTATTGGCATGTTAGGTTTAGGAAGTGGGGTTATAATACAGGCAGTTACAAATCTAATGTGAGTATCTATGTTTGAATCAAAATAATTATCTTTTACATAGGTGAGTGAAGCAGGTTATACATGCTTACAGCAATTTTTGTGTCAGTCACATTTTTTGATCCATTTAGATTTTGTTATTTATTTTTATTTAGCATTTCTGCTTGATGCAGGACTTCCACTGATGGATGAATAGAGATTCTCCATCACTGATGGAGAATTAGAGATGAATATCCCTAATATGTGCATTTATAATTGTCTTGTTAGTTTGTTTGAAATACTCAGGATATTTTTTTTAAAACTGAAATGAAAATACTTTTAATGCTCTATTAGTTTTCTCTTGTGATATTTGTTGGAGTTGTCTCGCCTCTGGGTGTGTTTGGTCAATATACAATGTGGTTCATACTTCCACAGACATTTTTAAGCAGACAGCAAATTGTTGAATGTTCCTATAAGGAGCAGTGGACAAAGGCTACCAGGAAGGGTGACTATGTTAAACTGGCAAAACATGAGGGCTGAAATAAGGGACTGAACCAAACCACACTGAAATCAATGGGAGACTTTGTTGAGGCGGAACAGGCTCAGTGTAATTCACTGTACAGGTACGGCACCTCTCATCCGTTTCCAGCTATGGTTTGGTTTAGAGTGTGTTGTTTACAGGTAACATTCTAGATTAAAATTATTTACAGGTAACGTTCTGGATTAAAATTTATTGATTTATGTCTGGCATAAAAAAGTCTGTGTTTGGATGCAAGTGCAGATAAGAAACCTGGACTGGTATCGCAGAGCTGATGGAAATGACATGCAAATCACCTTATCCAAGCAAAGGTTGATTTTAGGATATTTCTTAAAATATTGTTCTTTTAGACAAACATGTTTTTGTCGGAATGCAGTAACTATAGAAAAGATTTGGCCAGGTCCTTTCTAGTACTTTTTTTTTCCAGCCACATGACTAAAAGTTGAAAATTGCCCAGATTACCATAGCTATATTCTTCTTTGCCAACGAGGGACCCCTCCTCTCTCCCACTGCTCTCTCAGCCTTAGCATGGTCCTGCAAATGTAACATAATAATTAATTCACTGCTAATATTGGAACTTGACTGTGAAAAAGCTGTTTTCTGCTAGGAGAATTCAATGCAGTAAACACTGCTACAGCAAATGGAGTGTTTCTGTTGGGACATGTTATAAATGGTGTTTAGTTGGTTCCCACTGGAGCCATAAGTTTAGGATCAGATCCTGCTTAATATCATATTTCTCCTTCTCATGATACTTATTGACTGTAGCAAAAAGCACAGCTATTTAAAAAACCCTGCCCCTTAAAAAATATATGGATTTTCTTATCTAGAAAATCTCGGTAATCTTGGTATCAAGGAATTTTTAATTTTCTGCACACATTTCCAAAGGACTTAGAGACCCCTTTAGAAACTTAGCCTCATACTTAGATACTCTCTCCTTTTTAGTTCTATTGTGTACTGAAGAATAGCTCATTTAATTAAAAAATCCTAACAGCATGAAATTGTGGAGTGTTGTCAGTAGTTGCAGAGAAAGGGCCAAATTCTTGTTTTCTTATTCTGGCAAAATTTCCACTTGGTGCTATGTTCTTTATGAAGCTTGGATGTATACTTCAAGACCCCACCAGTAATAAAGAAAATTGTTTTACTCTTGCTTAAGCATTTTCCTGTTGGCTGATGGTTGTAATAAGAAAACTGCATGCTCCTAGTTTTTTTTGTCATAAACGAGGAAGTGTTAAAATGAAATCCTAAATGTTTCAAAAAGCTGTAAACAACTCACTTCTGATATGAATCTGTGCAGGAACAATCTGTCCATCCTCTTCCAAGAAGGACTTTGAGTTAAATTATAGGATAAGTTCTGCAGCCTTTTAACTTTTGCCCAGCCAAAGCTGTCATTAGTTAAAATATTATTTCTACCTGTAAAAGTAAAATGAAAGGGCTTTACAATCTAGATCTGTTTATACTCTGTAGGTTGAGAAAAAACCCAAAGTTTCCCCTCTGCCATGCCCAAATAAACAATGACCCTATTTTCAAGTTCTGCTCAATAAGTGTGTTAAATGCAGAAAGTATTTTGAGTAAATGTCATGCAGCTGTTTGGTCACTTGCAATTCCTGTGGTGTCGTGTCTGCCTGTGTTCTGTGTACTGCTATGGATACTGCAAGTGGACCCTGCTATTTCTGATACATCTTGTCAGATTTTCTATACGTCTACAAGTTTTGTTCCAAGTAGATGAAAATAACGAAACATTATAAATATTAGATGGTCTTGCTCCAGTGTGTGATGCTGCAAATCTCTGGAGATTTACAAAGAGACAGTGACAACACGAATGCAATTACACACAATACCACTTTATGAGCTAATTCCATAAAGCAGCATCTCAGCTGTGCACTGACAATAATTTTTCACGGCGACTTTTGGAATGTCCCATGGAACCTTTTAATAGATTAATTATATGCTCATCCCAAAATAAATTTGCACGTGGCTACAATTAAACAAAAGGCCTGCCACTGCTTCAGGAGTTTTTCCTGAGAAGGAGCTCAGGACAGAACCAGTTGTTTCAGGGCTCAAATGGGAAAGCTGCAATGCTGTGATAATCTGCCAGGACGCTCTGCTCTGGCCGTGCACCACCATCGTAGGTGCCCCTGGGAAGCCTTTGCACCATCCACTGCTCTCTAAAGATTCTAGGCTGTTGAAAGAGCAATATTTCTTCTCTTTTGCTTCAACAGGTGACTTTGAAATGACCTGTGAATTCTTCCACTTTTGTCAAGCTGAGATCAATAGCTAGCATCGTTCTAGGAAAATACATGTAGGTATTTTCTCAAGGCATGCTAATTTAAAAAATAAGATCTGGAAAAACACTTGTAGTGTTAGAGGATTCAAAGACTAGTCAGAAAAAAACAACTTTGGAATTGTTATAGCAGCTGCTATAATCTATTATGTAAATCATCTGGGAATTAAACCAAAATATTTTGCGAGATGGTTTTTGTCGAATAATAAATATGTTATCATTTAGACTTAATGCTTTCCTAGAGGTGTTATTGTTATGTGATGAAAGTGAAACCTCAGAGTACTCCTTATTTTGACTGATGAGGATTTAATATTTATTTATAGCCGTGCCAATGATAACACCCATATATCTGTTCAAGAGAACATATGTTTCTCAAAATTGGGTGTTGGAATTAACACTGTTGATCCATACCAAGTTATATTTGTCTTCTAGGTGTCACCTACATATTCTCATCAAATTTAATCAGAGACAATAAAAGATAAAATATGTGAAAAGAAACCCCAAAAGGCATAAGTGCCTTTGGCCACATTATTACTTATTTTAATGTTCATTTATACCACCGTAAGCCTCTCTGTAGAAACTCGATGGTTACTTTTCATTGCCTGGGTGTTGTAAACTGGCTTTTATAAGAACAAGAATCAGAGCCTTTAATTCATTTTACCCTTCTGTAGAGGGGTGCTGTTGGGACATGTCAGATCATCAGCCTGTTGACTAAAGTACAGTATGATTTCACTAATGACTTGGATGCATACTGCAGATTACCACATTTTGCAAATTAGTGAGTAATCAAACACCATAAAAATCAAGGATACTGCATAATGAAATATACTTTATTCATTTACTTTTACAACCATATATTAGTTTTAATTATTTGTGTTAGCAATTCACTGGATGCTGGAACATGGAGCTATAGAATGTGTTTCCTCTAAAAACTGTATTTGAATATCCAAAGCCCCTGTTGTAGCACTCTGATATGCAATATTTTGTGAGAAGATGGGTGAGCACATCTTCCTTGAGTGGGGAACCTTGTTTCAGGGATAATCCCTAAGAAGGCCCTGAGTTCTCAGGGCCAGCCTGATCCATCCTGGTGAAGATGCTGGGGAGGACTGGCTGTCACCTTGGGAAGGTCACTGCAGCTGGGCTTGTTGCTGTCCTCTTCTGGCTTTCAAAGAGCTGAGGAAGAGAGAGAAACTCATGTTGGGCAGGGTAGAGCAGAAGCCTGACTTGGAGTGTCTTTGGCCACTCACTGAAAGAAACCTCTCTCTTCTGCTCCTTTATTCCACTCCTTCCTCTTCCTTTCCTGCTCCACACATCAGGCCCAGACCATGAAGAACCCCAAATTGTATGTTTCAACTTGGTGTATGTTTCAATTTATGGTGTAATATCTAGTGATGGATCAGGGGGTGGAAACTTCTCAATTAGGAGCCTGTAGCCTTCAAGGAGGATTTTTTCCTGGGCTCCCCCTCGAGATCTTCACCTCCAGCACCAGCAGCTGCCTGCTGCCCACCTGGGCGGAAACCATTCCTTTCATATCTGCAGGATGAACTTCTGTTTCTCCTGAGCTACTTTGGGCCTCTGGCATGGAGAAAAACATCCCCTCAGGGTCCTAATTTATTGCCATTCCTTTAAGAAAAGTACTGATTTTTAAAAGTGTCAAAGTAAATATTTTGTGCATGTATAAAACCTATCTGCAACGTGCGTGGCTGGTTTTGTTTTTTTTTTTCTCTGTACATTTAATTTTCTCTTCCATATACTAGCTTGTCATCTGGCAGTTCCATAAACTCTCTGTTGTTAAAACAATTTCTCTTTTTTCCTTATATTTTAAGTTTGATCCATGAATGGCCTGTCAAGAGTTTTGTATTATTGTAAGCTGAAGTTTGGATGGTAGCAGCGACAGGCCACTAACCATAATTGTGTTGTTGTTACCACTGTAACAAATTTGTGTCATTTAGCTATTTTGAAGCTTGGGAAGTACATAAAGACAAATGTAGTACTGATGAATATTTATTATACTGCTGTGGGATCTTAGGTTTAACCATGTTTCCCTCAATTCTGCAAAAATTCAGCGGAGTGGATTATATCAGAAAATGGGGGAGAAGTGTGAAAAACCTTGCTGCAAAAATTATTTATGACTGTGGAAAATACTTAATTATATAATTTTAGTAAGAACAGTGTTAGGGACAGTCTTCTTGCAAAGACTGGGGTAGGAGACATGCACTTGGCCTGACCTGAAGTCAGTACAGCAGTGTTGGACAGGCACTGTGTGAAGTACACAGATTTTTCTCATTTGACAGTATTCAACTGAATGCAGCTTTATGCCCCAAATATCTGTGTTTCTTGGTGACCTTATTAGAGAAAGGAAAGTTTCAGCCCCCTCATAGTCTCAGCAGGAGCAAGCCTTTTCCTGTATCACAGTCAGGGCAAAGGAAGGTTGTGTTCTCCACTGCTTCTGAGGTGGTGGGGTATTATTAACCTACTTGAGGCATGATTTTAATGTGTATAAAACATGCTAAAAATTTCAACTTATTGGCAGGACATTGAATTTTTTCTTTTTTCTTTTTTTTTCAGATAAAAAATGAATATAGGCAATAGAAAATTGATAGGCATGAGTCATAATATTTCCCCTCTTTACTTCAAGGAATAACCTTTTTGAAATAGTCACGATCTAGAAATAATTTTTTTTACTCCTGTTGATAATATAGTGTGCATTGGAGACTTGACATAATGAATTATATTTTAGCTAATTATAGTCTTCTTAGAAACATAGCAGCCAGTATTTATCACATATGGAGGACCTCTGTGAGAATGGATCTCGATTTTTTGATTTTCAGTTTAGTGAGAACTGCAGTTATCTAACAACCAGTGAGTCACTGCTAATGGCTGAATAAGAACCTTAAAGAAATTGTAAAGCATTGCAACAAAAAGAGCACTCTTTCCATGTGCTGAGTCTGACTGTCCATCAGTGTAGCTGGGACAAACCACACTGGTCAGCATCAACGCCCTCAAGTCAAGAATGACTAAAGTTGAACAATTTTTAAGGTTTAAGTAGAGGCTAAACAGACCCTAGATGATCTTATGACTCCTGCAAACAGACACCTGAATTTCTTCCATTCCAACCTAGCTCATGGTTTTATGCTCTTTCCCTTGGCCAGTGAGTGTGTGTGAAATATGACCATCTCTGAATAAGAAAACCTCAGACATTTACATGAGAACATCTCTCAAGGTCATAAACTATGTGTGCTAAAGACAAAAGGATATTAATTTGACCATAATTTGTGTGAGGGCTTTCAACAAGGCAGTGGAGTGCATATTTTTAAGACTTTTTTCTCTAGTAATTTAATTTCTCAGGAAATGCTGCCATTAATATTTTATTTTGAGCACTGGGGCGCTAATGGTATTATCCATGTTTCTCTTTACTCCTGACAGTACACTCAACACCAAACACTTGTTCCAGTAACATATTTATCCTCTGGTACACATAAAGTCTTCTTTTTCTTTCTATCTCTTTTTTTTCTCCCCAGTGACCATCACTTATAAACAGCACCAATGTTTAGAAAGGCTGGAAAAATAACGAGATGGGGTTCGTATGAAAAACTGTGATTTTTCCAAGTGAAATTAGAAACAGGGTCTCTTTAACATGGAAATTTGATTTCTGTACAATTTGAGGACTCATTTCTGTGACTGTCACATATGTAAAATTTCCAGTGAAGTCAAAGAGGCCTTTGAATACAAAGAAACAGCACAATCAAGCTCTGAATATATATATGTATTCCATATGCTTTTCTCTCTCCCCCAGTGATGTACATGTTATAATAATTTCATCCAGATAAAACTGTCATCATTTTAATTTTTACAGTGTTTAAGCTGTTTAAAAAATAAAATTAATAAAAACAATTTCTGAGAAGAAGAACTCCTCTTTGTGAGAGCATTTAATTAGCATCTCTATTTTTTATTTTAATTTGAAAGGGGAAATATTGCATTGTCAGGACATCCTTGAATGATACCCTAGATATTTTGTTTGTTTGGAATGGCTTGAAATCACACAACTTTACTGAATTATAACCAGATAAATATATCTATGCCTGAGGGCAGGAAGTCCTGGCAGTTGAGATGTGGGGAACATGCAGTTTGTCCATACCAGATTCTTCTGTTCCCTTTTACCAATAAATCTAGTAGAAAGCTTTGTTTTCACTCTCTGCATGATAAATAAAGTCCCTGGCTATGGTGCCATATTAGTGTTCGGTACTTATGCTTGTAATTCCACTTATTCTCGTGGAGAGATGAGACCTCTGTGAACCAAACCTCATCAGGTCAGGTTTTGTTTGGGTTACTGCCTATTCTGAAGCAGGGAAAATATCACATATTGCAAATCTTCTGGGATTGATGAATCACACCTTGGCTTCGCAAGGTCATCTGCAACAGTTATTCGAGCTGCCAGACCACCCACCTCAATTTTTGATTTTCCACAGTGTCCACTTTTTTCTTCTTTTACCTATTTTTAAATTCCCCTCCCCCTCCCTGATCTCACTTATAAAAATCAGTTGAGAGAAGACTGTAAAAAGTCCTTTGCATGTTCATACAACTCTGTTTGGTCGAACCCTTTTGTAAACAATTTTTCTTGCATGACAGAGCATGTGCTGTGTGGCAGACATTTTTATGAGGTAGCCCAGGACAGGGCTAATCACATCACCCTGTCTCAGGTTTTGACCTTATCACTGTTGTGCACTGAGCCTAAAAATTGGACACTGGCAACCACATTGGGGGAAAATAAATGGGAAATGACATTTTTGTTAAAAAGAATAAGTAGATTTTATTTTATTGAAACAAAAGGTCATAGGACTTTTATTTATTGTTCTTGCGTGAGTGTAATTAAATAGCTGCCATGTTGCCACGTCTAATGATTAAAAAAAAAAAAAAAAGGGACAATTTCCCTTACCAGGACCCAATTCATGGTTCTGCAGCTGTTTTACATTCAGGCCTTTAATGAAGCCAGTGGAAACTCTACCTGGAAAGCAATAAGAGAATAATATTCTTATGTGAAACATCATTTATAACATCTGTAATAAAGCAGGCTAAATCATACCTCTGCCATTTGAAATCATAAATAGTATGTTAGCTTTTAAAAGCAGCCTTTGTCCTTTTGAAATCTTTTGATGTCAGGCTGCTTTAAGAAAAGCCTAAGTAGATCTCTTCTGTACAGTGGTTTGATTAAGAAAAAAATCATTACAGTGTCTTCAGTACATCTCTAATGAAAAGTAGTATATAAATGTGAGCCTGGTAATTCATTATCAGAATCAGAAACAGAAGAATTTGTTGTTACAACCATTATTGTTTCCACAAGAAATAATAAAATAAGCTATTCTAAATTGATTACTGGCATATTTTTTAATATACAGATATGTATGTGCATGCATGCAGATTGGTGACATAATCTTTAATAACCTGTGTTTAAGAATGTAATTTTTCACTGACGCACTAAACCCCTTATTCACAGATATATTGGCACCTTTTACAGTGATAGCCTGACTGCACAAAATCAGAGACAAACTCTGGCAGTACTATCAAGAATATTTCTTAAAACAAAGTAGAAATAGGTCCTTCAAATTCAGAAAAAACAGTGTGCATTTCTGCAAATCGGAAAATAACAGTTACTTGCAAAATGCCAGGCTGCAGAGAGGGATGTGGTTTGGAGGGCAAATTTGCTGCAGCTTCCAGTATAAAACCATCTAAGTAATGCCAGAAAGCCAGACCTGAGCCACATGTGTGTGACCTGCACTGCCTGGGCAACCTGCACACCATGGCCAGTGCTCGGGCAGCTCTTCTGAGGGGCTGAGGGAAGAAACTCAGGTTGAGAAGAAATGGTGCTTCAGAAATGGAGTTTCCTGAGTAAACTGACTCCAGTGAAAAATTCTCAGCCTTTTCACTCCTGAGTTTCTTTCATAGCTCTCATCTCTGGCACAGAGCTCGGGCACAGAGCTCCCCACAGCCAGCTCACACCGAGCCCTTCCTGTGTCCCTGCCCAGCCCTGGGGCAGGCTGGTCCCCAGGGTCACCCCCGTGTCTCCTGCCCACCCCTGCTCCTGCAGAAGCCCAGAGACCCTGCTGGGCAGGGGCTGCTGTGGGGAGCTCTGGATGAAGGCAGAGGCTGCTCCTGGTGGGGAGAAAGGAGCAGACAAAGCTCGTCCCAGCAGCTGCCAATCAATCAAACTGAGCTCAGAGCAGCGGCCAGCCCCGGAACCCTCGACCATCACTTACACTAACAGAGTTATCTCTCCCTGATGTTGCCTCAGAGAAGCAGGTCCCAGATGTTACCTGCTTAATAATTTTCCCATTTCCCAAGGACAAAGCTCCCTGCAGCTCCTGCACCGAGGGCCGGGTGGACACCTGTGGTGGGTCCTCAGAGCTTCGCTTGGCCCCGACAGCTGACAGAGCACATTGAGATGGCTCCTCCAAGAAGGACAATTGCATTAAGGCTTGATCTTATTTTTATTTTTTCAATTCTTTATTAGGTGAAATAAAATAGAAGAAGCACAGTGCTCTAAAGCAAATATAAATGTAATTTTGCTGCCCTTCTTTTTGTTGTGTGGATGCCAGTTGCCAAAAGGCAGAGATAAATCATTTGGTTGGAATTTGTATCCCATGAGACACGAAGATTTCAGAAGTTTGAGACAGAGTCTGCTCTTGTCTGCTGTGTGCATGTACCATGCACAGGGCAGTGATATCAGGATGCACATCCCCCATAACTTTGGGACAATGCTAATGTTTTCTCTTTGCTTTCAGTTTACTGCGCCCAAGGAATTGATGACCTCTAGAGCCTAATTTTCATATCATACTTTTGGCATGGATATTAAACACACTGTAGTTGACCTCTTCTGATTTATAACAGAGTAAGTGGACTCAGATTCATTCTGAAGTGGACAAGCTTATCCACAACTTCCAGATGTTGACAATGCAATTAGTCCCTATGTGGAAAGAAAGAGAGGTGTTTCTCCAAGCCAATATTCAATTTCCACTCTCCAGTCCTTCCTTGTTTTAACTTGGCCCACATGCTGGTATGTAATGGTGATAGTCGAATATTTTGTTTTTTGAGTCATATGGAGAATCTGGACCCAACTCACTGATACATAGATGGATAAGGTGCTGGAAAAAGAGGGTAAATACCTCCATTAAAAGCAGTGCAAATAATTGGTCTTAAACAAGAATATATGGAGAAAACAAAAATACTGCTATTAAATACACTTTTGCTGTCTGCAGTAGAACACAAAACAAATTTGCAACATTAATTATTTCCACCAGCTTTGAGCCTGAAATACAAATATGTCAGGTATTTAAATACTAATTTACTTAAAAGAAATCTCTACTTTATTAAAACATCATTATGCATATTGGAAAGTTAAAAGTCAAAGCTATGTAGCTGCTGAGGTAAAATTCACATCTATTGTCCACCGAATGTGATGGAAATTGAATTTGTCAGGAGGCTGATTGATATCTAGAAGTGTTTTGTTTTCAGTGACTGGCACTGCCGAGTTACAACCATCTATCATCTAACAGGTAATTAGTCAGATTTCTCATCATGAGCCTTCAATCCTGCTGTTTTATTATTGAAATACCACAAACCAGTAGGCATCTGAATGCAGATAAAGTTCTCTGTCATGGTCTTAAGGACAAAGACTACATTTTGCAACTCAGCTGTAGTAAGTTTGAATAAAAGTCACTGAAATGTGAGGCACGATATTAATATACATGGGAAAATGAGATTCTGGAAAACATCATCAGTGTTGACTTTTTTTTTTTTTCTGCAAAAGAATATTTAAGATTAAAAGCTTCAGTGTTGTAATGTAGAAAAATATGTCCCTGTACAGAAGGAGGTTGGCTGAGATGGAAAACTTTTTGGAGCTTGGGAGGATAAGGTGGAAATCAGGGCCTGTCCCTCTGAAGCACCATGTCCCTGTCTCTCCCCCCGGTGCAGACATCAGCTCCTTCCATGCAGGACCCCCAGGTCCTTCCTGGGCTATCCCAGAGAAGCCAGTCCTGCTCCTGCAGTAGCTCTCAGTTATCTCCAGGGAAAGCAAAGCACAACTCTCTGAGCTTGGCCCCATTCCACAGTGGGCTAGGATGGAGTTTGGGACTCAGGTCCCAGCTCTCATAAACCCCAAAAGTTGATGTTCATACAAAACCAGCTTTTTTGGGAGGTGCTTATAAACACTTCACTTACAGTTGAGTACATGTTTGAACCATTTGCAAGCTCCAATATAAAAGGATAAAATAAATAATATTTGATAACAGTTGTTATCTACATGACTGTGATATAACTGCTTTTTTCTATGCACTCCTTTTCTTCTCCCCTCATCTCTTTGAGTTGTTCACTGTAGATGATATAACAGCAGTTGAAAAAACATTATTAGATAAGGATATAAAACAGCAAAAATAAACTGTTACTAGAGCTTCAGGAACATAAGAACAATGAACTGATTACACTACTAAATGTATTGCACTCCGGGTTCTGACTGTCTTTATGTCTACAAGGAAATTGAAAATGTGTTGCTGTTCATCCTTAAAATATTGCTTTTGTAACAGAATGCAATTGTATGAACTAATATTAGTAAAAGCTTAATTAATGTTCAGTTTTGGAACTAATTGATTTAATCCAGCTGCACAATTCACTCATAGCACTGCCTTGCTGGCTACCTTGGTGGCTTCAGCCAAATTGAAATTTTTTAAAGCTTAATTCTAATTTTTTTTTTTTTTTTGGTGGAAATCTGTGTTCATAATATCCCAGCCCTTCATAATGTCAATACACAACACCTTTAAGTTCTTAATGAATCATAAATGTTCTTATTTTCTAGAGAAATTCTACCGAATTGTTGAATATGCAAATTTTATATAATTCTGTAATTCTGAGTTAGAAAGAATAATTCAGCCATAACTGATAAAGTGTTCTTAGTTTATGCTATGCACAAGAAAACAATTGCTAAGAAAGTTAACTAATCATACTAAAAAATGTTTTGATCCAAAATGTCAAAACATGTCTAGAATGACTAAAATGCCCAATGAGTATCACTTGTTTAATGACTCAAAGAATTTGACAGTAGTAGAATTTAAACCACAGCGTACATTATCAGATAACATATATGTGAATATTGTATTACAGTATTTATTTGCAGTTTTCTTAAGATTATCTTGTGCTGCAGAGCCAAGTAATTTTGAATTATGAGTTCATTGCACATGCTTGAGCTGACATTGTCATGTGAGCAAGGGGCTGAGACAAGATCAACAGTGAAAGAACAGAGTGTGTTAAAGAGACAGCTGAAGTGTGGAGGGAGGTAGCTCTCGTTCCACCGAGTTTGGCACAGAGGAGGACCAAACTTGGATGTTCTGAATAGCACCAGACTTTTAGGGAGAGTGAAATGGAATTCACACTTTGTGGCTGAGACCCATCTTTCAAGTAAATGCTCCCTGCAGAGGGGATCAAATAACCCCTTGATGGAAAATGCAAATATGAACCTGATCATGAGCCACAGCTTTTCTTTACTCTCCTTCAGTACAAGAGGTCTCTTTTGCGTGGAATTTGGATAGCTTGTGTGTTTGGGTAAACCAACCCTGTCAAGCTGTTTGTAAACAAATCCCTTATTTCTTGTGCAGTTAGTTTACAGTCCAGCCCTTACAATCCATCTGGAAAAGAAGGACAAGTTCCTGTCTGGAGAGGATGAAGTGAGATGTATTTGTAGATAAAGGTCAGATGCATACATGAAATCAGGGTAACTGACAAAAAGCCCCAAACTGGCAGAGCATAAGGTGACTGTCAAAGCATGGTGGAACATATTAGCAGTAATAAATAACCCAGAAATCTCACTTCATGGAAACAAACCAATGCAAACACTGAAGACAGCCAATGCTAAACACTAATTAGATATAACTGCATTTTCAAAATGATTTAATGGGTCAGAGAGCCATTCCCTGGCACTGCCCTACTGGACACCTGGGCAGAGGCAGTCAGCTCCCCCTTCAAGGTCCCCAGGCTTTGCAAAATGCCAGTGGGGAACCAGGGGCCAGATCAGGGGAACAAGAAGAAACAAAACATCTTATGCATGGCCAGACCTTGGAGAGTCTGGGCCATGGAGCAATGCAGAAGTTGGGATTTCTTTAGGTTATTACAGATTAACAAGGAACACTTCTAAGCAACAGGTCACAGGCTATGTTAGGTTTGCTGAATATTTGCCAATATGAGTTATTATCCTTGTCAATGCACTGAGCTAATCATGTGGGATGGGAGCCTTGTGCTTCAAGCTGCACTTTGAAGCAGCTTGTATGAGTGGCTGATGTGATTGCTGACTCGGGCATTGTATGGTACAATTTAAAATAATTGATACTGGTTCTGGCTCGGCCTTTCCTTTTGTGAGCAGTTAGCAGTTTAAATTTTAAGAGCTCCAGTGTACCAGCATTTTGTTTCTTGCTTTACTTTTCTGCCTCCCATCAAGCAAGTACTTAGCTGAGGGCAGGAGGCCAGGGATGGCCTCTAGTGAAATGTCAAGATGTCTTATTCCTAGGCAATCACCTTTGCACAGTTGTCAGATGAACACATGGTCTCTCCTAAATGGCTTTTCACCATCATTTTCACCAACAGCAGCTTCACTGGTCTCTAAATGGAGTAGCCTTGGGCAGCACAGATTCTCTGCTCTGTCCTCCCATCTCCTCTATGACTGTGGTCTGTCTCCAGGCACTCACAGTGTTCATTACTCCACAGGGCCTTCTTCTGCCTGGCACTTGACCACCAAGAGGTCTGTGAGCTCAGAGGACTTTGGGCAGGTCACTGCCCAGTGTCCTACACAGGCAGCCTGGTGTCATTGGCACAGCATGGACCACAGGGAAATATAAAAAGGGGCTACCCTGACTTCCTGCCCGCTCTTCATATTTTGCTGCCAGCTCCTGCCACCACAGTGACCTCGCAACCACCCCCTGTACAGCCACAATCTGACAGAACAGCCTGTGATAGCCCATACCGTTCAACCCTCTCAGCTTTGGTGCTTCGTGGCTTGTCTCTCTCTGTACGGACGAGTAACACACTTAGAGCCTTATTTGGACAAAAGTACAGAACAAATAGCAGTGATCAAATGGGCATCTGGCAGAGGTCTGGTGGAACAAAAGTGATGGTGGTGGAGGGTCACAGGAAAGGGATCTTCTTGTCTCTGGGTTTTACATTCATTTTGATAGAGGCGAGATCGATTTTGAAATGAAGGTTCAAAGCACCAAGCCTTTAGAAGGACTGCTCGGAACAGATTATTTTCCTTTTGATGTTAGTAGATTAATTAAGCTGCTGAAATCTAAAGTGAAGGGTAAAGTCAAGCCTACCCTCAGCAGTAAGCATGGGCTGGCAAGTATGTAATGGGTACTTTTCTCTCACCTTTCAGTTGCTATTTGGGTTTCCTGTTTATAGTGAGGATGAGCAGGCTGTTCTTTCAGGAGACCCAGCAGGCACGTGCTGGTGCCCAAGCAGGGCACATCTCCCAGTGCTTTGCAGGTAAAAGCCTGTGGGTTCATCCTGCACCATCAGAGGTGTGTGGGCATGGCATCACCAGCTGGTGCAGCTCTCACTCCCCTCCCATGGAGGAAAGTGGAGGAACAACCCATGGTGGAGGGATGCAGGGGACATGAGGGGATGAGAAGTGCTGGTTTTCTCTCCTGGGGGTTCAAAAAGCCCCGACTTCCACCCACACATCCTCCCACCTCCAGGCACCTGAAGCAAATCCTGTAAGAATGGCAAGGTTGCAAGGGGCTGAATACGTGGGGCTTAGCTAAAACCCTCAGGGATAATGATAACTGACGCATTCACAGAGAGAAATTCTTTAAAGTTCAGTGGTTGTAAAAATGGATAATATATTAATGTTTTGGTATGTTTATTAAATACTTAACAATGTAATTTTTTTGAAGACTATCCTAGCATTGCTATCTTTTTGCATGTGCTTAGTTACCATTTTAAACAACTACAAAACAGTGACATGTGGTAGTGAAGATTTCCTAAGCATCCCAAAGCAATATATGTGTGTGATATATGACATCCTTCCATAAATCCTAAATTTACACAGTATGCTAATGCTTGATTCCATAATTTCTTTTAAAAATGATTATACCCTGCTGCTAAGAGCAAAGGCATACTAAAATCAGTTTTCTATGCTTTTCCAACAATGAAATGCAAGCCAGCACACCACATAACCAATACTTACCATATGTTAGAAGATAATCCAGTAGGCTTCAGACACTGACATGATTTGCTTAAATAAAAATCCCGTTTTTAAGGCAGTAACAACAGCCTACCATTTTTATTATTCCTTTAGTGACCTACTACAGAAACACTAATATTGAATAGAAATATTTTTGTTGTAAATCAGCCTAGTCTATTTTCATTGCCTTTAATGTGGGATGGCACAGGCTTAGATGCTAGGCTAGAGGAAAAAGAACTGCCATTAAATCATTGGATTGTTCGAAGAAATTCTCAAAACCAGAAAATATTAATCAGATCAAAAGAAGCCTAAAGAGCAGCTTCAAGATTTCTCTAGTATATTGGAGATGAGATGAAACAGTTCAAATTGGTATTAAAATAATCAAATATAGTCTAGAAAAACAGCTATAAAATATTTTTGTAGAGAACTGGTGCCTCTTAAGTGCAGTTCATTGCTTTCCTGTTCTGTACCAAATGAGACTTAATATTAAGCGCATGCTTAAGTGTTTGCAAATTTGGGGTCTAAGGAAAGAAAATGTGAAATGCAATTTTTATAGTGAAAGGAATGAATGCATCTGACAGGTTAAGATTAAGGCTCTATGCACTAATGTGGCATCTTTCATTGTTACAGAATGATAAGAAAATAGAAAAATTGCATGTAGAAAGTGGAAGGTAGCAAATACATTCCCTTTCTTTCAGACTCACCAGGGAAAACATACTTGATCTCAAGTACTGCTTAAAGGTAGAAAATAAAAATTTTTAAAGCTGAGATATTTCCAATTTCTGCCAAATCATTAGGACATCAGAGCTGAACTCTTGGCCGCACTGAAGTCAGTGATAGAAGAAAATACAGATCTAAAAGAAATTTATAACTATTATCACTAGACCATTTCTCTCACATCATACTCTTAAATACTATTATAATTTCAAGCTATGTAATGACATGATCCTCAGTAAAGGATTTTTTTTACACTAGTAAAATGTATTTGCACCTGTGAGGCAGTGCTTTTTATTTCTTTTTAATGAAAATATTGTGTAACAAATCTCAGCTTGCTGGATCTATTAACAGCCCAGTTTCTCCAGCTAGATGAGTTTGAATTTCTGGTGCCCCTTTTCTCAGACCAGACTATTCCAGCTGGAGCAGTGGCTAGTTTAATTGAGTAATGGACTGAGCAAAACCAGTAGTTATGGGGATACAAGGAGTATTCCCAATGGGAGCATTTGGCAGTATGTAGAAATATTTGTAATAGGAGGATCTGGCATGTTTCCAGCATCTGCAAAAAATGTAGACTCCTCCTTTACTCCCCAAATATGCAAAGGGTTTACAGCCGAGAACAGAGAAATGTGGGAACTCCACAACTTGACACATTGATCCTCTCCCAAATTGCCCACAACTGTGTACGTGCTTTGGAACACCCTCTGCAAACCCAGCATTTGGAGTAAGTGTTCGTTAGCTCTTGTTCTAATTAATAGCAGAGTGAATTATTTTGTGCATTATGTAGTTAGCTATTTATTGGGCCAGATCCTCAGCTGGGGTTAATCAGCATAACTATTGATCTTGACAGAACTTCCCCAATTATATCAGTTGTAGTTCTGGATATTTGACTTTATGTAATTTTAAAATAATACAGTAGAAATTGAAAATGAAAGTATATGTTTGAATATTTATAGGTGAATTGAATTCAGAATTTTGATAAGTTCAATAAATTATGCACAGAATTTAATTTTGGACAAAGGTTTTGTAGGGACAAAATAGGATTCATTCTTTTAGCTGCCAGGATCATTTTGTGGAAACATATTCAAAATTACTGAGGGGATTCTATTGTGGCATAATCCCACTGAAATTAATAGCTCCACTATACAACACTTACTAGCCAACAATTTTTTTTTGACATTTGGAAAATATCACAGGTTATCTCAACCTTCTGTTCAGTCAAAGCTCACATGTTCATTTTGTTGTAACCTACTTTAGAGACAAATCAAGCATATCCTTTTCCTTAGCATTGAAAATTAGATTGTACTAATTGTTTATAACCTTGGGTTATAAATGTACACCCTGGGAAAAAGGGCCAACAGAGGACACAGAAAATGATATGACTATCCAATGGTAGGAATATTACTTTTGAGAAAATATAAAGGTACGGTAATCTTAACAAAACTTATGACATGAAAACCTGGATGCCACTTTCAGAACATTCAAACATGTAATCCCTGTTGCAGTAAATCCCAAATCCTGCCCTGTAGAAATGCACATTTCAAATTAATGAATGAGGCCACATATGGTGATGTACTAGAATATAGGGAGGATTTTAAAGCATACTTAGATTCCTAACTCACTTATTAAATCAAATAATCTAAATACCTTTAAAATATGGTCATTTGCACTATTTACTGAAGGACTCAGGCTAAACCTCACTTAGTAATGTAAAGATGTTTGTTCTTGGGAAAGTTTTAGGGAATTTTGGCTTGAATAATATCTTACAATAATTGCCATTTTTTTGTAATTGCCAATAATTAAAATAATTCTCTGAGAGTAGGAAGAGCCTTGGCATGGTCAGGGTTATCTATGAGGAGAGAGAGTTACCTCCACACACACTGAGCAGAATAGTATGGCTGCTTGGAGGCATCTGAAGTTGCATCATTTCATACCAATGTGACAGTGTCACTTTCCAAAAAGGTGACTGATTTACACCTTAATGAAAATGTGTCCCCCATAGTTACCTGTATTGTGCTGTCCCAGATGAGACTGATTAGTCACAAAGACTCAGAGGTGCATTGCTAGCAAACTCCTATCCCTGAATTTTAGTCACATGAGGACTTACTGTCCCAGCTGCTTTTAATGAGAGTTGTATGGCTAAAGCCTTGTCTGCTCTTGAAGATCTTTGTGCAGAACCAAGAATTATTCAAGAGAAT
Organism: Molothrus aeneus; assembly: GCF_037042795.1. Lineage (NCBI taxonomy): Eukaryota > Metazoa > Chordata > Aves > Passeriformes > Icteridae > Molothrus > Molothrus aeneus. The sequence continues at coordinate 12,643,693 of NC_089655.1, forward strand.
TGGCTCAGAATGTTGCAAATTAGAGTTGGTTAGATAAATATTGTGTCCTTCCCAGCCCATAAGCAAGATGCAGCATAAAAATATTTATATGGAAGCTATAAAATTGATTTTAAAGTATGTTGTAGAGCCAGTGGTCAAGAATGCATAACTATACCAATAAGATAAACTCAAATTGTAGGAGGTTTGAATAATCTTGCAACATGATGTATATCAAATGTATCATATAACACTTGCCTCTTATTTTCCTGTCTGTACCATGATATTTATGCCTGTTTCACAAACAGGTAAACTGAATTACCCAGGAGTAGCTATAAAATACACTGTATAAATACAGATTTCTCCTGGTATTTGTGGGCTGTGGTTCTGCAGTTCATTGCATGGTCAATTGCTGGAAAAGTTGTTCCTGGAGAATTTCAGTGGGCCTTTCTCTGTACAAAAATGGCAGCTTCTGAGGCTTACCAGACACGTGGAATAGACTGTGCTTTGTACTAACCCAGGTATATGGTACTTTATTATCAATAGGGAAACACCTTGCAATCACCTATGTATATGACACTTTTCTCCTTCTTGAGTCTTGACTGTTCTATAGAAAAGTTGAAATACATTCACTCAGAAGATCTTTAGCCATCAGTCCAACTGCAGAGTTCACTTATACTCACTTTAATCCCTGGGAGAGAAGTTGTACCTAGAGCAACTCCTGAGAGCAACAGCAGTATTTACAAGCAGAATAAACTCCTCTTTGCAAAGACAGAAATTTCTTGAGAGTTAGCTCAAGGAAATTGTCTACCTGTACAGTGTTTTGTTGGCAGACCTTCTTCAAGTAGATTTGTTGTATATTGGCAAAAGTGTATTTTGTCAGGACATCTTCTGCTGGTTCCCCAAGCAGGAAAACTATGTTGAGAAAAGGACATTAATTGACAAAAGGATTGTTCGACCTCGTAATCTCACCAAAATTACAACTCCTGTCTGACAGAGATGCAGCAACTAAAAAGTCAAATTTGAGCTTCTACTGGAAGTAAGAAACATCAAAACTTATCTTCCCTCCCAAGAACAAAGCACATCTCCTGTGCAGACTTTGCTGGCGTTTGCACTTGACACTGCATATTTGCCATTTTAGACCCAGAGAAAAGTGAAGCTGCAACCCCAAAGCCCACCCTGCAGAGAGCTCTTTCCTTGTGAAGGAAATTCACAGGGCTGCCATGAATCATCTTCCAGCCTACACCATGCAAAGCTCCATGAAAGGTGCAAGATGGGTTGCAGCAAGATTTGTACAGAGGTCCTAAGATAATGCCACAGACACCCTGAAAAATAATAACTTTTCTCTTTGAGGTATCTGTGGTGAAACTGATACAGATCTGTGCACACCTTAAGCACAAAGTAATTTAATTTTTCCAACTTATATTGTGTTAATACATCCATGAAAAGGTGTCTGACCCTTCTAGGCTGGGGCTGATACATGGCAACCCTGGATCAGCTTAGTTTAACCAGTCCTTGCTCAACAACAAACTTTCTCATAGAAGCAAACAGCTTGCTCTCTTTCCTCCAGAAAACCTTGTCCTCTCACGTTTCTTTGCCTACCTGTCACTACATGAAAGATCCATCCTCTCTGTAAGCTCTGACACAGCTTTCTCATTAAGCACCACAGACACTGTGCAGCCACAGAAAGGCTCTGTGCTGTGTTTCATACTTCTGTCACATGAGAAACTAAACTGCTAAGTATGGTAGCCACACTTCAGTTGGCATGCTTTGAACATGTGATTGCCATCACTTCACATAAAGCCAGGCAATCAGCAGGAGTTCTAATCATTACTAGATAGTTTATTTTCACACTATTTTTCATATAGTACATTATTTTGGAATTCATATCGCTGAATGGGTTAGTAAAGATTAAATTAGGCAATGTAATGATAATCAGGACATTGTGCTGACTGTAGAAGTAATTTGATTCTCTGAGAATTTGACAAGGGGGAGGGAACAAGAAATTGAAGCTTTAAGTATGTCCAAGAGTTGAGGAGGATGGCATTAAACAGTAAAAGAGGACTTCACAAGATATAACTAGCTGTGATGTAATTAATAGAAAAATAAAAAAAAGGTTTGAAAATTAAAATTGAAAACAGTGATACTGTTTTTTTAATTAAAAAAAGTAAATGCTACATTAGACACTTTTAATTACATATGAAAACAGAGACAGTCTAGGCTGATTTAAAAGTTTGCATAGAGGACAAAACTGAAAGTAGCAAAAAGTAAAAAAAACTAAAACCCAAACAAATAGAATTAATAAAATAGAGGGGGAAAAAGCCCTAGAGAAGGAATTAATACACCTCTGTTTCAGCATTAGCACTTTCAAGGAAGCTCTGGCTGCCTGTCAGAGCCCCACTGGAATCAATGGGTTACTGTATGGGTGTGGATATCAACCAGTTCTGTGCAGTTTGCAGGCTCCTGGCTAAGATGTGAAGCTATCATCACCTTAACCACTGTGCTTGTATGCTATATCACATTTCCCCATCTGGATTCTGTTTTTTTGTCTCTTAAACTAGCAGCCTCCTTGGAGCAGGGACTGTCTCTTCTGAATATTTAGCACTTAGCACAATGAAATCTTGATCCCAACTGCAATTTAGAAGAGTAACAATTATTTTTAATGATATAGAGTGTAAAGATTTTCAAAACAAAGCTGAATTTGATCACCAAAATTGCTGGACTGGCCTAATAAAATTTGAGAATTATTTTAGTAATTCTGTCTTGATATTTACAGGTTCAGTAAATGTCTGTAAGATTTATGTCAAATCCAAAAATTTCAAAAATGGTTTTGGTGGTGTTTGAAAATATATATGAAAATACATATGAAAATTTTAATATCATTACTCACTATGATCAACTGATCATAGTGGAGATCAACCAATCTCCTCTCCTTCAGAAAGGTTTTAGTCAGTCATTTGTGGGGTAGAGATGCTGCCGTTGGAATTAGATCTCTCCTCACAGAAAGCTGAAGGTGCAGATGACCACTGCAAATCCTCCATGTGGGCTCCACATCTCTCACGCCCCACCTCCTATCACTGCTGCTTATGGTGCCATGAGTGAATGTTTCAAAAAGCCAGAGATGACTTGCAACCATGCCACTTCTCCCAAAACTACAAAGAGGGGTTAGTGTTGGGATCTTGATGATCTGAGGTGACCAAGTTAATATTGATTGAATGAATTTAGGAACAGGCACCTTTTGAGCCCTCTCTGTTGGTACAAAACCACTCATAAGCATTAGTCATTTTTGAAAATTTTGGCCTAAGCTTACCACAGATACTGACAGAATAGGACATACAGACAGCTCATTGTAAGAAATTAGATACCTCTGCAGAAATATTGTGTTGGCAATAGTGACATTTACAGCACTTTTAGACCCTGGACAATGCCACTCTTCTTTGACACTGAACATTCCCCATCAGTGTATATCAGAAAACTGAGGTCCTTTTGGAAGCTATGGAGATATTTAGTTCAGAGCCAGAATGGGTGAAAAAGAGAGCACCCCTGTGACTTTTAAATATGGAGCAGTAAGCTTACACGAGTCCTGAAAGTCACATTAATTTCACATTTATGACTACATAGTATTCATTTGGAAGTCAACAAGAAATGGTCAACTGAATTAACAGGAAAAAAAAATTCTTATCACAAAACTATCTCTGCTGCTTTTATGGTTTTACTGAAGCCATAAATTTAAGTTTAAGAACCAGCAGTTCCTAAGAAAACAGGTATGGAAAGTCCATTCTGAATGATTAGAGACCCAATGTTCTCAGAGTGACTAGGCAGTAGCTCTGTCTAGGAGGTACAATTGTGACTTTCTCTGCCCAGCAGCATTGCTGTTTTGACATACAGCTCTACTAATACTGCCATCACCCTTCAGATCCCTGCAGCTGGAGAAAGGCACAAGCTAGATCTGCTTTGATTTAATACATAAATATCAGTTTTTAAGGTGCTTCATTCACATGGGCACAATACATAATGACTCAACAATGTAAAAATTATGAGATTATGATTTGTGTCATTCAAGACACAGCACACAGGTAATCCTAGAAAGCTGGAGACTGACAAAAAACATATGGGCAACTCTAAAAACTGTTCACTATTAACAAGAGAAACATGGTAAGCCACTGGGGAAATTTGGCTAAATTTACATTTTTGTAGAGCTGTTAAAGATGTGTATCTGGGCATATTGAAGCAAAATCTTACACATACAGCTAGTGTATTCACATACATTGGCTAAAATTTTCAAATACCTAGGATTAAAATTTAGCCCTAAACTGATATTAAGTTTCCTAATTATGCATGGCTGTGGACCCTGTACTCATAATTCTCTGCTGAAGTCAGAGCTTCCAGTTGGGCACTGCCTGTGAATAATCAAGCAATTTTATTTAGAAGCCTAAATTTGGATGTCATAGTTTAATGCTGTAGATAACTCTCATGATGTTTGTTTTATTTGCATGTTTCTCTGTTAGAAATGTTAAATATTCTAATTTATGCTGTGATAATATGGCTTTTACTTTAAAATTTTGTTTTATTTGGAGAGATCAGTGGAAACAGTGGGTATAAAAAAGGTGATCTAGATGCTCTGACCAAGCTGGGGTTTACTTATAGGGAGCTGTATTTTTTTTCCTGACTCAAATAATAAGTGAAGTAGTACAAATGGTGATCTACAGTACACCCCGTGCTTCAATTAGTCAAAGGCTGATTTGTCTAATGGTAAATAACAGGAGCAAAATCTTAATGAGTCTACCTACAATTTTGCACATTGACTTCACAAGGGATTTTCATGGTTAAGGCTCAGGAGCCATGGGCCACACAGGTCAAACCATATCTTGCTGCATATGGGAATCCAAAGCTTCTCTCTTTTTTGTTTTGCTGGAGTTGATTCAAATTCACTGTGGTCCACATATGAAGAGCAGGACTTGCTAATAGCTGAGCTGTGACAGAGACACAGTGAGCTCTGTGAGTGCCAACAGGCACGAGGCAGTGGGGCAGGCCAGTGCATCTGTGCCACCAGCTCCGGGAGAAGGCTGCCCCTGCTCAAAGTGCTGCCTGCACAGCCACCAGACCACTGTCATCATTGCTGAGGGATCCTTCTGTGGGGGGGATAATGGAAAATGAAGCTGTTTATATGTTGAAAAAATAAATCCTTGAGCCCAGGTTTACAGAAGGATGTATTATTGCTCTATGAGACTGAACAAGAGTCAGGAAAAATGTGGATGGTTCAGTCCTTCTGTAACAACTGCAGAAGCCTTGTGTGCCTGGGGTTGGACTGCCTTAATCAGCTGCTGTGTTGGGATGACAGAAAGGTAATTTTTGTCCCTATTCTTTCTTGTTAATACTCTTTTGCCCCCATGCAAACCCAGGGTGCTGCTGTGGGCACTGTGGAGCAGACAGGGTGGGTCACGGCCACGCGGGTGGCAGGGAGAAGGGCACCCACAGCTCCTGTGGCCGTTTGCATTTCTGGAGTCAGGGATACCAGTCTCTGCCCAGAACAAGCTCTGCTTTCTCTGAGGTTTACAGAGATGCACAGGCACCCTTGGTGATGATCTGCTACCCATAGTGTCAGCTTGGTGATCGCTCCAAGTTGACACTATGGGTAGCAGATCTGACCCGTGCATCATAGAGGAATAAGCCAAGGTTTGTCCAAATGTTGGAGAAGCCCTGTGCTCCCAGCAGCCCACATGCTCCCTCCTCTGAGGTGTTTCAGCCAGGGTGAATATCTTTTCGACTACCAAGGACACTAAGGTGAGTATTTTTTGTGTGAGAGAGCTGATGGGACTGTCTTATTTCTGAAATTTCTGAATTCATGATGATAAACTAAAATCCTCCATTTCTTGCAAAACCAAATCAAGCTCATATACTTTTTCACATTGGATATTGGTGAAATTTTGCGAAGTTTAGCTCTCCATTTAATTAAGTCTCCATATTAAGACATCTTTTTTCCTATTATGCAAACATTCAGGTAGATTTATATTAGGTGCATTATAAAAAGTGGGGATAGGTAGTAAAGATTATATTGATGTACATAAGACAGAAGACAACAACACATGGAGAAAAAAGATATATGACTGGCTGGAAGCATTGCAAGCTAACACTTTGCTAACTTGCCACATGTGTACATCACATAAGCAGCTGAAAATATTTAATAGTGAAGGCTCACACATCTACAGTGCATTCGGTTTGGGGGAAGCGTGTGCAGCTGTTACAGATTTCAGTAGTGTTTTCTTTTCCCCTTGGTGACACTGAAGCAAAAAAGCACCTATAACTGAAAGATTATATGTTAAAGACAGGCTATAATGAAGCATGACGTGGAAGTAAAAATAAGTATTGGGAAGAGGAAAACTACTGCATTCTCTGAAAGGGCAGACATGGACCTTAAATACACATAAGACTCTCCTTTCTCTCTTTCTGGGACCTCCTTTGTTTAAGGACTTGCTTTGAATCACTTTCCAAAATGGGCTACTAGCACAAAATTTAATTTACATTATTGTGAGGACACAAATGATATTTTATGTACCAAAACTTCCAAGTGTGCAATGTCTGTGCTATTTAATTTAAAAATAATGCTGGTTAAAGAACAAATGTTATTACTTATAATGCTTCCAGTATCCTCAGAGCTTGCTTACTATATTCATTTCCCATACAATCAGAATCTAGTTTAATTATATAAAAGCATCTTCCATAGAAAGTAGTGCAAAATGCTTTGCAGAGAGAGATAAAAAAAAGAAGGAATGTTTTACACAGATTGCCACAGTGACTCTCAATGAGACGAAAAACAATCTCTGAAGATAGACTACCATGAACATAAGAAAATCAGAAATAAAGAAGAAATAGCAGCAGAATTAGTTTTGAAACCTAGATCAAGTTTAGGAGCCACAGAAGAAAGAAAAAGGGAAGGGAAAAGAATGGAAAGGAAATGAGTTGTGTAACAACAAAAAAAGGAAAGGAAATTGGAAGGTTTCAGATGAGATTTGAGAACAAAGACATTTCCGGGAGAGGGAGATAAGGCAGCAGCACAAAGAAGGGGAAGAACATCCATGCAGTGTAGGAAATCACAAAAGAAAGAAGAGTGGCTTAGCTTAGAGTCAACCAAGCAAGGATTTGGAAAACCTGGATACTGCTGTCTGGGTGCCTTTTGTCTCTCTGGACTTTCCTACCTATAAAATGGAGAACAGGTTAGGTGATGAGGCATGAGAGTCTCAAGAGACTTCTGAGAGAAAAGCCTTGAAGGGGCTATGGAGAAATGGCATAAAAGTAAGGTATGGCCTGTTGATCTTCCCTGGTGAGACACAAATGTTCAAGTGTTCTTTATAGTTGATAGGCAAATTATTTTGTAGCAATTTACAAGGAGTAGGAAGGGGCTGTGACTAAGCCAACACAGAACAGAGTGGAGAACAAGCAGAGCTGTGATATTCAGAGTAGATAAAGTGATGAAAAAGATAGAATTAAGAATAAGAAGGCCTAGGGGGAGAATAGGGAACAATTGATTTTAATGAAGATGAAAACCTTCTCCAGGGGAGCTGGATAGATAACTTTTGTTGTAACTGGAGGAAAAGCATAGCAGAAACACTGAGCCAAATATAGCCTTGTGTTATGCCAGCTTTTACCATCTTTCTCCACAATATGTATTCCAAACAGAAATGAAATCCTCCCACAGAGAAGCTTTGAGAATGAGGTGCCCTGCAGGCTGGCCAGCGTTGGCTGAACCCAGGAGGGTGAAGATGGGAAGGGACCCATCTGAGACAGGCAGAGGTTTTGTTCCTCCTGTCATGAGGAGCAAATGAGGAGCAAATGTGGAGCAATGATTTGCTCTTTTGCAATTTCCCCAGAGGTTCCTTTCTCCCCCTCCTCCTCTCTGGAGTGCTCAGGAAGGCTTTCCTGCCCCACCTGCCAGTGCCTGCCTTGGCTGTATTGACATGTGATTTATGTTTGTGATGCACTAAATAGTGATGCAACCTGTGCCATGTATTTAATAAGAGGAACCAAAGGAAATGGCTTTCTGCCACAAGATCCTAGAATGTGCTGAGGAGATACTGAAACTTCCAAGCAGAGCAGCTAGAGCAGAAGAGCTAAAGCAGGGCTGTTTGACTCAAGAAATAAACATCACCAAGCATTCACAGAAGTGAAGACTCTCTTAAAGCCACTCTTTAAGCTATACTTCTACTGTACCCATTGGGAGTAAATTTTAGTTTGCTGCCCAAAAGCTACATAGTACCATAAAGCCTGCAGTACTCAGATAACACAGATAACACAATTCACAAGTGTTTTACACACACCTTACTTTTCTTAAAATGATTCTTTTCTACTTTACATCTTACTCTACCTATAAACTTGAAGGGGACCACATTTCATAGGGGAGTCCATCAAATGTGGAGATGAGAGAAGGAGAAATGGGGCAGTTATCTCTGTGCCACTGCTCCACCCACACTCTTTGAATAAGTCTGCACAATGACACTTGAATGAAAGCCTAAGTAAATTCTGGTTGATAACTGCATGGAACAAATGTGGAACAAAGAAGCTATGCTCTACTCTTTATATGTTGGAAGAATGAACTTGTTGCTGCTTGGTCAGTTCCTTGTCCTTCACTAGTACTTGAGTTCCTCTTTTTGCTGAGAGAGCATGCAACTTTGCAGTGCAGGGTTGTGTTATATTTCCTGACCTTTGACACTTTCCCCCCCCCAGAGATTTAAAGGAGTTAATATGGGAAGCAGGTTTTGTCTCACTTTGGCTTTTAAATAGCAGAGTCTATTTATTTCTCATTCAGCAAGCCTCAATTATTTGTTTGTAAAAAATAATTTTGTAACGGGTTTAATTAGTCCTTCATGTAACTACACTGGAAAACAATAACGTTACACAAGAGATGAATTTAACAAATATATAACTCTTGTAGGGACAAAAAGAATTATTTCTAGAGCTATATGAAAGGTTTATTATACATGCCTGATTTAGTGTATTTCTACAAATCTGAATGTTAAAGACCATTTGTCTTTCTTCAAAAGAAGAAAGAAGTCATGTCCAAATGTTAAACCATCACTTTTTTTAAGAAAAAGTGATTTGATTGTGCTTGTGCTGAAGTTGTATAATGCTTGCTTGCTCCTGGTAAGTGCTCCATTCAGTATTAGCAATGTAACACAAAGATGGGCAAATCCACACAGCAAGAGTAGAACTCATATCAAGCTGCCTAACTCCAGGTTCCCAAGGGCCGGGTGAAGTGGTGGTGCTGGCGGGGAGATGGAGACCAGGCAGGGCTGTGTGGCCTCTGTGCCTGTTCTGATATGATGCTCTTTACCATAGTGTCTGCCAAGGCAATCCATTGATGTGTTAAACAATGTCAATCACACCTCTAGCAGGCTGTTCTTTCTCTCCTCTTCCACAGGGCTGGAGCACACAGAGGCAAACACCTTACTTTTGGAAAAGCTTCTGATTTTTTCAACTGCATGCACCCACAGACCCCTATGATACTATGTACAGTGTAGTGTCTCCCTAAATTCATGTTGTGTCTGTAACCAAGCTTTGCAGTGACTGTGGTGTGTTTGATTTGTGTTCTGAGGAGGTAATGCCATGCCCTGGAGAGAGCAATAAACCATGACTCAGGACCCAGGATTCCTAATGCTGGCTGTGCTGCCAACCTGCTGCATGGACCTGGGCAAATCACTTGACCCAGATTCCCAAAGACAGATAAGTACCTAAGATCTTTAAATAGTGACGTCCAGGACAGATTTATCTGGAGTGCTGGATGCAACTTGTAAGCACTCCTACAATGGGGCTGCAACTGGGTGACCGGGCAGCTTTCTCTCCTACTTTTAAAGCTCTGTCTGTTCATCTACATTCACTATTTCAGCTCCGTCCAGAGGCTGAAATAATGCATTTTACAAGGAGCACAAACATTCTACTGTGCATATGGAAAACTATGGAAAAAACTCGTCTATGGTTGGTGGCCTGTAAGCCCTGCAGTGAGAGTTTTAAATTAGGTGCCCCACTGCCATGAGAACCTGGGGTTTGAAGGTGTGCCTGTATTCAGAGTGTGTGTAAGACAGAGATTTAGGGAACATGGAGGCAGAGAAGTGGGAGTTATCTGGCTCATTTGGTAGTTAGAAAACCAGCCTGGGGTGGTGAACATGCAAGTTCAAGTCTCTAATCCAAGCCAGGTATGCTAGGGATGATTTGGCCACAAATCCCAAAAAGCATCTGAAGCAGTAAACTACCAGAAACTCTGTGAAATACCTTTTTATTTTTTTGGGAAATGCAGGGTAGAAGGAAAATCAAGCATGGTAACTGAGTCATGGAGGAGGTTTTTTTGCCTAGATTCCAAGGAGGCATCAGGACAGAGTGAACATAACCAAACCCCATCCTTTAGCCTGGGCATTCCAGGCTGGTGTTCCAGCAGGAACAATAAAGGAGAAGTAAGGAGAAGAAAGGCAGCATACAGTTAAAAGCTGTGATGTCTCTGAAGAACTACCTGTGTATCCTTCTAGTTTTTTTGGTTTTTTTTTTTTTTTTGTCTCACAAAGGCAAGGGACACTCTCCAGGGCATTACTTGCATGTGTGGAGGTGACCCTGCACACAGCAGAGTACGACCTTGAACCTTACTGCCACAACAGCAGGCAACACTTCTACCATTTGTATGGGAAGCTTCAGGAGAGGCAGGGCCATGAGGATGGCCAGCTCCTTGGAAAACCACAGTAAGAAAGATGCACAAAATAAGCATTCATGCCCTTCAGCTCTGGCCATGTTCTGAGCAATGTGCCAGAATTGTGAGGGGCCTCTGCCTCTCATGATCAAAGGGGTGAAAATCAGAACTGCTTGATGGCCTGGAGAAGCCTGGTACTGTGCAAGATGGAGTCCAGGTTAAAAAAACCAATGTGTTTTATTTTTTATGATAGATCTGGAAGCAAGAGAGCTGAGTGCCTCTTTCAGCCAGGCTTTTATACGTGGTCGTAGGGTATCTGGGAATCCATGAATCCACGCTGACATCTGCACGCTGAGAATCATGATGCTGCAGGCCCTAAGTATATATTTAGACTGCATCTACAAACCTTGCAGAAAAACATTAAATCAGCAAAATGAAAAAAAAAAACAAACCTCAAACAAAAATGAGACATAAAAATGAGCTGGCTACTCTAAAACACAGATACAGTAATTATTTCAGTCTTTTGCTTAGGGGTGTACCAACTGTTTACAATTTACTGTTTGGCAAGCTGGGTGTTCTCATTTCCCTCATGGTTCAGGAGTCAAAAACATATGCTACCTTTAGTAATGAACTCTTCCAAGATTTGAAACTATCCATATTCATGTCACAAGAAATGTTTACACAAGAGCAAAATGCTCCAACATCAAAATAAATCAGTAACATCTCAGAGTTTATATTTCCATATGCTTCTTTGGCATAATAAAGCAGGCTAAGGGCTGCTGTTGTAAAATGGAGTTTAATTAAAAACAAAAGAAAAAAAAACTTTATCAGAAATCATGGGCATCCAAAAATCGTGCAGAATAATGCATAGATTGAACATATTCTAAAGATTTATCATCTATCAATAGAAACAACAAAATGCAATATAATCATATCCTCTACACACCTTGCATATTTTCCATATTATGTGCATAAATTATACATTCATTTTCATAATTATGGTAACATTCTAGTTTTCACATAAACTGCTATTACTCCTGGGTACCAGTAAGTTTACATCTACCAAGGCTACACGCTAATTACATTTTCTTTTTATAATGTTATCTATTTATCAAGTTTAGTTTCTTAATGGAAATTAATAGACTAGGGCTCTGCAGAAAAAAAAATAATCAGAGGTAATACAATGTTTTGGGTATTTTTCAGCTTTCATGCTATTCAAGCTTAGAGGGCTTTGAGTGCTTGATTGGTGATTATGGTGTATGAAATAAGTTATAAATCCAATGTCCAGAACATGGTTGGGAAGGAGTTAATGATTTCCCTTTTGCTAGAGGAGGTCCACAGCTGCCTGAACTGAGTGCAGGGATTTTCAGGGTAGCCAGCTGTGGGGATTTAATTGATTCACCCACCAGCCTGTAAAGGGGGGTACTACAGGGTGACTCTAAATCCTGCTGTGATTAAGGGAGGAGGAGGTAATTTAGGGTGGGTATTGTAGCCATGAGAAGACCTAAGCAGGAATGACTAGATGGGTAAATACTTACTGTTATTTTCTTCTGAATGTTAAGGGAAGAAATGAGGATTTTCTTGTTTGGTTGTTTTTTATTTTTTTACATGTGCTTGAGAAAAAGAGCGCTCTTTCTATTTTTCTAACTTTTAATGGAGCTCTGTAATACTCTTGCTAGGATCTAAAGTTAGGGCAGCAAGAAAGCCTGAACTGTAGGGACATCAGTGGAGGGAAGATGAGCCTCAGCCAATTGCAGCAGATGAGGATGAGCGGATGGGTGTGGGCAGGAGTGAGGAATAATCCCACAGTGTGTGGGATGCTGGAGGAAATCGCCTTGTCTATATATACAGGAGGGTGAGATCTTAAGCAGTCTTGGCTTTCAGATCTGCACTCTACCTGTTTGCTGTTCAGCTGAGTGCAGTAGAAGGACTGCTTCCTTTCCGTGGACACTTGACTGCTTTTAACAACAGGGTTTAGCAAGGCCTGGCTTATCCCCTGGGTGGGTCTCCCTGCTTTTTCTCTCTCTCTGAATCAGAGTATTGTCAGAAATCTACAACTTGTTCTACAGGGACAGCAGTGGTATCGTAATACTTTCTACAAGAAGCAGCTTTGGCTCTATTTTGATTTGATCCTCAGTATGTTTTTTTCCTTCCTCACCTATAGTGAGAGAAGAAGTTTCTTTCCTCACCTCCATCTGCCTTGAGGTTTCCCAGGTTTAAGCATGGTAATTTGCCTGAGGAAATAGGCTTTATTCAGAGTAAGAAATTCTACATAAATGTAGACATTAATACCTAGCAGCAACCTATTTTGAATATTACTATATGTTTAGTTGTAACATATTCTATTTCTAACCTACTTTAGAAAGAGTTTATGTATTTCAAGCACTATTTACACCCATTTGCTCCTCCTTTTACAGTAACTCTGCTGAAGTTGAAATGTGAATCCAGAGAGAGGACACCACAGGCTTCTTTCAGCAACGTCTGTCTAAATAGCATGTTGTATCTGGAGAATAAAAATTACCATTTATGTCTAGCACCTCATTCTAGCAATTATACACTACTTATATAGATAACAAGGGTCTCTGGGATGCTTTGCACAAGTCTAGAAAAGAGCCATGAGCCTCACATAAGGCATTTGGAGGTGGCTGCAATGTGCCACACTTCCATGGCTTCCAGTTAGCACATCCTTTAACATGGCAGGCGTGCTCCCAAATCTTACTGGAGTGAAGGCCTGGATGTGTGTGCATCTTCCCTGTGCAACACACACACTCCAGGACTTTTCTAAGTATTGGTGTATAAAAGTTGGCTTTCATTGGTGTTTTGAAACCTTTCACAAGGGATTTTTGTAGAGTCCTGCTTCTATAGACACAATGTGTTGACTCAGGATATTGTCATGGTTGAAGTGTTCTCAGACCATTTTCCCCCTAAGATTTGAAAAGCTCACTTATCTTTTGCCCTCATTAAGGTCAGCTACTGCCTATGAAATACCTTATGTATTCAGGATGCTCAGTGAAGTGTTAATCATTGACACAGGAGATGTTCCAAGTGTTGTGAGTGCTGTATGGTAGCCAAAGCCTCATCAGCCCATGAAATCTGCTCCAGATCCTCTGGCTATAATTTATTGCTGGATTATTGTTTATTAATCCCTGATAGGGTGCTCTGCTGTTGCATGCAGCAAGAAAGGAGATGGTACTTGTTCACTAAAGCTGCAAACAGAACACTGAGAAGTGATGTGGCTGTTGATGGCAGCCTATGTTTTTTTTAATGGGCAAGATTTTCAAAAGGTCACTGTCAGTGCCTTATTGCACTGCAGCCTCCCAGGAATGTTTGAGGACAGAGGGTAAGCAGAGACTCAGAACCTCCCTCATAGCTCTTCATCTTTCCTCAAAGCCAAAGGATTGTTCACCTACATTCAGTGTGTTTCTGAATGATCCCAGGAATAACTTATTATAAAATTGAGTGAGCACCAGTCAGCCTTAAACTGTGTAAAACCCAAATTGGATCTAACATACAGGAATGGTTTAGATAAGCAGTCTTGTACATGTGAGATTATCTCTAAAAGGACTTGCATTCGGTTTGCATCCTGCTATTAAAATCTCAGTCACCCTTGGATCATAGCAGAGCCCAATGAAACATCACCCTCTTTCCTCTCTCCCTTTGTGCTAATGCTTTTTCAAGACATAGCTTTGCTCAGAAACATGAAGTGTGTCCTGAGTATTTTTTTCATGATGTTCAGAAATAATTTCATAACAACTGCAGTAATTCAGACAAGGGCTTGTCTAACATTACTGTTTTTGTAGCAGTGGCCAAAATTGGTTGTCAAGGGAAGATTATACAGCATGCTTAAGGCAAATGTGTAAAATCTGTCCGCTGAGCATTTTTCTGGCTTCTAACTATTCTGGCTCAGGGACTTTTAGACCACTGTGGCTTGTCTGTTTACTAACCCTCTCCAGCTCTCTTTTCAAGTACTTATTAAGCCTGCCCTTGAACCCAGGAAAGTTTTGTTTCTGCCACATCATTTGGCAAGGATTTACATAATTTTGCTACATATGAATGAAGAACTGCTTGTTTGTTTTGAATTGGGATCAGCTGGCTTCCTTTGGGCACCATGTCCTGTGCTGAAAAAAGGAAAGAGCAATTCATCTCTATCTCATGGCTGTTGTGGACCTTCATAATTTTTCCTTAAGCCATCTCTTTTCCAGGATGAAAAGTCTTAGCTGACTGAGTCATCCCTTGTATAGAACCCATTCACCTTTATTGCTCTTCTCTGCATATTTTCCAATTCTAAGACATTTTTCCAGGTATAGGTCTTATAATTAACTCCATTTTACAAAATGTAGGAGAAGCATGGATTTGTACAATGAAAGACGAATTACTTTATTTTTGTTTTCTGTTCCTTATGTGTGAATGACCTTAGTGTTACCAAGTACCTGAGCGTTATTTTCATGGTACTATCATAACCCCAACACTTCCTCTCTGAGTGGTGTCTACTACCTCAAAACCAATGCTTTTTAGACACAGAACAAGCACGTTTCCCCCAACAAATATTATTTTACCTGAATCTGCATATTAGTATCTGCATATTAGTATTAGCAACACCCTCGGTTATTGGATTCTTTTTCCTGAAGTATTATCTTGATAATCATTCTCTGACTTTCATTTTCAGCATATTTTGTGAGTTCTGTAGTTTCCATGATTGTCTTAAACTGTATATCAAATCCACTTTTCACAAATAGCCAAAACCCCCAAATATCTTTCTGCAGTACGCATTTAAACCTCTTTTATAAGTTTTGAAAAGAAGCATTGTATAGAAATAATTCAGTGGAAAAGACTAGTTGGTGCTCAGGAGCTGGAACAGATTTTTTGTGTAAAAGTGGCAGCATTTAAGAAAAATCATGAGAGAAGGTTATGAAGAAGCATTAGGAAGAGAGGTGTGAGAAGAGCACAGCCAGCAGGAGGTTTACTATAGGAAAGGAGAGCTGACACACAGGAAGGACTGGTAGAGTGTGGTGCCTTGATGTAAAGATGAAATACTAGAATATGATACAAAAGGTGAAAGGGAAGCCATTGAAGGAACTTGAAAGGGAATTTGTATGCTAAGAAATAGGGAAAGATGATGTAATACCTCTTGATTTCACCAGGAAGGAAACAGAGTCAGGATAATTTTTCAGGTATTTTCCTAGTGCTCCAAAGCACAGACAAGAGTATAAAAGTGCAGCACACTAAAGTAGTGCCTCATTGTGTGGGGCCCTTAAGAGCTACTGTGACAATAACTGCTGCTGAAAGGTTTGATGCTTGGCTTTGGCTGTGGAAATCTGATGAGACCTGCAAAATGTCATCTGCTAGAAAACACAGAGATTTTAGAATGTCATTTCACTAAGCTGGCCACTATTGGAGAGGGCAGAAAACATCTGACTGTTTTTGAGGGAGTAGCAGTGAGCTGTCATCTGTACTCCTCATGCTGAGGGTAGATCAGAACCAGGACTCATCTTCATCACTCACAAAAAGAGCCCCATGAAGATGCTCTCTCTTCCTGTCTTTGCATTCCCCAGGACAGGCTTCCCCGACTTCAATCATCTCCTTTGTGATCCTTGGCTCAAGTCCTGTATATGTGGACATTGTCTTAGCACTCATCCTCATTTGATGATTCCTACTTATGCTTTTAGTTAGGAAATTTAAAGAGTATTTGAGATTCTCAGCTAGTGTACATTGATGTAGACCTGTAAGCTTGTCATCTTTATCATATCCGCTCCTTGGCTCCTCTATTAGAGGAAGTGGGAATGATGAAACCACCTGTAAAATGCTTTGATGAAAAATGCTTGCAAGAAGTGAGTATTTTATTATTTTGACAACTTTTTCCAGCTGATAATATCCATGAGCATTTCAGTATGTTTCACTTCACCTATTCAAAATGGGGAGAGATCTGGGGTATAAGGAAGGAAGAAGCAATTTATAACTAAATCTGGTCATTCCTCCTTAATAGTGATACACAAAGGACTGGACTTTTTGACAAAGTATAACTGGAGAAAAGACATGTTTTCACCAGATGCATAGAACATAAACCAAGGTATTGCTGAGGTATTTGTCAAGAGATAATTTGGGATACTAAGTGTGCATTTAAGGTGCTTGCTTTTTGTTTGAAGATTTTTTTTTTTTCTCTCTGAGAGGAGAATAAAATACCTTTAGGGCCACCTAACTATTTTTAAAAGGTTATCAGACTATTAAGACTGTATTTGAATTATCAAGTTCATACTGCCCCAGGCCTAAATGTTATACCAGGTGGTGAGGCAGGAATCTCTAGGAATATAATGTTTTCTATTCACATTTTGATTAAATTTTGGAAGAAAAAAATTTTATTAGGGAATTGTTTTAATTGTTTTTGAAAAGTACAAAAACATTTTTTTTACAGACAGTGTGATGTTAGAGCTCTTATATCTGAAATAGATTTATTTTATTGGCTATTCAGTACTCTAAAAATCAAAACACTTAATTCTGATCTTCTGTAATCTTACTTCTAGGAATGGAACAGAGAAATTACTAGAGCTTTACATTTAAAATAAAACATCAACAGATAAAGTGCATGAATAATTGTGAGTGTGGCAAAAAGGGAATCAAGCTGAGGGTTGAGAATATTTCATAAAATATTGAAAGCCTGCAACTCATGCATGCTGCATAACACTGTATGTAGTTAAGTTTCTGTACTGACTGGCACCTCAGACCAAAGTGTTTATATATCTGGCTGCCTTTAGAAAGCATATGCGGCATTAGGTCTTAACCTTATCACAGTTATTTTAATGATGATGTTTTTTATGTTTAATTTAACTGTAAATCATGTTAGTGGAGTTTTGACTGCTATGTCAGAGAGCTTAAAAACTGAGCTCAAGTTATTTCAAAAGCTCTGAATTTGTCTAGCTGTGATGTTTAGTCAACGTGATCCACTCAAGTGTGGAGCTGTCAGAGAGGACACCAGAGGATGCTGCTTAATCTGCTCAATTTGGGAAGGAAGTCGGACTCTGAGCATGAAGTTAAGTTTTTGATCTATCTTGGTTACTGTTAAATAGCCAATTTATGGATTTTATAAGGGCATTAAGGGAGTCACAATGGCCTACAAAACACTGTGCCATGCCATAGTGCATTTTCTAGTCAGATATCCATGGAGTGTTTACTTTTGCTGTATGGGAAATGATTGTTTCAGTTTAGTTTATTCACTCTGGTGTCTCATACAGTGCTGGGTAAATACTCCAAAAACCACATTGGTAAATGTTGGCTCAGATGAATCCTGCACACCCATGTAAGCAATCATGAGGCTTTCTGTTTGCTTTCTTTTCCACAGGCATTCACACATTCAGTTTCTGTGTAGTCCAAGAAATATAAATTTAGAATGACTCTGTAGTTTTTGCTGGAGCATTCTTGTAGATGCAAAGTCACCCTCTGCTTTCCTGTCTCTGCTAATGGGCTCTTGATCCCCTGCCTGTCTGATTCTCCACACAAATTAAGAATGAAAATCTTCCTGGGGAACCCTGAAGAGTTTATGGTCAAGGCAATGGCCAGACTGAGGTGATCCTCTGGCAATGTTGTTTTCTCTCAGCCTTTTCTCACCATGCAAATCACACACTTCCAACTGGCAGATTTTTGGGGTTTTTTGCCTCATAGAACGTGAATATGCAAGTCTATGCACCAGGTTAGGAAATAAGATTATGTGTAGGACATTGGTGGCATTGCTTGAGCAGGAAAAGCCTGTTTAGGTGATTGTTTGGGAATGTGTTTTATGTGGGAAAGGTTCAGATTTAAATCAGTTTTCCTGATGTGTTATTCATACAATTTTCCAGGAGAAACTGAAGCACAACCATCATGATATCTTCAAGGAAAACAAGAAAAATATGTTCCCTATCTTTTTGTAAAAATTGTCTAAAAGGTCTTGCATTTGAGAATGAATGAGTCAAGAAATGTAATGAGTGTAGGTTTGGGTTTTTTTGCTTGATTGGTTGGTTTGCTTCCTTCACCCAACCTGCTCTGACTGAGCCTTTTGAAAACTGCCAGCTCTGAGCTCCAAGCTATGTGACAGCAAAACTCCACATAGCAGATTCAAATGGTGTTTTCATCAAATCTCAGTGCTTGTTGAAAGTTTGGTCTAGAAAATTTTTTTTATGAGTCTGGGCAAACAGTATTTTCACCAGTGAAAGCCATTGGTTTATGGAGCCTAAAAGGACCTCTCCCTGCAGCAAACCATTTACAAAGGCAAACAAGGTTTATTAACCATCCAACCCACTATCGCCAGTGGACTCTGCAGAAATACAGTGTCTGAAAAATTCTTGCCTCTACCACACTGACATAAAAGGGTTTTTACCTGAAAGTAAACAAAATATTTTTTTTTATTTTGATTCATAAAAGTAATTGCAAGATTTTAAAATGACACTTGAAATTGCTGGAATCGTCCTCTTTCCTGGCCCTGTAACAGTCTTTATTTTTCATTCTTATAAGTTACATGATATTGTCTAGGAAAAAATTACACTTGATCTTAATCTCCAGGCGTGCTTTTTCCAGGGAGAAACCAGTAGAACATTTACAGTAATTAACATATTTCTGTCTTCTCATTTTGTTAATGATATCTCTTTGAAGGCTGTGCAGTAATTACTGCCCACAGAGGTATGTACTCTGAAATAAATTAATGACCAGTGACCAATAATGATTATAGATGTAATCATCCATTGTGGAATACAGGTTAAAATAGATACTAGGAACAGTGTTGTAAGCAAAAGTAAACTGCCCTGCTAAGGACCGCTAAAATTATTTTAGCAATTGGTCAGAAAAATTTACAGTAACTTATTTTCTAATCATATGTTAATTTTACTATTTTTTTCAGTTTTTATTTCTAAAACATTTCCTCAACAGACTGATACAGTAATAAATAAAAAGCTAATTTTACACCAGCTATGTATTTTTGGTGAAACCTGTTTTAGAGATATGAGTTTATTGTTAAATGTTCTTATTTGATGGATGAATTTTCAAACCAGGATTGGAACTTAAATGTCATATAAGCATGAGTTTGAAAATCTCAACCCCTAACTTCTTTTTTGGCAATTTCACTTGTTAAAAAATACTACAGATAAAAAAAATCTCCTGTCTTTGCCTGTTCAATTTTGAACTGATATTTGCATACAGAATTTAAAAGTTTAAAGTGGAGAGTCTCCAAAGAAAGGCCGCCATTCAAAGAAAGCATAAAACGTACACTCGAAATTTCTTAAAAATTAAAATTTAATAAAGCAAGCTCTTGCCTTTTGTTCAAAGCACTAATTTATTTTTAAAATAGAGTTTTAAAAAATCCAGTGGCAATTCTTTAAAAACTTCATTGATTGAGAGCATGATTCTTTCTCAAACAGCATAGTTTAGAAGCCTTGTTGAAATCCAATAATTTGGTTGTTCACCAGTAGGAAATAGACATCTTAAACATCTTAAATATTTGACCCTTTGGCCTTGCAAAGCACATTTTCACATTAGCAAACTTTAATGTGCCCAGGATGGTTTGGATTAACATCTGTAGTGTCCTTACCTGTCTTTAGGCATCTTGGGTTAAAGAAATACAGCTTTAGAAAATAAGCTCACCTGGAAGAGTTCTGTACTTTGTACCATTCAGCAACAGGCAGTGTAAAATGGCCCTTTTCTTAAATCTTCAGTGTTCTCATCTTTGAAACCATGAATTTTGGAGGTATGTGTGAAAGAAGAGGTGAATACCCATTGAATTTTGACCCAAGACCTTGATGTTCTTAAATTTACCCAAATCAATAGATTTAGCTGCATTTGAGCACTACTTAGGATACACTATCTCATAGTAGATTAGATTCTGATTTTTCTTTCTAAGTTAATGCCAGCATAAATAGAAAACATGTACTGCAAGTGAACACTATGGGAGAGGGGGACTCTATAAAATCCAAATGTGCGTATGAGCAGCCACAAGTCCATTATCTGAAGTGGTTATGTCATCTTACACCAGCAGAAAACTCAGCCCCTCTACGTTTGATTCCTAAATCTCACCTTACATCAGATGTTCAAAGGTTCAGATGAATAAGATATGTCTCTGTACAGTGTGTTTTAAATTAAAAGCTAGTGAAAAGCATGTCTCTCGATTTCTGGATGACAGTCTTGGAAAATGTGTTTCAACTGGCAGCTGCCCTCTTCCTATTTTCCTCCTCCCTCACCTAGAAACCCGCATCCAGCAATGTCAGAGCTGATACACTCCACAAAACCAGTAACCTCTCTTTGCTGCTTCTTCCCTGGTTTGTTCTGGGTGCTGAGAGGTGGCTCTGAAAGGGCAGCACGTACAGGGCAGAAATATTTCTTGAGGGTATGGGAGGTTGTTCTCTCGTTTGAAGGAAACCAAGACTTCCAACTGATTTTAATTTTATTTTTAATGTTCATGGGAACCAGTCTTACATGCCTGACTGAATTCAGAGTTTGGATTTTTGGCAGGTTTTTATTTGAGCCCAGCTTGGCTGTTTTTCAAAATGTCCAGATTGCTCACATTAAATCTGAATAAGCACTACCCACTAGTTTAATCAGAGTCATCTGGTATACCTCTAATTAGCGTTAGTTAAAGTTGAAATTCTTAATAACACAAAATGCAGCATTCTTGGGATGTATTTTGTAAACTAAGTGTAAAAACTGTAGGAGAGAAAATATATTTTGCAGTATTATTCAAAAATTGGAATATAATAGTGATGACAATAAAAAATGGTAACAAAATAAGGCTAAGTTCCCAAAAAATACCATCTTTATCCATTTAGGCATGCATACACATATACAGTATTTTTAATACAAATGCATTTATGGACTTCAGTTGTTGTTCCTGCTAATACAATAATTGACTGTAACTGGATATTGTGCACAAAACAGTAAAATATGTACACATCTGGGAGTATTTCAGCAATTAAATAAGCATGTGACACTGTGGGTTTAGATGTAAATTGTTTCCTGGTCTTAACCCATTGCAATAAATGATATGTAAACAAAGTGTTATAAAAGTATCTTTCTGTTTGAATTCAATCTATGTTTTGCCTGAGCCAGGAACAGACCATTACTGTGTTACTGTAGGTTGTCAAAAATGAAGCTTGAAAATTATTGTACTTGTGCAGTTATTGGCTCCTAAAGGATCAAGACCCCCTACAAATCTAATTTTTTGTATTATGATCTGTACCTATGTGGGGCTTGTTTATGCGGAATTCTTCCCTGAATTCTTGCTTTTGAAGATGTTTTAACTTTTGTTATGTCAAGATATAATAAAATTTAAATTAAAACAGCAAGCCCTGCACTTTGATTGTTTTATTAAAGTGTTCCCCAAATCAGTAATGCTAGATTTGACTTTGATTTTTCAGGTGTCTCTTCTAAATCCTAAAGAACTGGTGAACCAAACTCTTATATTTTGTAGATGAGCTATTGTTTTTTACATTTGTAATGTAACAATAGTGCAAAAAGCATCTGTTTTCTCAGATTTATGTCTTCAGATGCTCTTGTTTCTCAATCATGCTTCAATTGATACTCTGGACATAGAAATATAATTTGTATTCTTTTTTTTTTTTTTGACACATTTCAGTTTCACTGTTCAAAGATTCAATGGATTGTGATTACAGAGGGGTTTTTTTTGGGTTTTTTTTTTGTTTTTTTTTGTTTTTTTTTCCAAGGGCATCTGTTCTTAGCCACAGCTGAGGATGGGGCCCACTGAGCTGACTGGAAGGATCCACCTAGAATTTGTTGAATTAAGTCCTTGCACCTGGATATAATTGTCATGCTGCTGTGCTGGGGTTTTCTTAAGCTACTGGTAAAACAAATTAGCTCAATTTAAAGTGGCATCCAGTAGGGAAGCAACAACTCACCTCATATAATTTTTTTCAAATAATTATTTTTCTATTGCCAGTTTTGCTTCATGAGTATTTTCCTAAAGGCAGGATAAATTGTT
Source organism: Molothrus aeneus (assembly GCF_037042795.1). Taxonomy (NCBI): domain Eukaryota; kingdom Metazoa; phylum Chordata; class Aves; order Passeriformes; family Icteridae; genus Molothrus; species Molothrus aeneus. The sequence goes on from NC_089655.1 coordinate 12,666,288, forward strand.
AGATATTTAAAAAAAAAAGTTAAATGCAAGAAGCAAAAAAAGCATTCTATTCTGTGTATCTGCTGAGTTACAACTACTAGAGTGCTATGTGATTATTGATTTTATGTCACTGTCTCTTAGATAAATATGTGTATAAATAATATACAAATATACATTAAAAGGAAGGCAAGAGCAGATACAATGCATTTAAAAATGCTGTATCACAACACCACCTTTACCCTTCCAAAACCTCCAAAGCAGTCTCTGCACGCACACTTCATGCACTTTTTGCCAGATTTAGCACTATAATGGTCTAACTGCTTCTACATTTGGGAAAGACTCATGCAAGTTTGTTTTTTTCTTGAACAGTAGACAAAGGTAGCCGTTTATGTCTGACATGGGAATTTGTATAAATACCATGGGATCTCATTTCCTTATGTATTTTAGAGCTGTTTGAACTTGGCAACAAAATTCACAAGCTTCCTGGAAGGTCCACAAAGGTTCATCGCCTCGGTTGGACACGCAGTGGCAGGAGTTCACATGAATCCCTGGAATGTCTGCATCTGTGCGAGCTGCAGCTTTTCATAATATTCCCCAAATGTAGACTCTGGGGGAAAACAATGAAAAATCACCTCTGCAGCTGAGCATTTCAGGATGACTTCTGAAATGGAAGAAATTGCACTTTTACTGGTGCTCTAAATATTGCTGTTATTTTATTGGTAGGTGATGGATTGGAGAAGAGAGGGGTATGTTCACTATGCATGGAGGTTGCTTTTAGATGTGCCTCTGGAATAACCTCAGCTTCAGCTGTGCCCAAAGGTGCTGCTCTTTTGACTTGGTCATGTCACTGTGGATACCAACTTAAATTGCTGAGATGCTTCCCAGTTGGCTAAAAAATAACATGGACTAAAGCTACTTCTTGTTTTTCAAATTTTAAAGTAAATTTAAGAATATAAAAGGAATCATGGCCATCCTCTTGGATACTGTGGGAGAAATATAGATGTACACAGTATTATAAACCATCCTCTAAGCTACACTCTCTTTTAATATTGGGAAGACTCAAATGCACCAGGAATGTGAATTAGGAAAGCAGTTCTTTTCTAAAGAATGGCAAAATGTCCAGAGATCAAAAGTTAAATGTAGAAGCTGCTGCCAGTCCTTCAGCTGTGCTGTGAATCTCAAATTTTGGAGCGTGTACATATACAGTGGCAGGGAAGCAGGGACATTTCTGTGGCTCTCCAGAGCAGTTTAGCTCGTGAAGCATCAGCTTAGGGTGATCTGTGTGTGATACCAGCTCTGTCACCTGCAGAGCTGCTGTGTGGCCCCGAGGCCAGTGGGAAAGTGCTGAATGCAGACTGTCCTGCACGAAGGCAACTTTCAAACAGCAGCTGATTCTGAACTCGAGACAGTTTAAGGATGTAGTTCAGTTTAAGGATGTAGTTCAATTGGCTGTTCTTAAATCGCCTCTTTTATTAAAAGATAATTTGTTTTTTAACTGCCGAGTCCGATTCTTGCTTGCAGTGCAATGTGTTTTGTCCAACCCAGCAGTGTTACAGGCATGGATTTGCCACTGGTGCTCCAGCTGAAGGCTCTGCACAGACCTGGGGTGCAGAAAATTCACAGAGCACAAGGGGCCAGCACATAAAATAACACTGAGTTATTGCCCCTATTCTACGGAAGGGCAGGTCATGGGAGAGAGCTGCCATACCCTAACCCATTGTGCTGGTGCACACCCAGAGCAAAGTTTTTCTTCCAACAGACACAGCCCTGGATCAATGCATACGAGCAGGAAAGCAAGTTGCTTTCATATAATATTCCTTTTCATAAGTTCATTTTTCATGAGCTTCAGAGGAAAGAAAAAAACCTTCAGTCTTCCCTCAGAGAAGAGGCTGTAACAGCTGTGGCTGGTGTAAAGGTTGCCTCGAATTCTTTCTGTGCTCCCTCTCCTGTCCTGGCTTCCAGGGAGGAAAGAGTAAGAAAAAATCAGTAGCAAACTGAGTTTAGTATTTTTTTTTCCTTATGTGATGATAATCCTAGGACTACACTTAGAGAGAAACTTCCAGTGGGAAATTAAGCTAAACTGAAAAGCATAACAAAACCCAAATGATCTAGACTGCAAGAATTCCTCCAGTGTTTTGTTCTTTAACGCTTATTAATAGAGACAATACCAAACCCTTTTTGTTATAGCATGGATTTTTGCCTAGCAAACTCCATGTCATATCTTCTAATTTAATTATTGAACTCACAATGTGGATAAATGCACAGACATGACTAATAGCATTCTCTTACAATTTCATTACAGGGTAATAAATGTGGTTTTTAAAAACTGATTTTTTTTCTTCTGTTACAGAATGTTTGTAATATAAATGAACTCTCACATCCTGTCTTCTTTTTCTTTTTACTCTCTTTTAATTTCTTTTTAGATTTGATTCATAGAAAAATGTGAGTGTTGGGTGCCACTGATTTGGGTCATCTGCATGCAATTCAAAAGAAAAAGATGATTTTTTTTTTTTTAAATTGCCTGTCATGTAACTGGGAGAGGTGTAGGAATAAGTGGATTTATGCATAAACCAGAAAACTTCAGGTGAAAGAATGGACCTTTTTTATCATCGTAGAAAGAATCCATCTTCAATAATTAACAGTCAGACTTTCCCCACACTGTTTCCTCGTGACATCTGAGAACTGCTGCACTTCTTGAACCAATAGCTGCTATACAGCAACCAGCATCAATCCTGAATGAAAAAATTGTCCCAACTGCTGGTGAATGGCACTCAGTGGGTTTCCCATTGAACTGTGCTGCGAAACAATGATGCACATTGGTAAATCACTGTGTGTGCCTTTCAGTTCTTATGCATATCCCATACTGGACAGCTTCCATTCACTCTGGCACCCACTGCAAACAAATGTAAGTATGCATCAGAGATGAAAGTGAAAATGCATATGTTAAATCCCAAATGGAAGCAGAAGAGTGTAATATATACATAGTTGCTTAGCAACAAACATGTTTTGGCCACAGGAATGGTGACATCAGTCGGAGGAGCGAGAGGGAAGCTGCTCTGCCCTCCTTGTCTCTCTCCCTGGAAGCTTCAGAAAGGTCTTTTCTTATTTCTTTCAGAGCAGAAGGGCAAGGGCTATTGTAGCCATTTGTTGATGCTGTTAATGCCCCAGCCCCAGGACAATCAGGCTGGAGCAGGACACTGTGTTTCCCCTGGATGTCTGCAGCAATGGCACAGGCCCTCCTGAGCAGGCAGGTGCTTCCACCCTCCCTGCACGGCTCATGCACAGCCCCTCTCGACCAAAAAACTCCAAGAGGAGAAATGAGATCTGAAAATACAAACTGCTGCATATAAAATACGTTTTTGATGTTACTCACTCTGCCTTTGACCCTATCATGTGTTCCATGCTCCCATCACGGGTCTCTATTGTGACCCTTTTAAGCTCCTAGCAGCTTTTATTTTACTGATATTTCACGTTCATTGGGCTCTGAGTTTTGTCAGGAAAGCAAGAAATGTTGATTTCAGTAAATCACACACTGTCTATGGCTAGTGGACAGGTATTAATTCCTCTCATTTCAGATGGTTTGAATATCTTTTGTCTCTTTTCCCCTTCCTGTACTGTCCTGCCCTCTGCAATGGGAGGCAAAGGAGGCAGCTGGTGAATCCTGGTTCCAGCAATGTGCACCCCTTCATGAAAGTGGCTCCTACAGACACGAGTGTAGCTCACACACACTGTGCCTCATGTTTTCAGCAGCCTGGGTGCTCCCCTGGCCCACCTTGCATGTATAGAGAAATTGCATCTCAGGGAACAAGTCCATCTGCCACTTTGGATTGCTGCAGACACATCCCTGTATACACTATTATTGAGTGCTTCCTCTTAATTTAAAGTAATTCATATGTTGGATGCCCAGTGGGGGAAAGAGCTTATCAGGCATGCACTTCTCTTTGCAAAGAAAGCTTTCTTGACCACATGAGAGATGTGTAGGAATGCAAGATATACTGAAGAAACTCAAGTGAAATTAAAATCATAGATGAAAGCAGGCTTAAAGGACAATTATGGTAAAACAACGTATTTATTTCCATTCATGGAGATAAAACTATCTATGTAGATAGTTTTGTTTGCTCTCATTTTCGGTGAATTCATAGAGCCCCTTTTTCACACACTAGCACATATCAAACTGACATGGTATAACCAATAATATACCACTTACTAGCAGATAAGTTTTGGGACAAATGTTTATGATTCTGAAAATATGGCAGAACTTGAGACAAGGTGTGGTGGTGCCTCTGACTAGAAAGGCAAATGAGGTCATTCTGGCAGGGTGGATCAAAACAGAAGGGAAAGACAAAAGACTGGAAAACAGGAAAAAGATTAATTCTGTCATTGATTCTTTCTGGAGAGCTAGAATATTTTCTTCTCTTGAAATGCCAAGAAAAAGCACCAGGAAGTATACAGTTGATGTCCTCAGCAAACAGTTGAGGTGAATTCTCATCTTCATTTTCAGCCTGTGAGTTTAAGCAGTTCTCCTAGTATGGCTTTCAGCCTCAGTGGCATTTCTGAGTGATCCTGCAGCAATTAAGTTAATATATGGATCAGAAGTTCATGGCTGGCTCCTCAGTTTAACCAAAGGTGAAACTGGACTCCCATATCTAAATTTTGTGAAGTTGGCAGCTTCAGCAATGAACTCAAATTGGTTGCCTTAAGTTCACCCCAATTCTCCTGCCATGCACTTTCCGTATGTAAACTCTTCTTTTTTAATTTGTGAAATAAATGACTATATAGCTGAAAGATAATTAAACTAGAAACCAAAATAGATGTTTTAGAGGCCTGTTAGATTGCTGGTACTTTAAATGTGAATAATAAAAAATCTTAATGGTAATTGTTGTCATTGAGTAACACAAGATTTTACAATTCACATTAAATACTGAACTCTAATTTATTTTCCAATGTGTACATTTTAGTTTATATCTCTGTGACCCTTCTCTTTAAATGTAGGCTCAATCAGCTGTCAAGAATTGGCTTTCTTAGAACTATAATTTATAATTTTCCTAATGGAAAAATAGAACATTTTCCTGTTCCTATTTTCTTATAGTTAACCACATAGATGGGCAGGTAGTTTCCTTTTTAAAAAGATACATCTCCTTGTTAAGGAAAGATTATGACTCTATCCATGCTTTTAGTAGTTGTGTTGTGAAGCTCTAATCAAGTGTCTGTAAAACATATTGAAAGTTCTTAACAAGTTCATATCTCTAAGAGTAAACTTTGAGGTCGAAGAGTAATAGTGAGAGAAAAGATGGGATGGAACCATGCAAGTTCAGAGTATGAGTCAGTTTTCATGAGTTAATGTCACTTTCATGTCATTTGGAGTCATGGGGACATCCTTAGCAGCTCTACTGGTCCAGTGACATGATTGGGGAACTTGGCTTTAAGCAAGACTTCTGAAACTGTTTCACTATGCACACAGGCTTCATCAAGAATTATTAAATATCTTATAGGAAAAATTGTAAATACCTCAAACCCCATTTAACCTCTCCCTCTCTTGACAACTCTTAACAAATTCATAAAAAAAGCTAAGAAAACACAGTTTTGATGAAACCTTCCAAAAGATGTGTATTTTCCCAATTGGAAAAATATATTTGGAGATCAGTTATCGACGAGGCACTGTTCAAATGGAAATCTGTACCAAGCAGGATCCTGTGCTGTGATCTGTGCTCACTGATTGGTGTCAATAGTGCCCTGGGTGCAAGAACCAATTGTAATCACTACAACCACAAGGAACAGCAGCCTGAGAAAACTGCAGGTATGTTGGATAGTGGAACTGGAAATCAGATTGGAGAAGTGATTAGAAAAATGTTATTCATCGTGGAGAGAAAATAAAAGAGGAAAAAATACACAATATTATATTGTGTTTATAAATACAGAGGAAAAGTTGGCTGCAGAATGGAGGGTAAAGTAGTTGATTCTAGAGAAAACAATAGAGAAGTTTTGAAGGGTTCAACCTATATTTAAGTCTTCAATGATACAATGTTGTGAAAAAGAAAAATGTACTACTGAGAATTTTTTAAAAATGAATGTAACCTGGAAATGTTACATTCCTTCATAAAAAGGTTACATTCCTTCATTCACCTGTAACAGGTGTATAGTTCCTCTGCCTTCCTCAGCACAGGCAAGCTTTGGGTATTACTTTCCTAAAAGGACATGAAGGAAAAGAGAGAATCCTGAGTCAAGTGGTCAGAACCAGAGAAATTGGAAAGATGGGGGCTGTTTCCAGCATACAGAAAGGAGCTTAAAAACCTTAAAATACCTAAAAAAGGTGTTGAAGAGAGGAAAGAAATGAATTGACATTTTTTCCTCTGAATTATAAACTTAGATTACTCGAAGAAAAATTTAGGTTAAGTTTTATGAGAGTGATAATTAAAGAACAGGTCAGATGACATTGGGAAAATATGTGCATTTCCACTGTTGAAGGTCTTTACAAAGTGGTTAAATAAACAGCTGTCAAAAATAGCACAGGTACAGTTGATTTTTGACCTCTTAAAATCTGTTTCTGCTCCGCGTTCTATTATTTTCTCCAAGTGGATTCTGCCTCTTGGATGTTTGTTGGTAAAGCCAGCAATCAAAATAATAATGTAGAAGCAGAGGCCTGTAAACACAGAGGATCTGGTATGGTTTCCAGTCATGTCATTCAGCCTCTGGTGGGAAGTGCCAAGATATGTGCTTTGGAAGGCTCCTAGGGCACATAGCTGCACGTCAGCCCATTTCAATTAGCGTGTTGAAATGGCGGATTACACATCTCTATAAAAATTAAATTGGTCTCATCCCTGAAATTATAAAAAGCCTGAGGATCCAATGGAAGAATGAAATCTTGAGCACCTCGATTTCAGGGGCCACTGGAAGGAGTTGTGCCACTGTTTCTGTGGCACCCCGCTGCTGTTGCTTGTCCTCTCTGATGTCCCCTCTCCCACAGTGTGGGTCACAGAGACAGGGAAGCACGGGTGGAGAGCAGTCCCTAACAGATGGCTTTCTGCTGGGGGTGGCTTAGCTGCTGAGAGTCAGGGAGCCCTGGGAGCCTTAGTTCTGCAGCTTTCTGAAGACAGGCTTGCTCTCTCAAGTGCCTGTATTCAGACTATTTAAATGTGCTGTTTAGATGATTTTGAGTTTAATTGTACAACTGTCCTCTCTGCAATACTGAGCTTGTGGCACACTGTAAGTCACCACGCATTCACCATCATCCAGGGCCCCACCTGAGAGCTCAGGTGAGGCTGCTGGTTTCCCTTGTGTGCTCGGTCACTTCCCTGTTTTGAGTCTTCTCCTTCCACCCCACCTGTGTCTCACACCACCTGCCAACACATTTGCCTCCCCCAAGCTCTCAGGGGATCTGTCATGAGATCTATATAAGACTGAACAATTTCTAAAATTTTGTTTTCTTCATGCCATTTCAGGGAGCTGTCAGTGTCCTTGAAACTTTTGGTCACCACTGGTCCTTCTACCTGTGCTGTAGGTGGGTAGCAGTCCTGGGCAGAGACTCAGCCTTTTGTGCATCCATTCCCGAGGCAGCCAAGTCCTTCCTGGTGGCCTCTCTGTCCCTGCTGAGTCTGCAGTGGTGGGTGAATGGGTCATGGACAGGCTCTGAGAGCCACTGAACTCCCCACTGCTGTCCAGAGGGAGAATCACCTCTGACAGACCCTTCCACCCTGTGTTGGGTGGTGACTAATCCTGTGGGGAAAGCAAAGGCAGGGAAAAGATTGGGCAGAGGTCACACAACCTCCCTGGGGAAGGAGCTTAGCCTTCCATGTGTGGAACCATGCTCTGTACATGAATACAGTGACATTTCTATCTCTCCAATGTCTCCTCCTAAAACTGCTCCAGGATGTCTTGCTTGTCGGATGTGGGTGGATCTGGCATTGCATTTCTTGTGCACCAAGGCACAGAGTTCTTGGGAAATGGTCTCAGGAGTTGTTATTTCCATAACTCTCATTCTCCAGGGACTGGGGGAAGTGGGGACAGGAAGAATTGTGAGAGTAGCTATTATAAAAAGAAAAAAAAAACAACCCCAAAAAATTTTCTCTGATCCTGCATGCTTCAGCTCTAAAAGTACTGTCTTCTCATCTCTGTAAAAGTAACTGAATTTGTTGGCTCAGCTTTTAATTCTTTTCATGGTGAGAAAGACGCTGAAAGGTGGGGAGACAGCTCCAACAACTTCCCCCAGCAGTCCTCATGCCTGGCTCACGCAGGCCCCACAGCCAGCACGGCCACTGCCAAGGGTTTTGCACAATGCCAGGGGGGCTGCAGGGCCAGGCAGGGCTCCCACACCCAGAGCTCTCAGATGCAGCTCTGGGTGACAGGAGGGAAGCACAGAAGCTGCATGTGCGGGCTGGATTCTCTCTGCTTAGCCCTCTGCTGGGTTTTGATTGAAAGAAGAAACAAAAAGCAAATATATTTTTGGAGGTGCAAGGGAAGTAGTGGCAGCAGACATAAGTTCAGGGGTTTTTCTGGACCGCAGTTCGGTTTTCAAGAGAGAAGCAATGGTGGGATGGCAACAGATTGAATTGCCCCCCTGCTTGATATATTTCTTTGCATTTATTTGCTTCTTTTTCACCAGGGAGAAACATTTGGTGTGGGTGCTTCTGAAAGGAAAGGCTTGGAGGCCCGTCTTATGGCCTCCAACAAAATAATTTGTATTTTAAAAATTTCTGGATAAATGAAACTTCTGCATTACTAAAGACAACATCAATGTGCATGAAAAAATTAATTTTAAATGGAACTGTTTTGAAATTAAAATGTTCTTTTTAGTTCATTCAGAATAAAACGCTTTGAAACTTTTCTGCTTGGTTTGGTTTAGGAAGTGCAGTACAGCTGAAATGGACCTATTCCTCCTGGAGTTTTTTATTTTGAAAAAGCAGCTTTTTCTACCTGAAAAGCATTGCCCCCTTCCAGTTAGAAGCTTAACAGCGCTGGTGGTTTGTGGTGGGAATTTTCTGAGGTGAATAAATAACTTGGGTAGTTATGAACACTTTACCCAGAACCAGATTTATCATATTTAATGTCTTAAATATTGGTGGAACAACTCATATTAAATCCTATGTACTATAATTTTTTCCTGATCGATTCCATATTTATAGCATTAATCATTTCTCTGCAGTTAATTAAGAGAATTGATGGCTCTCAGGCTTCCTTAAGCTGATTCTTTAAATAAATATATCAAACAAGATCTCCATTACCCAAATCAGACTCTGTCACAATAGCTGTACAGGGGCCAAAGGGACAGGAGCACAGATCCAGAGAGCATCCACAGGGACTTGACAAACAAAAAAGTGATATTTCAAGCTTGTGTCTCAGTGGAGTGGGGAAATAATAGCAATATAATCAAGGGAGTGTTTGTGTAGCCCTTATGGTTTAAAAACCTTTTGCCTCAGCCGCGCTAATACTGTGAAACAAGGATGCTGATTATATGACCAATTGTTTGGCATGTGTTCCTAAACTGGTTTATAATTACCAAATTAATCTCTCTGAGGTATTAAAAGCCTATTTGCACAATCTTTGTAAAACTAAAAGGGAAGCGAAGCACTTTACCTGTGTTGATACAGAGCCCTGCAAACAGCAACTATTTGTTTTTGTAGCTGTTGTGGCTCTGGGAACAAGTAAATATAAACAGCAGGAAACACAAATACAGAGGCAGTGCAATTGGAGGCTGTCAGGAAGCAGTATGGTGGCTTCAGGAGCTGAATTCGGCTTGAAATAAGCTTTGTCTCAGTATGCGTAAGAGGCTTTGGCACTGTATCAGACCTCTGGGGAAGCCACTCAGCAGGGTGGGGATTACTATAGTTTGTGCTTCCCAATTCACAGCAAACTTGCTTCTCTGTCATAGCCGTGCATTAACTCTCTCTGTCCCACCTCGGCGCTTTTTGTGGGGGTTTCTTTGCTCTGGAGCCGGCATCTGCTCGGGGAGGGAGCGGCGCTCGGGGCCGGGCGGCTCGGAGCACGCAGAGAGGGAGGGAGGCAGGGAAGGAGGGAAGGAGGGAAGGAGGGAGGCACAAAGATGGCTAATTTTGCCAGGCTGGGTGGTTCTCCTCCGCCATGCATGTGCTCCAGTTGCTCTGACAATACCATCTAAAATGCAAATGAATTATGCCTGCGTGGAAGAGCTGGCGGTGAGGGCTGTGCAGACCTGCTGCTGGCATAAACTTCCTCCTGATGGGGATTTTTTTCTTTCTCTGTGTGAACACATGGACTCCGCTCTCTCTTTTGAGGTTTCACAAGGGTTAATTCTCTCTTAGCTGTGGGAATATTTTTCGTTAGGAGCAACTCGATGGTTATTCCTAACACATGACTATCAAAGAGTCAGATTAGCCGAGGGGGAGGGGAAAGACTCCTGAGTTTGCACTTCCTGTCTCTTAATAAAGCTGAGATTCCAGAAGTATTTAATATCATTGTGGTTTACATAGGAAATTGTCTGAACACTCTTAGTAAGTAACTGAATATATGGCTGCTATATTGAACACCGTTTGTCCACGGTCCTTTTTCTGTCAGTTATGTTAGATATCTAGAAAATGTTGTAAAAGCAGGATCTTGTTACGGTGCACAGCTAAGTGAGGAACTATAAAATACACTTTTAAAAATTTAAGTATTTAAAATGTATTGAGAAATGTGAGGTGCACCAGTACTAAAGAAACAACAGCAATTGTTTTATATGCACTGCTAAGGCAATAAAATGTGGATTCCTTATGTAGGTCCAAATGTAGCAGCTGGATTTGGCTTTATGAACCATGAAAAATAGTTCCCATCTGGAAGTTGATGTTGAATAAAGATGCAACAGTAAGGCTGCATCTTACATGTAACATTTATACGTTTCCAACTCAATACAGCACTAGTATTGGAGAAGAAAGAGTGAGAGAGAGGGAGATGGGAATATACAAATCAGAAGCCTCTGGCCAACATTTTAATGTGCATTCTCTAATTTAGGAGCATCAGGTTTTGGCTGCTGGGTTGGGTTTTTTAAAAATTTTTCCCCCACCAGAATAACCCTACCAATAGTCAACAGTGTACAAGTAAAAAAGGCTTCTGAATGTCTCACATTCTCTGCTTCAAAGATCATTGTCTCCATTTCTCTGTCAAATAACTAAGAAAGTGATAATGTTACAATTCTCTGATATTCATCCCCCCAAGCATCCCTACAGCCTTCCCACCTATCAAATTGGCATTTAAAAGTACATTCATGGGGCCTGCAAATCAGGAATTCTGTTTCAAAGTGGCTGGCCCCTTGCTCTTTACCTGCACCCTGCCATGAGCCATGTTTGCAACATGCAAATCCCTCATTTTCATATCCCAAACCCCCAGTCATAAGATGCCCAGGAGATCCTGCTTCCTCTCACACAGAAATATAAAGGTTGAGTTTAGAGACCTTTTTACAAAATCTGACCCCAGACAAAACTCTATTAATTCTTAAAAGATTTGATCAGTTTCGTTATGCCCCAAAGTTTTTAAAAATTCAAATTACATATGAGCATAGTCCATGCTAAAACCTTACACTGCAAATTAGGTTGTAAATTCTTATTAATAACATAAGGCAACAAAAAGTCAATAAAGGAATGAAGTTGGAACATTTTATTGGCTCTTTTTTGCTTCCTTGAGCAAGAATTATTTCTAATGCAAGATGAAGTGTTAGGAGACGTGATGATCCCCTTTTTGCCTAGAAGATGTTGTGAGGTTTCTTTAACTGCAAGACTTTCATGGTGGCCCCAGTGCTGCAGTGCATCTGGCTGAAAAGATTTCCTGTATTTTTCTAAAAGGGTGCTGTTATTGTTCCTGCTGCTCTGGTTGTTTCCATGAGCCTTTAAAATGAAACCAGGTCCCACACCAATTTCTGAGGCGGACATTTTAATTGTTGGGAAAACTTTAAAATCGAAGTTGGACTTTGCAGGTATTCATTGTCATCAGACCACGGGAATCTTGAAATACCTTTAATCCACATTTACCTTTCATTTGAAATAACAACACCCCCCCAGTTCTTGCAAATTGTATTCCTTTAACATAGGAAATAAGAACCACATATGTTTAATATACTGACATGTGCAACACTCACTTGGTACATGTGGCCCACTGATGTGATCATAGGCTTTGTTCAAGTTAGCTCTTCAAATCAGAAGGTAGTGTCACCCTTTCAGCTCTGGATATCCTGAGATCCCACACCTACACTACTCCCACCTATTCTGATCCCCTGCTCAGTGTAGCACTAGAGCACTGGTATTGGAGAGGAGAGAGGGAAAGAGGCTGGGGGTGATGGAAATCTATCAGAAGCCCCATAGCAACACTTCTATGTGTATTCTCTAATTTTGGAGTCTTGGGATTTGCTTGCTTGTTTTGTTTTCATTTTAGTTTTTTCTTTTTGTAGGATAACCCTACTACCAACAAGTAAAAGGCCTTTGAATGTCCTCCACCATGAACCTTCCTCCAAAGCCCATTGCCTTCCTCTCCTTGTCAGTTAAATGAGAAAGTCATGCCCCTGTTTTGTGATATTAAACCCCTCAAGCATTCCTACAGCCTCTCTCTCCACCCATGCTTGGGGAGGGCTCTGGAGGTTTGTCCCAGGAAGGTGCGTGGCTGTGCAGGCACAAGGGAGGCCACAACCCCTTTGACAGAAGTTTTGCCACAGCCTGAATGTCTGCCATAGCCTTTTTTGAAGAAGTTTCTGAAGCTGAACTGAATGATGTGTTTGTGTGCTAGTGTTTGACTCTAGCAGTCTATTTTCCATGCAGGAACCTTGGAGTTTCTGGCAGATATTCCTCAGGCTGGAATCCAGACATCTTCTCTGAGCACAGAGAAAATACTCTCCTTCAGTCCTCAAAATATTAGGAAAAGACACTGTATTTGCTGCTCCTTGGATAAAAGCATCCCTAATGGTGAGTGTGGTCTGAAAATAGCATGATGGACCTGCTTCAAAGGAGATTCACACTTGGGTTTGATGTATCCAGAGCAGCCCAGCCCCTGCAGGGCTGTGTCTGTCACCCACTGCAAGAGCATGAGGGTGGCACTGGGCTGGGGCAGGTGGGCAGCAGGGGCAAAGGGCAGAGTGAAGGCAGATTTGGGACTGCAGAGTGGGAACAGGGAGGTCAGAGGAGGGAGGAGAGACCTTGCAGCCTCCCTCACTCCATTCCCTCCACCGCGGGGCTGTCCCAGCTCTGCACTGCAGCCCCTGCATGTGCTCTGTGCACCTTGGGCTGGGAGGATGAGGGCAGCCAGGCTGTGGGATGGAGGGGACATTTCTGCTCTGTCTGCCCATCAGTGGGCTGCAAGTCTCCAGCTTCCCTTGGCCTGGCAGGCACAGGAAGAGCACAGGGCTGCATCCACATGAATGGGCTTGTCAGGGTCAAGGATCCAGTTCCACTCTCCTCTGCCCAAAGGAGAGCAGATTGTAACCATTACCTGCTTTGTCTATGCCTTGAGCATGCTCTGGATTCAGTACAAAGACCATAAATGCTCATTAACTTCCCTGTCCAGCCTCCATGAAAAGATTCCCAGCACCTGGAGTAAGCCTATAATGTTGGCTATGGCATACAAAGAGGTTGCTTTCTCTCCACTGTATATATGCATTTATTGTTCAAGTTACTTTTTGTAATTAAAACGGCAATTAAGAAATTAAATATCTAGGCTTTCAAGCCATAGACCAATTTTTATCCTTAAACATGCAGGAAAAAAAATTGAATGGAAGAGATTTCTATTCTCATTTGCAGTATCTCCAGCCTTTTCATTGTTTAATTCACGTGCATGCAAATGTAGGGATTATGCAAGCCTTGGCAGGGCATGCTCTGGAAGTTGCATCCACTCCTGAACAATTTAAGGAGCTTTCATGGAATTTGGCAATCCCTTCCAAAAGTGCTGAATCTAGGCCAGGACTTAGGCTAGACTTGCACGGTGCTATTAGAAAGCATAGGTTGTGTGCAGTTAGCCTGGGAGCTGGAGAGCAGAGCTACAGTCCTGCTTCTGTCCAGTGGCCTTAATAAAGATTCCCATTTATATTCATTACTGCAACCAAGTCCTGCCTCTAATCTATCGCAGGGGACACTACAGATATATTATTTCTTTGTAGTCTCAAAATGCTCAGATGGTTTTTAACCTTATTAAATCTAAACCCCTTAAATGTGCTTCTGAAGCAAAAGTTTTAGCAATAAGCCTTTCAAAAAGTGCAAGATTTACAAAGCAGATTTATGGCTGTGCGGTGAGTTAAGTAACATTTCTCTCAGCATATCATTTGCCAAAATTAGAGGAAATTCCCTACTTCAGCTGAACAGGGAGCATTAGGAATGTGTATTGTGCTGGTAGATCAGGCTGTTAGTGCTCTAAGAAGCAGGACAACAACATGTTAATCTACCTAGATGATGTTCTGATGGTTGTTGCATTTCAGGAAATAATAAAACTTTGTTTGAATTATGTAATGCTTCAAAGTCCTCAGGATTTCACATTTACTGTATGAGAATAAAATTGGTCATAACCTCCCAGAGTCTCTATCTTTGTTTTTTAATAGAACCAAGAAAACAATTATTTTAAAAGGTTAAACCACAATCACATGCACTGTGGCTCCATGCAACTATGGGATTGTTTCTAAGTGTGCAGGTACTATCTTGGTGTTTACAAGTAAAGGATCAGGCAGAGTCTTTCAGAGCCTCTGTGGTACATGATGCAGCATCATGGCAGTTTACTTCACACACACAAAAAAAAGGCACACAGGTGCAGAAGTTGTAGATATTGATGAATCTGAAACTAAAAGACAGATCCTTCTAGTCAGCTTAGGATTGTTTTTCTGGTCAGAAATGATGTAAATAATGGTTAGCTGAATGAGAACACTCAGTGGTACTAAAATAATATGCTATCAGGTTTTTGCTATATTGTGTAATAACTAAGCAGACTTTTTGGCTACAGAAAGAGGAAACAGTGCATAGACTGCACTTTGATTTCAGCATTTGGTAAACAGTATGATAATGCAGATGTTTGTTCGTTTTTCACCTACATTTTGGGGCCACATGTTTTCAGTCAAGATTTGGAGACTTATTTTCTGAGTTAACTGTTTTCTTCTAACTGTATTCTTTAAATTATGATTTTAGACAGAGCCAGCTGGAAACTGAGGGGGAACTGCCTAAGACCATCTCTACAATCACAGTAGTTAATTTTATTGTATCAGTAAAAGCAAAATTCTATGAGAGTATAGAATTAAAAGCCAATCAATGGAGGGGGAAAATTGCCTTAGAAACACCAGTGTCAGCATCTCAGAGGCAGAAATTCCCCATTTTATATTCTAGGCGAAAAGAGTTCGAGTGGAGCCTTCTCCCAGCACCTGGCCTGGGATAGGTCACGTATTCTGGCAATTTGGCTAAATAAGCAAGCTGAAAAATGAGCAAATCTACACTGTAAAAGCCTGTAGCCAGATGCAACAGGAAAGCAAATTTGTCTGTCTCTAGGCATATTGGTACAAAATGCAGTTGAGGGATATCTTTTCCCTAGACAGACAAAGCAAAATTTGGACGAGGGTTTATTCCATCTGCCTGTTTTGGACAATGGTGTTCAAGGTGACCAGGAAACACTTCAAAAAAACATACAAGTGTTCCTCTGGAGGAATTTCTGTATGTTTTAAGTGCATTAAGTTCCTATATGGGTGGATACTGATTTTATATTGACGAATGTGTTTCCTAACAATGTGGTGCTACTGACAACAGGTCTCATCAGTATCTTCCATACACCAGTCACTGACAATTCCAGGGAGAAGGAATTTCCTTGAGTAACAGTGATTTATAATATGAATCCATTCAAAGTACATTATTTTCTGTGGCTTTTATATTAAGTGGAAATGTGTTACATGCAGTATGAACCAATTGTTCAAGTGAATTTATAATACGCATTTATATAAATGTGAAGTGTTCCCAAAAATTAATTAACTGAAAGTTTGAGGTTAGGTCTGTATTTATTTCAGGTTCTTTTGTGTATCTTTAAAGTACTAGGAGTTAAAATTTCCACTTCTGAAATTGAATTCTGGGCTATAAGAATAACTTGGAAGTAGATCTATCTGGAGTGAAATCTGTAGGAGAATCTTGTTCTAAATATGTATTGCCTTCAAAGCAATAGATACCATCCTTTGTTTGTTTGTTGATAACTTCTCAAATTCTTTGAGGAAAGAAGTCTCGGGGTGCATTTGCAAACTTGGCACTTGGCAGAAGAGGAATTGTGAAGGCACAAAATATTGTAGTGTCATGTTCTTGATCTCTTTCAGGTGATATACACAATGTACGAGGTCTAAAACTGCAGACTGCCAGAGCAATTAATCAGTGGAAGCCAAGGACACAGATTCATGTGT
Organism: Molothrus aeneus; assembly: GCF_037042795.1. NCBI lineage: Eukaryota > Metazoa > Chordata > Aves > Passeriformes > Icteridae > Molothrus > Molothrus aeneus. The sequence continues at coordinate 12,682,606 of NC_089655.1, forward strand.
GACTTGCAGAAAATCCATGGATGTATCCAGCTGCCTTCAAACAGAAGTAACCCCTGGGGGGAAAGGCAGGGTGCATGTCTCCATTGGTCATCCCTAGAGACAGCTTTAAGCTGGTCCCAGCTCCCCTCTGTTGGGGTCTGTGCTTCCCAGGAGAAGCCTGGTTGCACCTCAGGCAGGAAAACACCCAAAGGCACAGGCCTGGCTGTGGGGATTCCCTGCTGTGGAAGCCATTCAGACACCAATATCTGTCTTCTTTCCTGTGTGGAAACTTAGGAAAGGGTTGAAATATATCTGAGGGAATTCTGCCAGATATTCATGTATCTACATTTTCTACTCACTCAAGGGGAGCAGTGGTAACCAATATACTAAAAGTCTTCAAATGCTGACAAATACAATTTAGCTTTGAAGGCTGCCAGCAATTCTATGGTAGTAAATCCCATTTGCAATCAAAGGGTGAGTCATTAGCCTTGACATTTGAGAAATGGAGATTACTATGAATTTATGAAAAAGGTTCCCTAAAATGTTTCCTTAGCAACTGCTGCTGAGGAGCCTGGGGCATCTCTCAGGTCCCCAGGCTCTGGAAAGCCTGCAGCAGTGGAGCAGATGGTTTCCTATCCACTTGCTGTATGTAGTGCTAAGGGATCACTATCCCTATCCACTCAAGTCTTGTCTAAGTGAGGAAAAAATGGTGTTTTCTTGTGTTGTTATCTTTACTGAGCTGACTTAATGCTGCTGGAACTGTTGCAATGGGAACAGCTTATTATACAACTCAGGGGTTTGAACAGTATCCTACACAGGGCTTGGTCAGTTCCAAACATGACCACAAGTGAAGTGATATGACAGCTTGTTGCCATCATAAAAAGCACACCATTTTATTTTAAAAGGGTTTTGTTAAAAAAAAATTAGAGAAAGCTTATAGTTTTCCATTTGTCCTCTGTTTCTGAAATGCTCTTAAGTCCTCTACTCAATCTTTTACTTATAGCCACAAGTTTTTCTTCTAGGTCAAGAAGACAGAGTAATGAAGACCTTCCATCTATAGGGAAACAACAGGATATTTCTTGACCTGCTGTAAAATCACAACCATCGACAATATTATGTATTTCGTAACTTAGCTGGTAAATTTAATCTCAACACATTTAGTTTGGTTAAGCCAGAGAAAAGTACTTTTCTCTTAGTTAAGCAGGATCCTTAGCTGGCTGCCACATCAACAAAAAAGGTGAGAAACCTCAAGGTGAGCAGTGGGAAGGTGGGAATGAGGGAGAAGGGGACACGGGCATGTGGAGACACCTGGGTGCTCCTTGGAAAGGCAAAGGGGATGGAGGTAGGAGGCACTGGGGTTGTACAGAAGGAGGAATCTCTTGGGTGTACTACAGCAACGTCTGTGCCTTGCCTCAGTCAGGTAGGCTGTGAAACCAGAGATAAGTCCCAAGAAAAGCTGGAGATTGCAAAGCCATGGAGGAATGTCCTTATGGCATCTGCATGGATCAGTGCAGAAAATTCCTTCTGGACCTAGGGAACAGGTCTTAGTGAAGAAATATGCAGCAACTCACCAGCACATACTGTAGTTTTTTTTCTGTTGTATTAAATTAATTCCTTTAGTAAATTAAATTCTAATTTTCTGTTTCCAGTAGTGAATATTCTATTTGCATGACTTCCTATGGTTGTAACATCTTATGAATTTCATGTATATGTGATTTTTTTTTCCTTCAGGATTTTTCGGATCTAAGTGAGACCAATAAAAAACCTAACAGCTTCTAAGGAAAAGATGCTACTGCTGGTGTAACCCATAATCCAAATATGAGCACAGTTCTTAGCAATTCTACTGCAGAATATTTTCAGGGGAATGGTTGCACTTCATGACATTCTTACAAAAATATGGAGAGTATTAATTTTTTCCAATGGAAATAAATCCTTTCTTTTCTCTCTGTGAAACAAGACACTCTCCATGTTTCTATTGCTCCTGTGCTGTACATCCACTGAGAATGGCCTGTCATTCTGCAAACTCTCATGTATTTTACAGAGTCAACATTGCTATTCATCTCATGCGACTGCAGCCAATCTTGGCTGCCAGGTGAAACGCGATGTTGAAACAGAGAAACCGTCTCAAAGAAATACAAGCTCTCAAAGCGTGAATGGCTCTGTGGATCAAAGAAGGCATTTTGAATTACACCTGGAAATGAAGCAGAGAGCAGCCAAGTCCCCAGAGCACGGGTGCAGGGATGGGAAGGAGGAGCGGTGGCAAGGCCGGCGGTCCCACCCTCGCCTGCTGAGGCTCTCGCAGGTTGGCTCTGAGCACATCGGAGATGATTGGGAGCAGCTGCAAGCTGAGCCCAGTGCAGCGCTCCCAATACATTCCAGATGATGAATATGATGCAGGCTTACTGGAAGAAAAATATATTTCTGAAGAGAAAAACAATTACTTCTCAAAGCAAGACAATGAAGCTGAACCGACGCTACGTGGGCATAAAATAGAACAGAACTTTTGGGCAATGTCTTTAGCTTCTAACAAATCACCCACCTGGAGATACTTTTGCAGAGTGAGCTTGGATGTATCAGACCCCAAATATTTTCAGAAGTATACAAAGTTGAAAAATTAGGCATTTAAACCTTTATTTTTCTCCAAAGGGACAGATACTTTGTCATGTCATAGCCTCCGATTTTCATGTTAGCAGAAAGGTGCCCTTGCCAGTCCAAACAACACGTGGTCTGTCTCATGGAAGTTATGAAAAAAGGCTTGGAAACACCACTTGATACAGTGGGTTTCACTGGCTGAATCTTCAGAAGGGACTTGAACAAAATTTGCAAAAACATGTCAAAAGTTAAGTGGCGAAAATCAGCTTAAATGCCTAATTTTAATTTTGTTTGTGCTCTTTGTTGTTTCATTGTAGAGGGAGGGAAGAAGCTGTCTTTTTTCTCCCTGTCCTTTCATTTTGTTTGGGAGAAAATGGACGTTGGTGAAAAGAAGAGAGCTCTGTCAGGGACTGGAAAGAGGTTGTTTATTCTGTTTTGTTTTCTTTAGAAAGGGGCAACTCTTCTAAAACTGGTGATGATCCAGTTAAAGGGGGACTCCGGGTGGGGAAGAGAAAAGAAAACTAATAATCAGCCTCTAAATGACAAGTTTTCTCTTGAACAAAAGAGCAACAGGAGGCAGTGCAGGCAGGGGGTCAGTGCCCAGGGGTAACGTGACCAAAACAATGGCTGGAGAATGTGTGTAGCTCTTGCCACTCCAGAAGCTGCTGCCCCAGTGCCTTCACTGAGGGACTGCAAGGATCAAACCTGATCCAATGCTGGGCAAGTGTGGTGCCACTTCTGGAGTCCTCCAAAGAGTAGGCAATGACTGACTGTGGGTAATGCAAGCAGGAATTGAAGAATTGCGAGGGAATCGCCCCAGTTCTGAATAACAGAGTGATTGAACAGCCCCAGCCGATAAGGCAGAGCCCCTACCAGCAACGGGGCTAAAGGTGGGGTTTAAAGTGGCTTCAATTAAAGATGGAGACTGCTTGGCAACGTCTGTGCTTCTCTTGCACTTGGTTAATTGCCTGTTGGGGAAAGACAGTGGTGCTGGATAGACTGAAGTGAGATGATTTTAAACTATTATGAGCGTTCACGCAGAAGTTAATTCTGGTTTAGACTAAATTGGTTTTAATTTCAATTCATGAAACTTCTGTGTGGACGAGGCCTATGGCTTGCCATTTTGCCGCAATGGTGAATTTATAGCATATGTGCTGCAAATGGACTATCATGCAAATTCTCCTGGTATTTGCTCCAAGTCCAGTTCCAGCTGTCGGTGGAGATGGAGGAGCAGAATAGACCACTCACATGGCCTCCCATGTAATGCAGATTGGATCCATTGTCAGTCAGATGGACTGGTGGTGTGGGAGCAGTGTGAAGCCAGTTCGTTCACTACATGGTGTGTAAAGCAATGAGGCAGACAAAAGCTGGATTTAAATGAGGGAATATTTCTGCCAAATTTCGTTCTCTGAAGCAGAAAAATAAAACACTTAATGTGTCTGGCAATGTTTATTCTGTGCACAGGGTTTTAGCTGATCATAAAAGAAAAGCTACGTGTGAACATTATCTGGCAACTTCATCATATTCTGAGGAGATGAGAGAGTATGATTCCACCATGGTCTGAAAAAGTATTAGACTGAGAAAGTGGAAACAATTTGGCAGAAAAACAAGATGGCAAGAGAAAAAGAAAAAAAAAAGGTTCTTTTTGATTAGGTAGGAATTACCAGTTATAATCACAGCAAAATTGTATCTGCCACAAAGGCTCCATTTTGAAAGTCCTTGATGTCCTCAGTGTCCTGCTCAATGGCCAGAGGCTTCCCATTTTGCCTTCTTGCTGCTTATTCAAAGAAAGGCAAGATCTGAATGGCTGGAAAATATATGTGCTGCTCATGCAGTAACTTCATGTGCATGAAAATAAAAGAATTCCTTGCGTGTGCGCTATGGGTATCTGTGCTGATAAGGAGGCAGTAACTCTCATTACATGCATATTTGAAGAGTTGGCCCTGAATTCTACTGGTGAAGTATTTTCCATGACTTTTCCACTGTATCTTCTTAGAGGTTAGTGCTCCAATCATTCAATACCTTGACAGAAATAGAAGACAGTGTTAAAAATAATCCAAAGAAATAATACGAGACCACTTTTAATTCCAAATGATTGAAAGAGCAAGTATCAGCTAATGTGAATGAAAACATAGTTGTGTAATCCAAGTAAGAAGAATATCAAGAATAACAACTTTGTAACTGGATTTGGAAAAACAAACAATTCTTTCCTTTCTTTGCATAAGAAATATGGTGTGGGTAGCAAAAAATAACATTTTATGAATACTGTAACGTGTTTTTATTTCTACTGGTTCAAAACAGCATTTGCTTCTTGAAATTAAATGGAATCTGATTGAGGTTTGTCCTTTCAGAGCCTTGTCTGGTACAAGGTAATGCATTGACTACCCTATTGATATTGTAATTTTTCTATTATACATAGAAATTCTCATATTGCAAGTTGCTGGGGCCCTTGATATTTCACAAATTTGGGATCATTAAGAATGTTTTCCATGTCAGAGCTATACTAATTGTGACTGTGTTGATGACATCCACCATTCTACTTAAATTGAAAATTGCTGCTTACTAAAGAAGTTGGACCCTGAGCTTAAGTCCTTGGTGACTGATTTGATTAGTCCATTTGAGTGAGAATAGGGCAACACAGGGGCTATGTTAATGGAACTTAAACAATAGGCCATCACTAATCAGAGACCTCAAGGTTGAAGTGAGGTTAATTGTTATGCGGGTGGTATTTGAAAAGAAGTGTTGACTGGTGTAATGCACTATGGGACTGTAGCATTTGAACATGCAGCCCTAAGGCCAGAGGTTTTGTTTAGTTTCCCAATGAAAATTTAAAGCTACATTATGTATATCTCTAAACAACAGCCTATATGCTACTGCCTTTTGATACATCACAAGAGCAACAGCTAATTGATAACAGAAATGAGCCCCCCAGGCACAAAATTCAGATCCAAATCTGGTACTGGATTTTAATCCCTTTCTAAACTTGGTGAGGTGGGAATTGATTGAGTTTTGATTAAGCCCTTCATGAAATGCACATGAAAGATTCAAATGGCTGCCCCGCCCCCAAAAGTTTAGAATATTCTAAATTCAGTTTCAGTTTAGTCCTAGAGTGCACATTTGGTGGAAACATATGAGCTGACAGCTACAATGTCAATGCAAAAACATTTTGGCATAATTGGGAAGAACTGTTATTGGTATTGCTGTGCAGACAGGGATTTTATATCTCAACATGAGTGGCACGAGTTCTAGCTAGATTTCTGAAGGGATGCAGCTTGTATGAAAATATTGGTATTTCATCCTGCAGAAACTGTGAACCTGTAGAGATGAAGTCCCCATCTTTGTGAAAATAATCTTAAAGGGAACAGAGATTCTTAGTGATCCCACTGAAAGGGAGGCTGCAGACTTGGCAGACATTACATGTACTATAGGCATTAAATTAGCCTGCAATTTACTGCAATAGAAACAGATCTTGTAAACTGGATTGATACGTGCTTAGGCTCCTTACAACTCCATTTCATGTGGCTCACAGGACTTATTTTTAATTAAATAGAGTTTGGACCTCTGGCTTGAATGCCTCCACTGCACATGTGATGTAAAATTTTCTGTAAGGAATGTATTAGCTGTGCACTGGAAGACTGGCTGGTGGTGCAGCCCTCCTGGTTGTGACTCCAGTACCACTTTGGTGCTGGCATATGGCTTTAGGCTTAGTTTCCTCCAAAGGAATCTGGTTTGCAACCACAGACTAGTGGATGAAACTGCTCTGGTGCGAATGCTTTCAAGGAAATTAATGAGATGAAAAAGAAAAAGAAAACCAGACTGGGGCAGGGTACAGTGAGGGAAGGGGAACAGCTCCAAAATAATCAACAATAAATACGACTATTGTTTCTTACAAAATGTGGAAAACAAGAGATGATATAGGTGGAAAAAAGAGACTTCTTCCTTCTTTTGCTGTAAATTAACCTATCATTTTTTTTTCAGAATGCAATTTTTTTAGAAAAACAAATTTCCCATTTTTGTGCATGTAAAGTGGCACTGGAGGAGGGGCAGGGAGAATGTGCCAGCACACATAAAACTCTAGTATGAGCATGGGAAATTAAGGACATTTTAACACAATCACATAAGGAATTTACAAGGTCCTAAGTCATGAATAAGTGCCTTATTCACAGGAAGCCAATATTTTGATGTATTCCCATGGCAGAAACAAAATGATGGGCAAGAAATGGACAGACACATAATACACACTCCAGTTGTCCTTTGCAGTCAGTGCCTTTCCCTAAAAAGAATCCTTTCTCTATTTTCATTTCTTCTATCTAAATAATCACTCTTCCCAAGCATACCCAACATTAGCAAAGTCTTTCCAATGTGATCAGAAGAGTTACTGGGTGCTGTAGACAGAGCAGCTGGGGGCCTTACAAAAACCACTGATTCAAAGTATTTTAGCACAGTATCCCACACACCAAATAACTACTTAAATGAAAGTTTAATTGCAGCCCCTAGGGAAGGATGGAGGAAGGGTCAAACTGTTAGACACATGTGCTTTGTTCTTAGTAACAAAAGCCTTTGAGCATAAGTAAATGAACTCTGAAAAATAAAACGAAATTGTGTTTTGATGTTTTGGATATCGACTATATGGGAGGAGAACACACAAAAGGAAATGAGGAGCAAGTTAAAAAAAAAAGCAGTTTGTTATCTACTGCACCATTTGCATTTGCTTTAAAAATCCCAGTAGTGTTCAAAGTACCTGCTTATATTGTACTCTGGGCAAATTCAGGGCTCAGGGTTAATCTGGCAGGGATTTGTTCACTTGCCTGTGTATTACTATATCTATTGCAATATTTTAAAAAAATCATCTCTTTTGGGTAGTGTCTGAAGCTCCACACTTCCACAAGGACAGAATGTGCTGGGAGCTGTACAGATGCAGAAATGGGGTCCTATTCTCAAAGAGCTGAATGTTCACAAAAGGACCCAGCAGCCGACAGGTGGTTGCAGACTGGTTTTCTCAACAAGCATCCAGCCCAGCCAAGCGTGCCCTACTGAAGATTTGTCCCATTGAAGTCAGATGAGAGTATTTTCAAGTTCAAATGAGCTTGAAAATTGCAAGGGACATTTCTCACTGTGGAAGCACTTTTTTTGCTGAAAAAAAAGAGAGCAGAACTGTGCCTCCTGAAGACATGAAATCCTTCTCCCCTGCATAAGGCAGGTGGTATGAAGAATGGGGAGGAAATGCATTTAGCAGAACAGGTGGCTTGTTCTCACTGAGATTAAATCTTTCAGGTCTGCCTTTTGCTTTGGAAACTACCCTTGCTTTCCATTCACATGGCCTCAGGGTGAGTCTGTCTTCTGTTTCTCTGTGATGCTGTGAATTATCATTCTAAATATCATTAATGTCTGAATTTCTTCCACACCTTTTTGCTCTGCCCACCAGTCACTGAGCTGACTTTCACAAGGACATTCAGGAGAACTTAGACTGCCTTGGTTATCTGATCAAGTGCCACTAATTCAACAACTATGGAGATGCCAATTATATCTCTTTGGAATGTATTCTGAATTCCGCTCCCTCTATTTATGCAATTCCACTCCTTTGGCTTTAAAGATGTATACAAACAAGTGTTATCCATGGCAACTGATGGAATAAATAGACTTTATTTTAGAACTTGGAGCCTTTTCAACTTCATAACATACAACAACCCCAATGCCAGAGCCTGAATTCAGAAAGCTTCCTGAGCATAAGATATTTTTATGGCTGGCCTCTGTAGGGCTCTCTTATTTTAAGGACAAAATTTGGGTTCTAAGTTTGTGTTCAAGCAGCTTTACCACTGGTCACCTGGCAATGAGTGAGGGGGGGACAAACCATCTGCCGTTGTTATGTACTGTGGGTGTTCTCACGCCAGCCGTGCCACTCCAGCCTTTAACCTCACTCAGCTTTCAGATGTGGGGATACCACAGGAAAGGTTCTTGCCAGGAAAGGTTCTTGGAGCTGTCATTCACTATCTAGATCCATCTCATTACACTGGGAACTCCAGCCTCAGCCAGAACTCCCACGGGATTCAGGGGGGGATCTGATAGTGCTGAATAACTGCATGGCTTGGCCCACGTGTTCATGCTGAAAGGGCGACAAGAGAGGCATTGCATTCAACATCCGCACATGAAAGAAGAATTCTGTAGTGTATATGAGCCATCCTGAAAGTTATGGTCCCCTTTCTACCTTACTTTCTTTTGCAAAAAGCTTCAAAATAGAATAATTTAAATGTAACAGACATCAGAAGTTTATTTAAGGATTTATTTTAATTTGGGGAAAATAAAAAATTTCAGTAATGTAACATCTTTTAAAAAAACAACAGTAACTTAAGAGAGATCCTTCTGATTCACAGCTGAACTCTCAGTTTCCTCAGTGCACTCACCAGATCTTTGATTCATTGTCCAATGTCAGTAAAAGCTTTCAGATGTTTTAACTAACTAAATATAAAAATTCTTCTTTCAGCTCTAGATACCTTTTTTGAGGCTGGTTTTGGCTGAATCATCTTATTTTTGTACCACAATCAACACAAGCCCAGTAATGAAATAATTTTTAGCTGCTGAACTGTACTTGTTGTTACTTCTGTCTCATATGTCTGTGTTCCCAGGTAGTACAAAACCCCTCACTAAGCAAGCCAAGTTTAAAATTCCCCCATGGTTTTCAAATCTGCCTTCAAAGATACCATTTTTATCCCCAAATTGCAATCTAAAAGCTAAACAAACTTTTCCCCAAGGTGAAGTAAGCTCACACTGGACAGCAGACATTGCTAAACACGCCAGTGTGCCTGCTATATGGCCAAAGTGTTTATTCAACAGAAGCTTGGACGACAGCCACCACATCAATGTCACAGCCTCTCAGCACATGCGAAGGAAATACATGTGATACATAGCAAATTAGGTGTCCTGCTCTAGAAGGAGTGGAATGGGATTGATTTGCCACTTTTAGCAATGCTCTTTTACTGTCAGCTTGGCTTTGAGAAAAGCATTAAAGATTCTTGTCACAGATGTTTCTTTCATAAACTGTTGTGGGAGAATGACATTCTGCAAAAATGGTTTACTACTCTGCTTTCTTCTCCTGGGAAAACAAAGTGCGCTAGTCAGCCCAGCCAAATGGGCTCAAGGAACGCTCTTCAGTTATACCACAATAGCATTAAGGATCATGACATTTACAGAGCTGATCTTAGAAGCTCTCTTGGCAAATGTACAGTGTAGAGGTATTTATCCAAAGTGTGTGCCATTGAGGTTTTTTTTTTTTTCCCCGTCTTGCATTAGTTCAGTGGGGTAAAACTGGCCGGTTGGGTGTTCAAAACAGGGCAGATAAAAAGGACTGAGCTTACACACTGTGTATTAAGTGAATGGTTCACACTGCATTTGAGTAATTAATCACCTTTAAACAAAGAAAAAAAAAAAAAAGGGAAAGGGAAAAAAGAGGGAAATCTACTACAGTAGTTAACATATGAAGCCTCACTAGAATTTACTCAAAGTTACCGGATTGCATAAAATATAGCTGTGAGATGAAATCACTTTTTAGATCACAGGGTAAGTCTTTGACCAAAGAAGCATAATTTTAATTGCTTATATCTAGCTGAGAGAGATGGGAGAAAGAAAGACAATGAATCTATTATTTTTAGGTCATAAAGTTTACTTGAAAACATTTCGAGAATGCAAATTTTCTTACTAAAAGTCAAAAGGTTTTGTAGGAGTATTTGCTATGCTGTAAAAAAGAGTTACTATAGCAACAGCAACATCATATAGAATCTATGACTTGAAAAGCACCTTCTGGAGGGAACAAGTTATCCACATGTCACATTAATTTTCATACTTTATATAAAGTTAAATAAGCAAAAAAATCCCATAATGTCCAGGTTTGTCTCCTTTTGCAATGTTTACTTAAAGGAATGTTTTTTGCTCTATGCAGGCCTAGATTTGCACAATAATTTAAATTCTAAGGTTTTGGTACCTCAAATGCACCCCTTGTTCTCCATACAGCTCTCTGAGTTACTGAACTAATTCCTGCTAGAATAAAACACCACTAGGAGAACATGAAAGAAATTCCAAGTTTGCTGTGATTATAAACAGGATGACTGCTTTGCAGAAAGGAGCATCCCTTTGTGTTTGCACAGCCTCAGCACAAACCTCAAGATGTGATCCTGGGCTGCCCAGAATTGCTGCTGCTGAGCAGGGGCTGTTGCTGGAGTGAGAGTGCAGAGGGAGAGGGAGCAGAGGTTTGCAGCTTCTCCCTTTCTTTTTTTTCCTGGGGCAGTGTTTAAATAACATCATCATTAATGGTGCCAAACTGCATGAGGCTTGATATAGAAAGAAATGTTTGCTAAAATAGGAGTGCTTTGGGCAATAGCAAAAGAAGGCTATAGTAACTGCAGGCCAAGCAGCAGCTGAATACTTAGAGGTGGGGTGTTAATTAGGAAGTTGTTGTACAGGTTTAGTGCAGTGTTGCACAGGTATGTGATAAGTTGATGAGACTTGGTTTTGCCAGTAATACAGTCTAGCACACATCCATTTAAAAATTAGTGGTTAAAAAAGGTGATTCAAAGTTTTCAAAAGAGAAAAATTATTGGAAGTCATTCTTTCCCTGCCCAACCAGGTGGAGTGGAGTACCTCACTGTACTCCAACTTCCAGCACTGTACAGTTCTCTATCACCAGCTGTCTCAGAGTGTATCTTTCTTTCTGCAAGCAGATGTGGTTTGCCTTGTTTTTAAATGTACTGCCTGGTGTCCTAGAAAAAGGGACAGTAATAGACAGATTTTATTTAATTTGAAGTTGTGACCATGTGGTCCTGTCATTATGAACACAGTTATACTGAAAATATATGTTTTAGTTTCTTAGCTGGCTTGATTTCCAGATTGCAATGTGGTAAGGCTTTTGATTTGAGATATTAATCAAATGACAAGAATTTCATGCAAGATTTGCTTCTATAGAGGGCCCGTGTAATCTATATCTTTCTTTTCTACACCATTAATGTATTCAGGGGAGCCACTTTTTTTCCTCCATCTAAATGTCAACAAGTCTGATTAAGTGTAAGCAAGAAATCAGTGTTCCTTCTTCAGTAGTATCTCAGCGCAAAGAGGACTTTCCAGAGGAGACAGTGTCATCACTTTTAGACAGACTCTTCCCCAAAACCAGCACTTCTGGAATTCTGTGACAACTCAAGACCGGCTTTCAGACTGGGGTCAGGATGACTCCCTGGCTGCACAAAACCCAACCTTGGTGAAGAATTCCCCAGCCTTAAAATCAGTCTATAAACGCCTATGAAATGGTTTCAGTGCACACTGCCCCAGCTCCTGGGGAGCAGAAGCAAACAATAGCCCCAGTCCTGCCCGTGCCTGCACCGGGGGCAGAGAGAGCAAAGGGAGCATGTACATTCCTCCTCCCCAGGCATCATGAGATAACAGCTGACAGTATCTGACATCTGCAGTCACAAGTACCCCCCAGCACATTGATTGGCTCCACACAGGGTGACTTTGCCACGAGAGGCCGGGCGCCACGGCTCCGTGTGTGTCCCGAGCTGGGTGCGCCTGCTGTCACCCCTGGCAGTGAGCTGCCCTGCACCATGCACCCCAGCATGGGCACTGGGCCCTTCACAAAAATACTGCCAAGGAAGTGCTCAATGCTTAAAATATGTTACGTGTGTTTGTGTGGAGAGAAGAAAAAGAGAGAGAGAAGAGGATAAGAGTAGAAGCTTGGTTACTGAGCAGACCTATCTGGTGACATGAAAGCTGTTAAAGCTGGATTTCTCCATGAATGTCAGTGATAACACCAGGCTCTAGAAACCAAGGAAAAAAAATGCTAGCATACTGCTCCTGACAAACCTGGAAGGAACTGGATCACTATTCAGAAATAATTTTTCCTGCCCCATATTTTGATTTTTCTTTTAGTCTTCCCTTATCTATATAGTAATGTTTCAGCAAAAAAGCAAATTAAGTGGGACTGTCTGTCTTAAAAAGTGCTTGAAATGATTTTGTTAAATTAGTGATACAAAGCAGACACTGCTTGTCTGAAATTCCTTTCCTGGTGTGGCTATTTTGTCAAGTAACAGAAAGGGGAGAAGATAGCTATTTGAAGGCTCTTGAATGATATCACCAGTGAAAATAGTGCAGGAGCATCTAAAATAATCTTGGTAATAACATCTGTCTGGTTGCTTTTCTTTTATTAGTTTATTCCATATCACCATTTTGTCTTCAGATTTATAGTTCGTTAACACTTAACATAACATATGATGTTGATAGAAAATTTTGATCCTTCATGTAGAAGAATGGTGTCTATTTTTAAATAAAGTAAAATGAATTCTGCAAAAACACTGAAAATATCCACAGATGTTGTGAATTGTCTTTAATGAAGTTCATAAACTTGAATTAAAGTCCCAAGTGGCTGTGTAGTTTGTCTACAGTCATCTCTCTTTTTGCCTGTGAATGCTTATTCAGGAGGGATTTTCCTGAAGGTAGTATAACATCAGGAACAAATATTCTTTAGCTGAAGGCCCAAATTCTCACATACTGGCCTAAAGATCATTCCTCTGAACAAATTACTCATTATTAGGCATTAATTATTTATTCATTTTTACAAGTTCCGCTCTTGCAGTCTGTCTGTGCAAACAGCTGAATGTGAATTAGAAAACCCCACGATGAAACAGATACAAATACCCAGCGGTTGAACTTTGAGAGCTCTGCACTTGTTTACAGATTTACCGCTGACTCAGAGAAGAATAGACTGGGGCAAAAATTGCCTGTGCATAAATTTTCTTTCAAAACAGAAAGAATAAGGGATAAATGCAGCAGATAAATTGTTCCCAATGAATGATGTAAATATGCATCTACCTCAACTGTATTATCTTCATTTTTAATACCAGATTTCGGGGGTTTGTGTCACTATGTGTGCCTTTTGCTTTCCATGAAGCACACACTGTTCAGTCTAATGCTAGCTGGAAAACCAGCATAAAGTCATAAATGATAGACATCTATATTGAAATGAAAAAGTCCAACCAATTGATGAGTGGGCATAATGCCATTCAAGCAGATGGGTCTGAACAGCAGCAGCCAAACATCAAGCAAGTCCATCAAATGGAGATGTTGAGGCTGGGTACATTTCACAGCCAGCAACATTGAATGTTAAGACTGTGTAATTAGCAGAATATGACACTATTAAACCAGCTCTGGGCTGGATTAATTTGCAAAAATCTAATAAATACCTTCCACATTATAGGAGGGAGGGCCTGAAAAGATGCTCGCCTTTACTAGGCTATGACAGATGGGAGTCAGGATTTCCAAGTTGGGAGTTTGAGGTTTCCCTTTCAAGCAGATTCATAGCACAGTGTTGTATTTAGGTATTTCCAAGGCCATATAAGGGCAAAACCTTGCTTGCCTAAAATGCATGGCAAGATACTTTATGGCAGAGGCTTCTTCCTACAGGAAGGACTCACCTAACAAGAACAAAGCTCTTGCTCCTGGCTAACATTTGCAGAGTAGCAAAGTGTCCAAACACAGCTTTTAGTGATTAAAGGTTAACTTAATATACATGTTAATTTAGTCATCCAATAAGAGAGTTAAAATAAGAAAATGTGACTTTAGCTAAATGAATTGTGAAAATTATATCTGTTAACCCTACAGGAATTCAAATTATATTTCAATTTCATAAATTTGCTGCCCCGGAAACTGTGAATTACTCTGCTTTTCTAACACAAAACATATTTTCTATGAGATTAATGGGAAATGTGCATTGTTTATAATAACTCAGATTTCATAAATTAGCAGTGATCATATTCTGGTTTCCATTTGCACACTTAGTTTTTTATGCCTCCCAGGGACACAGGGAAAACTACTGCTCAGATACCAGCCAAAATGGCAAAGACATGCACAGTTACTTTGAAATTGCCCCCTGCCAGGGTTGTTTCTTGGAATGGGAGCTTTGGACTTCTCTTTGACTTTCTTGGAGGAGCACTCGGAAGAACAGACTCAGTGATATCTCCCCCTGCTGCACTGTCCAGCAGAAAGTCCCAAAGCCTTAATGAGTGAGTTACAGTGAAACCCTATGGAAAAATCACGAGTGGTCCCCTAAAGAGTGCTTTTAGGAAGAAATTGAGTGCCCAGAGTGTATTGGTCAAATGGGAGGAACCAGATCACAGAACCTCACTGTTGCTGGAATAACTGTGGCGTGAGGGGAGGTTTTGCAGGTGGAGTGATGTGATGGATGCATAAAAACTCTCCAGGAGGAGCAGCAGGCCAGGGAGTGCCTTGATGAGGAGCAATGTGTTGGATGAAAGGATATCCTCTGTGGGATGGGCAACACACTGGGTGGGAGCTGGAGGATCAGGGGGAGAAGGAAGGGAGTCAGTGACATGTCATCTTGGTGGTAGTGCATTGCAGACTGACCAGGCTTGGTAAATGCTCAAGTGCAGATCAGAATCCAACATTTTCCACTGGCCCAGGAGATCTGTGTGGTGCTACATGGAAAGTAAAGAGGTCTTGGGCACTCTGAGGCATAAAGCAGGCCTCTGTTTCCCCAGTTCCTGACAGAACTTGGTCCTCTGGCCATAGTGTAGCCAGACCATCAGACAAGGTCTGTTGCAATGGATGTTTGTTCTCTCTGCCCTGAGAAGCTGCTGAAGAGTGAGGGACATGAGCTACTCTGAGAACTAAAAAGGCATCGTTACTAAGAACAGCAGCAAAAACCAAAAAGCAAAGAAGTTTATTCCTCTTTATGTTTTAATGCTTTCCTCCTCCACCCCCAACATTTATGTATATCCTTAGTCATTTAATAGGCTTATAATGTCACCATGGGAAAGCAAGATGATATAGCCACAGTGCACATTAATAGACCACTAATCACAAAGCAGCAAGAGTCTGGTTGACCTGAGGATATTCCAGCAAATGGTGAATATTTACATTTTTCATTATTTGTATGGCATTATGTTCACATGTAATTTTCAGAAGCAAAAGCCAAATCCCGCTTTGGCCCTAAAATGACCTGTTGAAAATGAATTAGCAAGGCTACTCTCAAAGGTGGTTTTACAATTTAAGGTGGGAAGTGACAAAAACAAACTTAGCACAGCATGGTGCAGTCTTTATGGATGATGCCACGTTAATATTAGTTTTTGCTAGAAACTGGAAGCTTGAGAAACCAGAGAAAAAAATTTTATTTTTAAAAATTTATACTACATTGTTTAATTTGCACTACATTGTAGGTGGAGGTGAGGTGGGGAGAGTAAATCTCTCTTTATTTTTTCATCCATTAAACCAACCTAAAACATCCTGAAAAAAGCATAATATCGTTACTGTAACCATACTGAAGGATATTTAACCTTTGGCTCTCTATTTCCTAAACTACTTTAGGTGTGGTGATATTTTCTTAGTGTTGTTACCCAAATTTATCTTCTTAATAGCTGTAAAGCTTCATCTCATCCATTGTAGGTTATGCTAATCATGTGGTTTCTTCAAGAGATGTTTCTCCTGAGTTGTGTGAAGGAGACAGAATAAGGCAGAAGGCTAATTTAGAGAAATTTGAAGAAAAGGGAAAGCTAATACTCAAAGTTAAAATGATGTAACTTGTTCAAGATTGCTTTAACAAATATATTTGGAATGACTTTGGGTTTTGTTAGGATGATACCTGTTTTAAACTGAAATGTTGAGAAAGTCAGCTTTTATTTTGAATAATCAAGATGCAAGAGTAAAACCTACAATTTCTATCTTCTCAAGACCTGAAACACACTGTTTGCAAAAGGTGGCCTAAGGGCTTCTCTGATTTGCTGCCACGTTTCTCTTGAAATCATTAGTGGAGCTTTTATACAGGCTGTTTAATATCTGCCATGTGAAAAAGCAGCACCACCCTTCATTTTTTCATTAAGAAAATACCCAGCTGCAGTGTGTGAGCAGCGTTGCTTGTTGATCTTTGTGGGTTTGGCAGAATTACCTTGCCAGCTGTAGTCCTGGCACCTGGCTGCATTCCTGGGAGCCATCCCAGGGTCAAAGTCTCTGTCCTGCTCTGGTTTGCTCAGCCCTGCCTTTGCCTCCCTAAGGCAAACCTGCCTTGTCCAAATGTATTCTTCAGGGTGCAACTCCTTCTAATGCCACAGTAAAATCTCATCAGAGACTGTCTTTTGAAAATGTTTAGCCACAAGCACACATAGCTGCTCCATCACTTCAATCTTTAACACAAAAAGTGCCTGGTTTGTATTAATGGACCTATAACAAGTAAGAAGTATTGTGTGAGCAGACAAACAGTTTTCTGTGTGTCTGCCTTATTATTTCATTTGTGCTAAATAAAATAGGGCTAGCAGATGAGTTATTCATATGAAGGTTGGAAGAAATATCACTTTTAGTTCCAGAACCCCTGCAGATATTCACAAATTTTACCAAAATATTTTTGTAGATTCCTATTGTTTTTTTACTTAAAAATATGGCAGAACTGAACGAAATGGATAGGTTTCTTTCAAGAATAAAAAAAATTCAATTTCATTGCCCAGCATGTAACATTTTTCTCTGTGTTTCAAATATGCTGTAAAACTAGATCTCCATGTCTTTCTAATAGAGAAACTTAGCACTTTGAAAAATCACAATAAAATATGAGAACACTGTTGATGATTCAGCTCTCCATAGCTATACTACTATGATATTTTTCTACTTTGTTTGCATTGTTTTGTTTTCAGCAAGTTTTGCTTTAACTGCAGAGAAAATACAGGCTCTCCAGAATTAACTTGTGCTTTAAATCAAATATGGAATAAAAGCCACATATACAAGGATGTAGGTATAAATGGCTGTTTAGCAGATAAATCCCTTCTGCCTTATGTGGTCCAGAGCTGGAGGCCCAGATGACTTTACATTTCCTGTAAAGGTTATTTAGGCTTACTAACACTTTTATCTAAGATCTGATATATCTCCTAACAGGAAACAGCAACAAGTAAGGAGAAAAAGTCCTGAAATTACTGATTTCCTTTGTTGGATACTCCACTATAGGAACACCCTGATAAGACCTTGTCTATCAGAATCTGCTGTGAATTCTCCAGTGATCCGTGCTAGGAGTTGCACTTGGACTTTATCCTAGGTCAGCTTATTATGGCCTTTCTGTCTAAAGCATAAACTCTGTATGGTACAGGAGTCTGAGGAGTGGGAAAACATGCTGCTCATATCAAGAAGCAGCAGCTATTAAGTTTGAATTACCTGGAATCAGGAATACCTTCAGGTCCATAATCTAGTATCTACAGAAAATTGAGAGTAATCATATTCTAAAAAGCATTTTAGAAAGTAAAACCAGTTTCTCTATAAACACTATGTTTTTCCAACCACATTTGAACTTGTTCTCCTTAATCCATGACCTGTTTTATTTAGTGAGGGATACTTATTATCTGCTGCATTTTGATATAAAATTTGGTAAGTGACCTTAAAATAAAAGCATCTGCCTTCACACTTCTCATGAAGTTTCTTTTAATATGAACTCTGCTTGCAAGGGGTAAAGACAAGACGACATTCACTGAATTTTTTATGCAAAGCATAAAAACTCCCCTCAAAACATATTTAGTGCTTCATGCAGCCATGTCCTCTTTAAAAATAAAACAAAATGCAAAATCTGTTTTGGGTTTGTGCTTTTAAAAGGGGCAGCTAAAGCAATTGCCTGCATGTTGTAGTCCTGCCTTAACTGAGGCTGGGCAACAGTAAGTATAAATCCCACTTCATTATCCCTGCAGTGTCCTCTGAGCTAAGAAAATATTATCCAGCAAAATGTGGGCAACCTCCAGACCCACTCTGTCCTCGCCTGGTCTGTGGCTGCCAAGGAGAAAGGCAGCTCTTGCCAGCAGTGGCATGAGAGGCCCTTTGGGAAATGATCTGAGACCGCTGAACTTGTTTTCTTTTGGCTGTTCCAACCTGTACAGCCATACCAAAGCACAGATTCTTAACTCGTCTGGCCTCTCAGTCCAACAGGGATTAAAGGACAAATAAGATGCTCCATTTCTTGGTTTTTTTTGAGGTGAATCTTGTGGTGGGTGCTTAGTTAAGAGTTTGTTTTGCTTGAACAGCTGTGGATACTTAGCTGACTTTCTAGTTCTTTTTTTCAGCAGTCTGCCTGAGGGTTTACTGTAGGCTATGTGTTTGTTTTTGGTGGGCTTTGGGATACCTGCCCATCCCAGCACTGGATGATGCCAGTCTCTCCAGCCCTGGATGCCTGAGCTGGCCCTCTGTGAGCTGCCTGCTTGGCTTTGTGCTGCGTTTCATAGGACTGCCTGGGCTTAGGTTGCTCTGACTGACCATCTGCTCCATCTCCCTCCATCAGCAGCTAATTTATTCAAATCTCTTGTTTTGCTTGTATTTTCTCTTCCATTGTTTCCATCTCCTCTCATTCCTGCACTGATTATTACCAAGCACTGCACTAACAATTGAGAAAACTGGAAGATGCTGCTCTTTCAGTGCCCAGTGAGAAGCAGAGGTTGGGTCCCACTGCTTTAAAGAAGGAACACACAGGACATTTCCTAGAAAACATCAGACATTGTCTACTGCCCCAGCATCTCTGCTTGTTAGGGTGTAGTAGCTCCAAAAGGCACAGAGCTTGGATTAGATTCCTGTACCAGCAGCCAATAGGAAAAGGTCAATGGGACAAAAGGATAACAAGAGTCAAACTCCATATGGTCTTTTGAGGAGTTTAAAAATCTACTGGTAGTTTCTAAGATATAATGCTCCATGATGCATCTAACTTATTACCCTGCTGGTTTACAGAGAAAACCACTCTGGTGTGTAAACCTGGGAAATGATGAACCTGCTCTTGATTCAAGCCTCCAGTCTGAGCAGAGGTGATGACTCAGGCAGTGTATGTACACATCAGTCCTTGACTTGCTCTGGAGAAAATGACAACTCAATGGCATGAAGTTTAGAGTGACTGGATGCCAGTTCTCATTGCTAGGACCAATGATTGCCAGGGTGGCAAAATGTTCCTTGGAAGGCAGTGACAGTGAGAGACCTGAGCCCCAGATAACCATGTCCCCATGACATTCAGTGCCATGTACCTCAGCCATGGCCTGAGCTATATAGGTCAAACTAAATGACTGCAATTCTTCTCTTTGTCTCAGGTTCTGTTAACTTGCTACTTAGAATGTGAATCTGTTATTGAAATCAGAGGACATTGCATGTTAGCAGGAATGAATAGAGAGAGGGGCCAGAACTGTGAAATTTTAGTGGGAAAGGAAAAAAGAACATTTTCCAAATTTTAATTGAGAGGTCTCTATAATGAAGGACCATATATTTTTTAATGTGCAGATCAACTTCCTTCTCTTCTTCCAATAAATTTCCAACATCTTACAGATACAGAAAACTCATACTGTTTATGTGTAAGGATTGTCTCCCTGGATACTGTTTTATTTTATCTACCATTGATCAGGTGGCTAAGATTACATGAAGCTCCACAATGGTAACATAGAGATATGAATGTTGCATCCTAGACCTGAAATAGACTACAATAGTTTTTTTCTTATTCCCTGTTTTCCTGTATTTTTACTTCCCCACAGGAAGTGGTTTTACTTGAAGCTGAGTATTTTTTATATGACCTTATTTGAAAATTTGATGACAGTGATAAATTTGGAGACAAAAGGAATTTTTGAACAAAGGTGCTCAGCAATTTTGTTGATTGTTTGAACTATGCATGAGTGCACAGACCTTCCCCTCATTTTAAATCAGATAATATTCTTATAGTGCGTGCAGCAACCACTTCCATTGCACTGCAAAACTGTGTAAGGAAGGATCTGGATATATGTTTATTTCCAGCTCCTAAATGCCGTGCAACCTAAAGAAACAACCATGACAAGGAAGTCTTTTTGTGGACAGACAGTGGCCCCAGACTGCAAACAGAGGAAGCTTTTACAGTATACATTTAGTTTTGTGTGTAAACTTTTCAAGACCATTTCAGCCTAATAGTCTGAGTTGCATTACCTCAGAGGGTATTGTCATTAAGACTTAACGCGTTCAGCTAATAAATTACAGTGATGTAGCAGCTTTTTGTCAAAAGATCCTGAAGTGCTTTACAAACTTTACAGTCCATAGATGCATGAATCACTTCACCCACTATTGAAGTATGGCCAGGCCAGGGATGAATTGTGGCAGCTGTTTAACAGCACACAGCAGTTCAACACAATGGGTTTAGGAGAGCAAAGACAACATGCTCTCCCAGCGCCAGTCCAAGTAATTCAGAGGGACAGTGGAGAACACCTTGGGAGAGAAAGGGAGGGATTTCTCCCTTTTGGACTAGTGCTAGGCATTGTTACTTGACTTTAGTGTCTGGGGTTGTGTCTCTCATCTTGTACCAAACCTGTTGCGAGAAAGTCCCCCATTGGAGCTATAAAGTCTGTAAACACACGTGTAAGCATGTAGGGTCTTGAAGCCATCAAGGAAATTTGTGTAGGTAGAGTCTTCCCTGCCAGACTGGAGCTAATCAGGATTTAGTGCTGCCTCAGTATGGAACATACTAAAAATATGCACTCTTGGTTTAGGCTGTTAGGACTGGGAATCTGAAAGAAAAGCATCAGTTGCTCTCTGTACGTATCTGTACATCTACTTGAACAGAACCCAGATCTTTAAAGAGTTAGATAGGAAATTAATTTAATTCCCACTCCCTTTCTGGTTACCAGCTGTCTTCTAACATAAAGTGATGGTCCCCATAAAGGCCTTCTGAAGAAACAAGCAATTTCCTGAATAAATCAAGTTATCCTTTCCTCCTACTCTTTTTTCTCCCTTTCAGTGAATAGTATCTTTAGTGACGATCCTGAGCAGTCTTGTTACCAGCTGCTCTAATCTAGGGGGTTGTGTCATTTCACCTTGATATTTCTTTCCCCATTGTTTTGCCTAAGTGCACAAAACAAAGCCTATGAGTGCTGCGTGCAGGGCTCAGAGCAGAGGGAGAATTGTTTGCAGTGACACACATCAAACCAAGGCTGGCTTCTTCCATAGGAATAGATTTGTTTTTCCCTTGGAAAAAATACCTTTGGTTTTTAACTTCTGCAAAAGAGTGTTATTTGAAGAATTTATTGTTTCATTTTCCCTTTTCTGTATGGATCCAGGGACACTAGAGAAAGTCAGTGTGAATGTGTGGGGTAAAAATAGTAGTGACTATTGACTTATACAGAGTTGTTTGCATTGGGTACTTAAAAGATTGCTAATTCCTCCTGCTTAATAATGTAATATTTACATGATTTGAGACCCTAAAAGTATAGCATTGTGAATTTCTATCCAACAGTTCACTTCAGAAATAGTAATTAAGAGGCCTCTACCTTCACTCTTAGTTCCTAATTGTAAACCTTCCTCTTCCCTCGTGTATGCTACTCACAACCACAGAGCTGAACCCTTGCAGCCCTAAACACACTGTTATAAGCAGGAAGAAAAGACTTAAGAGAAGAAAGTTCACTGATTTCTTTAAGCTGTGAATCCCACCCACAAAGAGTTAAAAATAAATAAAAATCATAGAGTATTATCCTACTTATTTTCTAAAGATTGCCAGAACTAATTCTAAAACTGGATATCTAACCAGGCTTTTACATATAAAATTCTCTAGGTATTGAAACTAATTTTTGTGTATCAACCCTGTGCTGAATAGAATCTTTTGCTTGTAAACACACTGAGTCTTAAAAGCAATTTCTATCATATTGCCCTTCATATTCCTATCTCTTTCATCACCATGCAAAAGGAAACGCTTTAACTTCAGGCAATAAAAAGCTTTTAATTTAGACATAAGTTTATATGAGCTATCTTCATTACAGTGTACAATGTAAAAAATGAGAAAATTTTAAATCATATTTAAAATTTAATTAGATAATTTCTTCTGTTTTGCCTGTTTTAAAATATATAATAAAACTTCAATAAATTATATTCTGGGTCATATCAGCTTCTTCTCAAGAAAATGAAGTTAAATCTTTGTAGTAACCAGCAGCTTAATTTTCATTAGGCTAGCTATTTGATAATTAGTCATGCACCATAAATCAAGTCCCCAAGTCTTCTCCAGGTTTCTTAATTGAAAATTATTGTTTCTTGGCTCTGTGGCTAAATGTGCAGCAAGTCTGAGGAGTGATAGATGCTGAATCTAGCACAAACAGTTTGAAACAGTCAGAACTTGATAGATCATTGCCCTGAAGGGGCTTGTAATGGTGGAGAGACTGTGAATTTCAAAATTAAAGGTTTGTTCTTAAAAATCACAAGTGTAAAAGCTAGCTGTAGTTTACCAAATAGCTCCTAACCTTCAGCCACTTTTCCTTTCATTGCTAGCTGGATTTCAGTTGCTTTTCTAGTGACAATTGTCATGGGTTTGTGTGGCTATATTTGAAAAGTTAAAATGTTGGCTTGGAAAGATACAGACCAAGAGTATTTGTGTTCTCTTTTGTTGGTGGTGTTCTTTTTCTGGTAAATCTCAGGAACAAATATGGAAGTTGTTTCATTTATGGCATTTTTAAACACTGAATGAAATGGTGGCAGTCCTCTCAGAGCCACTATGAGAGAACAGATGGGCCTGCTACGCATGCCTCAGGTCATAAAATAATTTCAGATATGATGCAATTGCAGCTAAGTAAAATACTTTTGCAAAGTCAGAAATATATTACTTCACTGAAAGAAGGGAACCCTTTGTAATTTTTCTTTGACAGCCCAGCAGACTTTGCACAGAGCTCAGCTTGTGTTTGCCATTCTGTAGATAAGGACAGCCACGGGGTTTTCTGCCATTCGTGCCTTGCTTCCTCATGATCCGGTGGCCAAGACCTGATGACGACCACAGCAGGAAACAGTGTGAAATGGTCCATAAATTTAAAAGCAGGAATCAATTGATAATAAAAAAAACCCAACAAACCAGCAAGAAAAAAAAAAAAACAGGCCTAAGATTCTTAGGTGAAAATCTCCAAACTGCATTGGTAAATTCATGCTGAAAACCTTCTCACACCTTATTTAACTTGATGAACAAGGACAGACTTGGAGCTGATGAGGGCATTTATTTGTTGTCAGGTACACCAAGACTTGCACTGCAGTTGTTCTACCCCGTAGCCCATGACAAAACAAAGCAGCACACTGGGCTCATGGGCAGAGGCTGCAGCCTAAACCAAGTGTGTCTCTCTTGCCCAGACCCTTCTGGGACTCACAGGGTGCCAGAACGAGCTGCTGAGCTGAAGGTGCAACACTCGGCAGCTGCTCCCCATGGATGTCCTGCATGGATGTCCTGCACTGTGCACTGTGGTGCATTACAGATGCATTTCTGCTCTTCTAGGTTCATCTCCTTCCAAGGTCAGCTTTGCACTGCCAGTTCCAGGAATTTGGTGTGTGCATAATAGCTTTCTCCATGTGCTACTCACAGCAAAGTCAGGGGTGAATGGTGAGTAGTTAAACTCTGAGGAAGGAGGGATTTAAAAGGCCACATTGTCAACTGGAAGAGAGTTTATTAAAATATGTAATCAAATAATTATTGTATTTGTGGATCATGTTCTTTTTGGGACCCTGAAATGACTATGCGTAATCTTATTTTTGTAGAGATTTATTCTCGGAAGGGAAAGTCATTTGCCTAAAGGATATATTGATTTCATTCAGCTGTCACCATTCCTTTGTAAGATGTTACAGACAGAAAGCCAAATTCAGGCCCAACTTTGTTTTATTTTTGCATTATAACAAATCTAAATATGGTGCTGCTAATACAAATGAGAATTGTTTTCCAATTGATTGTTCCAGTTTCACACTGGACAAGATTGCATCACCAGCTGGGTGAGGAGCAGTTGAGGATGGAGACAGGAGAGGACAAGGGAGGGAGAGTGCCAGAGGGCATTTTTGGAGCCTGTCTCCAGAGAGGAGCTCCCTCCTGGTGGGCAGTGTTGGTGGGGGGCTTCACCCAGCCCACGTGGGAGCAATGGAAGGCGGCCAAATCCAGTGTGGAATGAGCTTTCCATGAGCAGCCCCCTCACCTGGAGGCTGGCTGGGATGCAGGGAGCAGGCTTTGCACTGGGCTGCGTTCTGGTACACAGAGACACGAGCTGCAGCTCCCCACAATGCAGGGATTATGGTCCTGTAGAGTAAGAAACCAGGAGAGAATATCCAGTGCAGCTGCTGTGTAAACAGGAACTTGCCTCACTAATGAATGGGAATGGCTGATCTGCAGCCTCCACCAGCTCCCAGAGGTGTGGGTGTGCACTGAAGCCATGTGCTCTGGCCTGGCCATGGCTGCTCCTTAATCAGGACCACTTTTGGTGGCTTCCTGCTCACAGTCTTTGCGGGCTGCAGGCCCTTTGTGCCCCTCTAGTCTGGCAAGAGCAACAAAATATTTTACCTGAGGGGTGACAGACCAGAATTTACTCTGTGGACACCTGGACTAAGCTGAAAGTGTGAAGATCAGTGTAGGGATCACCCTGATTCCACTGAATTTTATGAGAGATCAGCAGATTTTTTTTTTTTTTACACAGAATCATGGGAAGAGTTAGTGTTTGGATTCATTGCAAAATAAAATCAGGCAAACTTTTAAAATCAGATTCTGAGGCAAAATTGTAGCAGCATCAAACTATCAGTTCTTGGCATGTTTTGCATTTGCATTTATGAAAACAGTTTTTCTAGCTAGTATGATTTTCACCTGTTAAAACATTAAAATACTAGTATCATTTTTGTCCATCTTTTAGACTGGTACAAATAGACCCAAATTCAGAGTTAAAATGCCTCCTACTCTCCCATCCTTATCTGGTGTATTATTATGGAATAACTGGTTGATTATATTTTAGTTGATTCTCAATTGCTGTGAACTTCAACTCCATTATGAGACTTCAGGACTACCAATAATATTTTCTTAAGGCACAAAGAACAAACACACTGTAATTTTTATTGTGGGGTTTGTTTTCAGGATGCAGAGTGTGTATATTCTATTTCACTAACATTTTACAGAACTATATATAGATACAAATAAGATCTTTTTCTCCCTCATACTTCAGTCAGAATCAGAGCTGGTGTACACAAGCCAGAGAGGCGTGTGACTGAAATGGTAACCGTACGCCATTAAAATGAGAAAGATCATAAAATGAAAGTCCTGTAGCTATTGTTTCTCACAAGATGTGAGCTCATTGTCAATCTGTACATCTAGGTAGAATTAGTGTAATATATATGATGCAACAGCAACTAGTGGATAGATGAATTTGAGTGGGGCTGTGTTCTCCGTGTAAGAAAGAGGCAGTGCTTACTCAAATGCTGTTAAAACTCCCTCATTTACAGCTCCTGGAGATGAAACATACAGCAGATTGCCTGTAACCATAGCAATTGGCTCTGACATGAAAGATCTCCAGCATAGAGGTAGTGGTAATGGCAGAAGCAGTGTGGAAGATAAAGGTGTACAGATAGAGACAGTACCAGGTGGAAGTGAACTACAAAATAAGAGAAGACGAGGTGCCCTAGATGGATTTGGGCAGATGTGTGAGTTTGATGGGAAGGTTTGGGCTGGCGAGGTGTTGGGGGAGGGCAGGCACAGCTGAAGAGAAAGGTGAGGTTTTGGAGCTAGTCTGGCGTAGAGGACAAAATCAGAATAGGGCTGGCACAGAGTATGGGGAAGATTATGCTGCTGGATCTACCCCTTCAGCAAGGGTAGATGGATTTCAGGGATCCCAGTCAGCTCATGGAAGGACTCCACACAAGTTGTTGGTTCTTGATGATGGGCTGTGTGTGATTCCTGCTGTCAAGGTGCAGCACTCAGAAAGATGTAGATATTCCATATCCCAAAGCAGTGCCAGAGTTGTAGACCTGCATTTTGGAGATGTGGAAGGAAAACGCCCAGAAGAAAAACTTATGCTAAGAGGTGGGGGAGTTGAATTGCCTTGAGTTATAAGCACTGGTGTAAATAAAACATCTAAGATATTTACTTTAATATTTTGATATTTTGCTTGATGTCCATTTTTGGAGCTTTTGTTTTGGGAAATATATAAAAGTTGTTTCCTCTTACTATTTCTGACAAACTTAAAGGGAATTAGTTCTAAGATCAAAGGCCCTTGTACAGTGATCCATAGAATCATGGATGTGAGCAGCTTTTAAATAATAATAATAATAATAATAATAATAATAATAATAATAATAATAATAATAATAATAATAATAATAATAATAATAATAATAATAATAGAATTGGCCTATGTATTCCAGAGAAGACGAATCCATTTACAGGAAGAAAACCATATCAATGAACTAAGGACTGCAGGTCAAGACTCTTTAGCTTCATATATACAATTTACATCTATCCAAAATTAATTTATGGAATCATCACAAAGATTGGGACCAAACCTCTCAAAATCCATTCAGGTAATTTTTCACAAAGACTTTTTCAGTTTTTACTGGGAAGAAAAAAGAAAACTCTCACTAAAAGGTCTTCAGTGTGATTATGGTTTAAATCTCTCTGATTAGGGATAACTTCATTTGAGCAACTGAAATGACATGTGGGTAAGAGCACAGAATCCAGCAGTGAGAGTTGCAGGACTGTTCTCCAGGACTGAGCTGCCTTCCTGAGGGAGAGACTCAGCTCCCACACCACAGCCTGTAAATCTACCACATTGTTCACAACACATAACCCCCTTGGTCTCCCTCACTCTGCCTTTTCACTACTTTTCTTGGCTTATAAAAGTTATTTTTGGTCAGCCAGGCACATCTTTACAGAAGGCATAGTAAATATTAGATTTATACAGCTATGTGTCATCTTAAATCCACTCAACTCCCCAGGTAAAAAACAGGATCACAGCAGTGAACATTTTAATAAACAAGCAAAGACATTGTACAAAAAAAGGAGAACAGATAGAAAAAAAAAGTTACAGTTCAACACCTCCTATCTAGGCTGGAGAAATGAGGCTGAGGCTTGCATTCACGTCCCCATTCTGGAGTATTTACTGCCAGTGTTTGGTCCTGAATTAGAGCTGTAGGTGATCAGCTCTAATTCATTGTTTCACTCTCTGATTTTGAAGCAATCAGGAACTCGTGAAACCAGCTGACTTTGCAGGATTTGAAGGCTAAAATCTGATTAAACAAGGTTGCTGGATATTACCCACGGTCAAATCACTGGTTCATCTTTTCAGTGTATCTTTAGGAATGTATGATTGCCTGAGATATCTGCTGAGAGAGAGATTCTTTTATGTGTTAGAATTAGCTGGTACTGTTATTGCTAGTATCTGGCAGAGTTTCACTTTCTGCTATGATTTGTGCTTCTAAATTAAATTTGGAGTGGTGCTAGCAGCTTGGGATAAGCACCAATTATAAGTTTTGATAAAAAAAATCAAGCTATAAATATAAACCTGTCTGGACTACTAGCTAAAGATTTATTCCAAAGTTTATCTACACCCACAATGTACCTCAGGCCTAGAAAATTCCTTTTTACATGATCACTTTGCAAATCTAGATACTCTTCAGATGCTTAAATTTTAACATCTGCTAAATAGGGTTAGCATCACTGTCAAATTGGAATGAGTCTTCAGTGACTGGGTCCAAGTCTGCAATCATCAACTGTCTTAATTTGGTAATGGCAACTTCGGCAGAAGCAGAATCAAGACAGATAATTTCTTCCCTATCAAATTTATGTATGTTGTAATGTAAACATTCCCCAAGGGGATTTCCTTTGCTGTGCATAGCACATGATATCAGTTGAACGCTTTTCTTACCCCTTTTTGTATCTTACTTACTGATATTAAAGTGTCCTTGAAAAATACCCTGGCTTACATAGGTGCAAGGTGCTTTAAAGGTTTTTCGCTACCTTGTAAAATGTAAATATGTATTTAATCTTAATTATTTGAAACACTATAGCAATCTTCCCTCCTCCACCTTTGCTATAAAAATTCATTCTACCTGGAAAACACTATAAACTAATCCAAAAATTTTCATTTAAATGCTGTGAATCCAGATATATCTGAAAGGTATTCCAATTCCTTTCAGGTGTTTAGAAACTCAGTATTTAGAGATTAGGCTTCTGCTGGAAACTGCAGCTCTCTGGTAGAAGAGGTAAATTCCAATAGGGAAAAAAACCCTAAGCTTTTCTGCAAGATGGGGTTACTTCTGAAATCTGTGGGGGCATCAATTTTCCACTCTCAGGTCAAACTGTAGTCAACACTGATGTCAGCCCACGCAAGCACATCCCAATAATGACAGTGTGGCTCAGCCAGCAGTGCTCTTACCTCTTGGCTAGAAGGTCACGAGTTTAAGTCTCCCACCAGGACTTGGGCTGATTCTTAACGCTGACATGGCAGTGCAGCGCTGGGGAGGTGTTGAACTGTTTGAGGTGCTGTCCTTCATGAGATGAGATGTTAATCCAAAATCCCTTTCTCCTGTCCCTGCTGCCTGTCTAGGCAATATTGGCGTGGCTCTTTTGTGAAAAGAGGCTGGCTAAGCCTCCTTCCCAGCCAAAACTGGCTGTCAGATGCCAGGCTCGGCCGTCCAAGGCAGAGCACAGGCCATTGTGTTGTTGCACCACCATTACTGTATTTAGTTAAGTACAATGGAAACATTGTTAAGCATTTTAGGATGCACAGGATATGAAGGGCCTACTGCAAAAGCCAAAATCTAACGCAGTTTTCTAAATTCTATTGTTTATCATGTCTCTGTACACAGGCACACAAACACATTATATGTATATTTAGAAAGTGGGGCTCTGTTAAAAATTATATTCAGCTTGCACCCATTCCATTTATATTATGTTGAGCAATTATATTCCTTCCCTCAAACTGATTTTTTACCATTTCGAAATAAGAACTCTGCATTTAATATCGCACATTCTTTATTAAAGAGCCATATTGTTTAGCTTGTCATGATATAGAGTTGCTTTTCCATAAGTACATTAAGCATGGGTACTCAGGGGATATTTTCTTCAAAGCATGTGGAAATTCTGGGAAGAAACGTGTTATAACAACTGTCTATGGTTAAGAATGAGAAATAGTAGAAAGCTTGGATGTTCCCTGGGGAATAGGGTGCTATATGTAGCATTGTGGAAATGCCATCTGAGGATGGTTATGAAGTAAAAGACTGCATGCTCCAATTTATTTAATTTCATTTTATCTTATTTTACTTTATTTCCCCTGACACATTGGCTAGAACTAGAGCGTTAAGTGTTCATTTTATTTACAGTACAACGCTATTGATGAATACATGTGTACGTGAGCTAAACCTCAGGAACTACATGTAAAGAATTAATGTGGAAAAGATTATTAGGTAGGTACAAGTTTGGAAGCATATCATAATAATGTAAGAATTTTCCTCCCCCTCAAATTAGAAGCTCTATGATCTTCTGAAATGAAAGTACCTATTTAGATAAAAAAAAAAAAATTCAGGGAGTAAAACTTCAAAATAATGGAATCTCCCTTTTTTAACCCCCTTTGCATAATATAAAGTCCTTAAACTCTTTCTGCAGCAGTCCTGCTGGCTTTCTGTTGCTTGATATTCTGACCATTTTTGAACCCTTGAACTCTGACAGAGAGGAGGGACTTGGAGAGGTTGTCATCTGATCTATGTAAGAAGGCAAAAGGAATAGCTTTCTCTTTAATAGCACTCTTTTCTGCTTAACAGTTGGTGGGAGATTAAAATGATCTAGGTGGATAAGGCAGGTTAAAGGTCAAGGGACACCACGACTCCCCCTCTTCCCCACATGTCAAAATATAGACAGGTCATTAGAAGTTAAAATTTTGTGCCCCTTTCCAAAATATTTCAGTTTATATATTATAATTTCTATTATTTATGCACTCATTTTTATTGTAAATTCAAATTCTTGAGGGGGACTGGACCCCTACCAGGCTACTGTCCAGCCTGTATAGTCATCAGGTGCTGACATTCTGAGTTTCAGCCATATTAATTGCTGGATAAAGGCTATAATCCCCTCTCTTTGAAGCCCAAGACTGATTTTTAGGCAGTACTTCAAAAGCAGCACACAACTGAAGAGGCATATTTCCTACTAGCACTGAATCAACATGATTTACTCTGTTTGCATTCGTCTACATACGCCGTGCATATTTGGCTGCACAACAAAAAGGTGTGAGTTGGCTATAATGTAGTCTAAGGAGAGGTTTTTACTCTCCTGAAGTTGATGCATGACCTCATCTGAGACATACCGTTCCAGATCTTTGCTTTAAGCATCATTAGGAAAGTATAAACTCCTATATCATGCTTTTGTTACCAATGAAAAATCTTGCCTTACATTGCTAGAATTTTTTCCCCCTGCAACATCATATTAAAACTATAATTTAGAGTGAGCCTGCTTCTTAAGCTGTGAATAAATAAGGCCTGTGTTTTGTAAAAGCAAACCTTTTTCAAAACATGGATTTTAATATCTTAAATACTGCAGCTTCTTAATTAAATGTAGCTGTGATCCAGCAGCAAATATCCATTATTAAGAATAAATAAACATATTGTTTAGCTTGTTTTCGGGAAAAGGAAATGGGTGAAGAGGCCTTTGAATTGTAAACAAATTTGTAGCAATTGCAGAGCTCATGGCTGAGTGTGGTGTGCTCCTCTCTCGTGGCTGTGCCTCTTTTTGTGGCGGGGTGTGCTTGGCTCCTGGCTGGCTGTCCACAGAGCCGCACTACGGGGACTTTCTCATCCAGGATTTGCCAAGTATACTTAGTGTTATGTTTGAGAAAGATTAACAATATTTCAGATCAAAGGAGAATCCTGCTGCACGGTCTTACAAGATTGTCATTCACTTCCATTATGGCTCATTTGCACAAGATTTTCCTGTAATGTGCGCCATTGTTTTGATGGCAGTGATTTGACATAAAGACAGGGCCAAAATGCATCTCGGAGCTCCACTCCACCGGGCTGGGGGGTAGCTGGGGCGCAAAGAACTTGCCAATCATAAAATGCAACTTTGTCTCAGTTATATTAAAGCCTTTATCAGGTGGGAAACTTTTGAATGAGCGTCGATTCAAGGAGAAAAACTATCAATGGCTGGTTTTTATTAGAATGTTTTAACCAGGTAAAGTTTTGGTTAACGGGGAGCACAAACCTCACACAAAGAGTTTCAGTCAGCCACGTATTCTGATGGGTTTTTGTTTCTTTGAAATGTGGAATTTGTTTTGCAAATGTTGGAGAGCCCCATGGCAGGAGTGACACATGAAAAATTTATTTCTCCCAAAATTTATTGTTAAACTAGTAGCTTCATTTTAAAAATCAGATTTCCCAGGTGGATGCTTTCAGACACTTTAAAATGCAGATGCATTAGACTGTACTGCAATACAGGAGTCAATAAAATTTATTAGAGAAGAAAAGTACACTATATCGCATAATCTTCTTCAATTCCTTTCTTTCAAGTAATAACTTTTTAGATAAGGTCAGATTTTATAGGTAAATAAATGCTGAACTTAATAAACTTGCTTGAGCAGTTTAGTTTGATTTAAAGTCACAGCCTGGAACTGGACGAAGCCTGTTGCTTTGGCTTTAATACACCCTGTTGGGCTTAGGTAACACAGGAAAATCAGTACAGGAGCTGATCCAGTATGTCTGATGCCTGAATCCGTAATTCCCACTGAGATCAAACTTCCTGTGACTCCAGAAAAGGACTGCAGCATGACCATCCTTTCCTGTCCAGCCAAACACCTTAGCTAGAATTATTCAAGTTTAAACCAAAATTTCAGCGGTAACTGTAAGTTTCCTGGCTTTCTGTGGGTCTAAATTGTCATTAAGTTTTCTACCTTTTTTTTTTCCACTTTTCCACTCTTTTTTTAAGGCATGGTAGTTTTTTTTCCAGCAGTGGGGGGAAAAGAGAAAATGTGAATGCATGAGAATATGTAGTATGTTTATAGGGATTTAGAATACAATTTACTTCAAAGAGCTAATAATGTCTTTAAAGCTGTGCGGAGGTATAATGCTAAGAAATGCATAGGTAAAACTCAAAAGAAAAGTTACTGTGCAGAGGATTATTTCAAGACGGAAATGGTATATTCTACTGGTTTTTGTGGGTATAGGTAGTTAATAATTTGTTATGGGCAAAACACCTGAAACAACTAGGTATGAACTGCAAAGAATATTTCAGAAAGAAAGAAAGAAATGCTGAAGAATGCCACTAAAGTGATGTGTTTCAAATTGTTTTCACACTTTGCAGTGCAAGTAACACTTAAACACATCTGGTGTGCTTTCAAAATGAAAATAACTGAAATATCCTTATATGAAAATGTGTCATGGAAGGAACCTTGTGGCTGGGTTATGAAATCTTGGTAAATGGACTGTAAAGTGGAAACAGTGAAAAACATTTCACTTTGGCGACGATAGCTGGCATCCCCCTTCTAGACTGCCACGAAAAGTATTTATTTCAGGAAACTCATCACATACTGTGGAAGGTAGCATCTATATGTCAGCAATTCCACTGACATTTTATGGAAACCTTAAAAATACAAACATTAAACTGGTGGATCCCTGTTTTTCTCCCTGCTCAGGAAATGCTTGCAGAATACACGAACAACAGCGCCCTCTGCACCTGAAACCCCTCCGGTTATTAAACCCAGACGTTCCTACGTGCTGGAGTAGCCTTTAATTTCAATTACTGCTTTTTTCAGCTGCTGGTAGGTATAGCTGGGCAGCGGGGGAGGGGTGAGAATATTCAGCTATGCTTTTAAGTGCTATGTAACTTTATAATATTACCTGAAAGCTTCGGCACCCTCAAGTACAAAATTTACAGCAATACATAATTTAAAGTTACGTAGAAAAAAAAACCAAGCGCAAAATAGCAGCAGAGATGTTGCACTTTTGCATTCCCTACAGCATAATTTAGATTCCTAGTGCTGCACTTTTGCATTCCCTACAGCATAATTTAGTTCCCCAGTGTGTCATTAACAGTGAAGTACATCACAGTCTGGAGTTTTGTTTTAGTACAGGCTGGCTGTATTGTTTTAATAATTTTTGAGTCTTCAAATATTACATAGAGAATAAGAATTATCTGTTTCTTGTAGTGCTAAAAGATTTGTTCTGAGGAGTTTCCAGAAACCAGTAGTAAAGCCAGAGACTGATATGACAGGATTTCAGGATTTTTGGCCATAATGATGAATTTAAAATTGGAGAACTAGCTATTTTTGCAAGGCTCAAAATAGAATTATGCAAGGAAATAATTATTACAAAAATGTATTAATTTGAAATAAGTATTTAATTTTCCTACAATAATACATGTAAGAAAAAGGTCCTGTGTGAAAAGTTCTTGCATAATGTTTCTTGATGATCAAAAAGAACAAAAATGAATTTCTATGTGCTATTTATATAAGCAATTAGTACAGCTGAGATGCTAATTAAGCCCATAATATACTTTGCTTATTTCTATAAAAGGCATTAGATGAGCTGTCTAAAAAACTCCCAGCAGAAACATTATATTTCTCTTAAATTAAAGCAGCAGTTTTTAGATACTTTCCACCACAATTTATTTCTTCAAGCCAGAGGCAGTGAAATATTAGAAATACTTATATATTTATTATATATATCGATGAAGTATAGGAATGTATCAGGATACTTTGAATTTTTTAAAAATAAATTATCTTTTTTTTCCAGTTTTTCACTGGGAATAATTTAATTCTTTGCTTTTTCTCATCCCCTCCTTAGCCAATAATTCCTTATCTTTAATATGAAAGAAACTCCTAATCACAAGTATTGTGCCTGAAATATGAGTTTTAGAAATGTTCAGGGTTATTTCTACACGGATTACAGTTAAAAAAAAATGGGTGGATTGTATGGAAACTATTATAAAGGACTTTTTTATAAAATTAAAGTAGCAAAGTTAACACCAAAGAGTGGTAATCTCTTGCTTAAATAAAATGGAAGTAGATCTACATCTGCAACAAAATATTAATGTGACAAAATTTGTTTTTAAAATTTACTCATTTAAGAAAGGCAAACTGTCTTTGTCACATCAATTAGAAGGAGAAAAGTAGAAAGGTTAAAATCATATTGCTTCTGCATATGAAACAAATACTTTCTAAGAAAATTCAAAGACATATCTGAATGCTAATGTAAGCTTAGATTATTGATGTGAAAGGGACTTAACAATCAGAAAACAATAGTTCTTTGTTACATTTATACTTTTAAGCAATTTAAGATGCTGCTTGGAAAGATATGAAGTCTCAGGAAATTTTCAAAGACAAAGCACTAATGGCTCTTAATATCACTATGTTCATTTTAAGAGCAAATTAAAAAAGAACGGTGCAAATAATTGTTTCATATGTTCTTTGCTTGTGACTGCTGTAATCATCCAGGCTGATTTACAAATGTAGACTTGAAGGTTTCTCAGCTTCCTGCAGTGTAGAAGACTGTTACTTTGGCACTCACACTCATGCCCTTGTAATCACCACTCAAAACTGTGCCCTGGTACTTCCAATTCCCAGTGTCTTGATTGAACACCTCATTCTGTGCTAACAAGGTGTCCAAGGTATTTGAACAGGGGCTGCAGTCAGAAAATTGTTAATGGTTTCACTCATTAAGAGTTGCTGCACTAGTTTTGGTAATTTGGTAACTGTCTAAATTGCAAGTTGATTTTTTTCCTTCATTTTAAATAATGATGCTAAAATTTGAGACCAGGAACACTAACAGCTAAAAAACCCCAGAAGGGTGCTTAAATCACTGTATTTGTATTAAAGCAAAAGGTTTTCATAGCAGAAAAGCTATAATTTTATTTTTGAGGTTTTGTTTTAAAATTATTGAGAAATGCATAAACAAGTATTAAATAGAAATCTAAGGACAGAAAATGCATAAAAAGGTAACAGTAAAGTGTAAAACAGCCTGAAGATCTTGAAGAAATTATTTAAGAAGCAAAGCTAATATTAAAATTACAAACAAAAAAGTAAGAAATAATTTGCCTTGAGCTTGGAGGTACATTTTTGGTAATTAGGATGAAATTCTTTAAACCAAAAGGATTTATAGTTGCAGGAAACTGTAGTATATGTACCTGAGAAAGGCCTTAGGAGTCTTTAATATTTTTTTGCTATATTGCAAGCTAAGCAGAAAGTAAGCCAAGATCAATGGGCCTGATCCTGCAATCCATACTCAAATAAGAACCTTTTTCTTTTTCACTTTTCTATCTTGCCGAGAGCAGCATTTAGAAAGAAATGCATTTCCTGGAAAAAAAAAAGCAGTAAAGTATCATTAAAATTCATTAAACAAATGATGTGAAAGAGATTTTACTGTTTGTATCCTCACTGTCATCTGGGATCAGTAAGTTACTTTCTTGAAATAGGAATATTAAAGCAGGGAGTAGGTTTCGTTTCAGGAAACATTTTACACCTGAAGAAAATTTTCCCCATGGAGATTTAATATTTGAAGTGGAAAGAAAACTTTTCTGAAAAAAAGAAATATCACAGTTTGCAGATTTTTATGCAGTAAAAGTTTAAGCAACCCCTAAAAAAATTGCAAACTACTCTTTTAAAAACAGGATTAAAATTCAGTGAGTTGGCCTCCACTGCATCTTTTGGCCAGGTTTTGTGGTTTTTCAATTACACATATATATATCTTTACAAATAATCTCTCTGTGGCTGTGAAAGTTCCACACACACACGAAGGGAAACGAAAGGCAACGCTAACGCTGGCCACACAGAAAGCTCTGTCAAAAGCACACTATAAACAAACTGAGGAGATATTTTTTTCCCCTGTTGTTTTTCTTCTATTAATTTCAAATATTCTTTGTAACTTTAGAAAGCAAACTACTTTCCAGCACAAGTGTGGATAATATCTTTGTGGTAGGTGGTTTGAGCTTGTTCTTTACCGAACAAGTATACACTTTAATAAAAATCATACCGGAAAATGTAAAAATAATATTGTAAATATTCTGCCAGATTTGAAATATGATATGATTTGGCCTTCACAGGAATATTCGAACCAGCAGGAAATACTCATCTGATTTTATTTGAGCAGAATCTCTCATACAGCTCCTTTAACCACTGCACTTTCATAAAGTTATGCTACCCACATCATTTGTCCCTCAGCTGGCTGGGATATCTCTCCAAGGTACACAGCTCTTGCTCACGATAGAAAAAAAGATTGCAAGCAAAGGAGCAAAATGAAAGCGGTGTTTACAAGGCTGCCACAGTTTGCTGAGATGTGCTGTGAGCAAACAAGCAAACGTGAGCTGTTGAACAGAACACACTGCTTGTACATTAGAGAAGTGCAACGCGTCTCTGAGTTTTACTTTAATTCCTATCTTTATTCAGATTGATGTTTATAAAAATTTTTGGCATTTCTATTTATTTACTAATGGGAATTTTACTGATGCCTAAAGGCAAACGGTCTGTTTATATATCAATGTACCAGATCTCTTCTGTCTGCCTATTTTGCTCTTTGATTGCAGCTTGAGTGGGTGTGTATAAATAAATAGATTTTAGAAGAAATTTTTTTTGAGTTTTGTTGTGTGATCGATGTATATTTGAGCTAGACGGTGGAGGGGTTTTTCCTTTTAGTAGTTAGGTCATTCCTCTGGAGCTGATTGTGAAGATAAAATCCTATCTGTATAAATTGAAAACTTGTCTTTTTGAGCTGGAAGTTGAATACAGACCATGACTTTTGCATGGAAAAATTACAGAAATAATGGCCCCTGGCTGTGGAGGCATTTTTTTGTTTTTCATGAATCAGGCACAAAGTTATTTAAATTAATTCTGGTCTCATCACCCTAATAGAATATCATTACTGATCTTTAGAAAAAATATTAGAAATCAGCAGTGTGTGGATGCAATAGCAATAGCTATTTGACCAATTTCCCCAAACAATTTTTTCTTTATTGAAAAGCAAGACTGCTGATGACAATACTCACTCATGATGCACATGCTTCATGCATTTCACACATTATCTTTTTATGTCAATTACATGGATCAAAAATACTAACTACTCTTTTGCTTCATGATTAATAAGGGCTAATTTATTTACTATCTTTTGAAAGCAGTCATTAAAGAAAAAATCAGAAGAAGAAACTCTGTTAATATTTCCATGTAATTTAAAAAATATATGAAAAAGTAAAAATTCTACTACCCAGACTTAGTCTATGGCTATGCACCACCTAAAGTGTTCTGCTCTTCTGATTGGATCCACTAAAACTCGTACTCAGGTATGATTACATGGACTGCAAGAGAACAGATTTAATTTCTCTGTGGCTGCTGCCTAACAGAATGCAGGATATCAGATACCACAGCTACAGCTATTTAAGTTCTAATACTTCCTTAAATGTGAATATTTAGTTATTTTTTCCCTTCCCCCTTCTGACACTGACACTTCTGTACAAAGACTTCTGTACTTCACCAATTTCTGTTTCAAATATGTGAAATGTCCCTGAAATGAGAGCCCTTCCCCTGAGTGTTCTGGGTTGGTCCCTTTGCCAAGGCACGAGGAAGCCTGAGGTGGTGTGAGGCAGTGGATCCATCCCAGACCTGGCAGGCTCTCCAGTGGCCCATTTCTGCCTAGTAGTCACTGAGCATGGGCTTCCTACATAGCTCCTCTGCTCCTTGATTAGGTGGGAGTCAGACTTTGCTGGTCCCAGGTGTATCCTACCTGAGAAAAAGGGCATTCTCTGATTCAAAGTAGGGGCAGAATCCACACTTTTAAGACACTCCTGAATGAAAAAGGCTGATGCCTTCCCTTAACAATGAATGCAGCAGCTGAAAGATAGCCAGTGTGCTATCTTAGCACTGCCAAAAGACAGGACATTCTTTCTGACAATCATCAATTCTATAGAAATTTGTCACTAACCAGAGCAGAAAGAGAACTGAGGTCTTCTTCAGAGGCTCCACTCATCTGCTCATCCCACAGCTCAGCACCAGGCTCCTCCCTTCCAACTCTGCCAGCCATGAGAGTGCTGAGAAGTGCTGAATTTCCCAGGCACAGGCACAATGAAGGAGCAGGGACAATGGGTGATGATGAGAAAGCTTCTTGACACTAAGAGGAAGCACCTTTCAAAACTTCCTCATGCCTCCTCTGGAGCACAAGACTAAAAGGGCTGAGGAGAATAGCGAGAGGGAGGGTTTCAGTGGTGAGTAGGTGACTTTAATGTGGCTAAGCCCAATCCTTAGTGAGGAAGTGCAGCAAGCGTTTGAGTTCAGCATTATCCTCACTGGTAGCTTCAGCTCTCTCTTTATTCCAGTATCAGATTTCTCTGCACTTCCTGTCTTACTTATGACTATGTTGGTTCATACACAGCACTCAGCATGTGCTTTGTAAAAATGGATCGCACAAGATGATGTGGATTTAAATAGGTGCAGTGACTTTTTCAATTGCTGATGGATTCTTCTTGACTGTGCTCAAAACCTCTATTTTCCAGCTGGAATTAATGGTGGCAATGGAATTCATTACTGGGAAAATTCTTACTGGAGTCAGAATGTTGTTCAAATCCATCTGCATTTTCCATGTTGATTGTTCATTTCTCATAGGGTTTATTTTCCTCCCCCATGTAATATCAAAGATGTGGGCATGATATTTCAGCACAGGAACATCTAGTCCATCAAAAGGCTCCATAAAAACCTTTGCAGCAACTTGTTGAGCCATGGCAATTTCTTTGATCCGTACCACAATGACTAACAAGTTCAATATAATAAGTAAACAATGGGTTATCCATCCTGAAAAAACACCAT
Source organism: Molothrus aeneus (assembly GCF_037042795.1). NCBI lineage: Eukaryota > Metazoa > Chordata > Aves > Passeriformes > Icteridae > Molothrus > Molothrus aeneus. The sequence goes on from NC_089655.1 coordinate 12,721,713, forward strand.
TTGGATAGATAGATAGGAAGTAGTTCAGCACTGTCATGGTCCACTGCTTTTCCCCCCCATGCAATTCTTAAATTATATTCATTTTACACAAGCAACTCCTTCCCAATCCCTGATGAGTCCATCTTCCACTAGGGAAAAAAGAGCTGTGGGTCTTGAAGTTTTTGGGGAGTCAGGACCACTTCAGATTTACTGGCAGGTTTCATTTTCTCTCAGGGGGGTGCGTATCACTCTAATGATTTGCTATAATCAGAGGAAAGGAGGTTCTGGGTGATGTGGGCAGTGGTGTAATTCATGAGGTGCCATTCATGAGGTGAATGAATATGTGTATATCTTTGTTTACTAAGTTTTTCACCACCATTGCTGATTATATCCTGCTTTGCACCACCTTGTGCTCTGTCTCTCCTTAGTGAATACACCCTTCAAGTTCATTCTATTACTTGCCAGTCTATCTTTGGCCAACATGTACCTAAGATTTTTTTAAAATAAGTTTTCTCACTATTGTGAAATAGAATAGTAGAAAACTTCCATAGAATGATTTCTTTCTATCTGAAATCAATGACAGAGCTCCCAGTTGAAGCTAGTTGAGACCTATTGTTGATTTCCTCTTCTGGTAATATAAGTGATGTGTTTTTTCACCAGCAGATTCTTTTTTTCATGTGGATGGTTTTGTATGTTATCTCTGAAAGGAATAAAAAGGAAAGACAATATCATTTAGAAAAAGTGTGACTATGTGGATACAGAAAATATTTGAATTTTTTCAATCTTGATAATAAACTTGGAATATATTTATTAATGCATCCCAGATAAGCAATTTTTATTGTGATGTGTTCTCTGAGAGAACTGTACTATGGCAAATTGAGAATAATGGGCCGTGTCATGCCTTCAGTCCATGTGCAGAACTCACACTGATGTCAATAGGAGCTCCCTTCACAAACCAAGGCCTATATATGACCCATGGAGTCACTAGTAGAAGTTTCCCATACATAACTACAAAATTAATGGAGCATTGTAATCCATTTTGAGATCTAATGAAATACACCATGATTTAAATTGCAATTAAACAGAGAGATGTCAATAGGCATTGATGAGTTTCCACATGAAGATAGCAACATTCCTGCTACAAACCTACAGCTTTTGATGGGTAGTGGCTCACAGACTCTAAAAACACATTTTCTCAGAGCATTATTGATTAAGCATCTCAGGAGCCTTAAACATCTGAATTATATCTTTTGTTGTAAGACATAATTTGTAAATCTAAGACTTGATCCATTCTGGAAAGATTACAGATTCCCATGTCATGGAATTCAGCATTTCTTAATTGCCATACATTTAGAAATTGAAAATCATAACATTAAATTATGCTTTTGTAGCAGGGGGAGGTTGGAAGGTTGTAGAGTTCAGGTGATTCAAAAAGATGTTGTTTAAAGTTCATATACTTGATGGTGTTTCATCTGTCCATGACTTTTTAAATTATTTAATGTGATAAAATATTCTGCGTTTGTGTTTGTGTGAGAAATGTCATGAAATGATTAGGGTGTGTGTATTTCACAGCACAGAGAGACCAAGTTTCATTACAACAGTGTTTAAACTACACCAGAACTTTTGAATCCCACAGTAATATTAATCTTCTAGTGCTCTGAAATATTTCATTCCCTGCTTCCTACCCTCATAAAAATACACAGAGAGCTGTGGCTTATCTTTGAAATTACCCATTGACATAAAATATGAGGAGTATTATTTTCAACTGTGTTTCAAGGAAGTGTTTCCCAGGATGCTTACTAGGCAGAGCAGTTCTGGTCTTTAGCAGGAGCTCCCGTGATCCTTCCCAGAAATCGACCTCCCTGCTTGCCCTTGCCCCACAGACTGGTGCCTTCTGACAGCACCTGGCTGCTGGGAACTGACTTTCTTATTACTTCAAACAATAGTTCATCTCCTATTTTGCATAATTCTGCAAAATAGGATGCCATTATCTGTTGTAATGTAATTATCTCTCACTTAAATGAGACAAGTCTTGGCCAGAATGCTAGAGACTCAAGACTTCAGCAAATCCATAGTGTCCTGAAGACATGCAATTTTCCAGTGAAGAAAGAGCAGAGTTTGCTGGACTCCAAATGAACTAAATGAGGAATCCATTCCCCTAAGACCATCTGCAAACCCTGTCAAAATTTCATTTGCTTTTCAGAATTTTTTTTGGTGTAATTATATGGACTAGACATTACATATGTTCCTTTTATAAATAAAGTAGGGTATGTTAGAGTGATATTACTAAGTATGAAGTATGAAATACATTTCTTATTACAAAACTCCCAACAATTATTTTAAAAAAATTCAAATGACATAGAAAGGCCCAAGAGAATTTACAATAGAATTTTTGAGGAATTTTAAGATTGATGTCAGAAAGTCCCAAATGATTTTGCATTTGGGACTTTCTGACATCTGCTGGTTGTTTTGTTTTTGTTTGGGTTTTTTTTTCTGTGGCTTCTCTACCAGTTATCTTGCCAGAAGGTTTATCAAGGAGAAGGCTGGGCAGCTATTTTGTGATGTTTTCACAAAGCAGCAGGTCTCATTTACTCCATGAAAACACCTCCATTTAATATCCCACTTTAGCAGGGAGATGAATACTTTGCAACTGCACCACTCTGGGTTGAAGTTTATCTCTACACAACATATAAATGCTCCCTGGAAACTATTTATACCTGGAGTACTTATAAAAGCTGTTTTTTCTTATTGTTTCCTGACTTTCTGGACACTAACCAAGACCAGCAAATTCTTAAATCCTATGAATGATTTCAGCCATCTGTAAGTTATAAAAGAACTCTGTTCAACCTCAAATACCTGAGCTGATTTCTGTTCTATTGCAGGTTGTTTGACTGTTGAGCCTTCTTTGGTCTGAAACAGGCTTTGGGTTTTTTTTTTTTTCCTTCTTCCTTTGTCTGCTTTTTCAGCTTACACCTTCCCTATGAGAATGGTATGAGATGACAAGAAAAGGTTTCTGACCTCACTATCCTCTACTTCCTCCACACTGCATTTTGAAGGGAAATTTATAAAACTCCACCAGTGTAGCCTGGACACTGCTGTCCCAGTAAGGACTACAGGGAGAAAGAACCAGGATCTTGGGTTTGTTGCTTACATTTTCTTTTTTTAACCCTTTCCCCCTGCCACCTAACAGACAGGTGATCTTTCATCTTATCTTTTTCCTTTGATCAAGTTTCAGTCATCTGCATCATAGAACAAAATTTTGGTCTAGTAAAATGTGAAGCTTGACTTTGGAAGAACTTCTGATTTCTATGAAATAAAGCAACAGTTCTTTGTCACCACAATCAGTGGATTTTTTTTTTCCATAATCAAGCTTGCTAAGAACATTTTAAATAATATTTTTGCTGGACTGAAGCTCTCAGCTCCCAGACTCTTCTTCCTTTTACTCCTGTGAACACAGTGCTAGTGCACTGTGTGTCAATTTGGTCTTGTTTGTGGGTTCATTTTCCCCTCCATTAGAACAGCATTTCTCTCTTTTTTTTTTCCTTCTTCTGATATTGTTCAAAGGCTTCTTGTGATGCCTTGAAAAAAGTTATTGATTGTTAGATCATTTCTCTCATTCATTCAGATGTTTTCTGGTCCCCAGATGGAAACATCACAGCTGCTGCTCTGGAATTCACTATCGACTTCTGTCTCTGGATTATCAGAGCCCCTAGCAAAAAAGCCTGATTCCAGGCACCCTCTTTCCCTCTGTTGAGACTTAAAGCTGTTATTCTTCCAGCTCAAAGGAAGTCCTAGTGCCTTTATATGGCCAGAGTCTGTAGCAGTAAGGTCCTATGATTACTTTCTTTGAGCTATTTTTCTAGTGCACCTTTTTTTTCTATATAATTTTTCAGCTCTTCAGTAGGAGCACCAGATCTCAAACACCAGTCTGATTTCCTGCCTCCCTCTGCTGCTATTTCTGTGCTGGTCATTGTTGTATATTTGAGGGCCAGAATCAACCTGACAAATTAATATTTTTCAAATTCAGCCTTTTCTGACCAGCAGCCATCTGCTCAGACAAAGAAGAAAGTGGGAAGGATTGCCGTGTTTTAAATGCTTTTCACCCAATCTCTGAAGGAAAGCCTCTTTTTTAAATTCAAAGAGTTGTTATGATTCAAAGAAAATGTTTATTCTACAGACTGTTTCCTTTCCATTAAAGTTTATTTATACCGCCCTCCTTGTCTGAGGGTATAATTATGAATGATCTAAGCCTGTACTGAAAATCCTAAATTAAAAAATACATCTGTTGCAAGGATTCTCTCACCAGAAACCTTGAAAATGTTATTCTGTCTATGCATCCATATATCTGTCTGTCTCTCTGTAGGTTATGGCTATCCTTTATATGTTCCAGAAGTAAGTGAGATTAGATCACTTGCTTCGTACTTTAACTTCTGTAGACATTCATGAAAAGAATAAAACAATGTGGAAAACTGAATACATTTTATATTTATTTATAGTCTTCTTTCAATCACATTTTCACTTGTTAACAGCTAAAGGGATTAGATTGTATTGTTCCTCTCCTTCTAGATTTAGAAATAATCATAAGTGTAAGAAAACATTATTGAAATGGAAAAAGTTATGTTTAGAAAAAAAAGAGAATTATAGCACGAATGATGCGAAGTGCATCAGTGTTCAGCCACAGCAAGGTGTTTTCCTGACAACAAAGGGCAATTGCTTCAGCCCAACTTTTCAGCATACCTCAGGAAGCATCGGTGAAACACATTTATTTTTAATTAAGGCCAATTCTGTCCCAACATTTGCTTTAAATATGAGGACCAAAGAGGATCAGAAAAGGACATTATTTCTGCAGTCCTTTGAAGCTGCTGCCTCCTGATATGTAGCACCAGGGAGGGCAACACCGCACGGACGGTGGATTCATAACAAAATCTCCACTTTGCAGAAGATATCCAGACAGCACTTTTCTCAGTTGGATTTCACCTGACTAATAATCTTATTTTTCATTTTTTAAACATTACAATGAAATGAGTCCATTAAGATGCCATAATGTTAATTAACATTGTCATAAATTCTTTCATTTCACTTGCATGCATTTTTCAAAGCTACATTGTGGAAATGATTCTTTTACCCTGCCATTTGCCTATATATCATCTCATGCTAGTACTGAAAGGTTAAATGTTATAATTTATGCTAATTTTAATTTTCCCTACTGCCATAGGCAGTACAAATCAAGCAGCAGCAATTGATTATACATCACTGACAGTATAAAACAGAGCAAACATACAGTTCTGTCAATGAAAGGCCTGTGCCAGGTTAGTCAGAGTTAGGTTGTTATGGCCTCCTGAGAACAGCCAAACAGCAACTATGATATGAATATTTATTTTGTGCATAATTTTGGATCCAAGCCATATCAATAAATAATTTTCCATGGTACTTTTGTGCCTCAAGAATTTTGATGGAAAGGCTCTGTGCCTCTTGAAGAATTTTGTGCAACAAATACCAGATATTTGTTTGGGCTTTGGCTTTTCGGAGAAGGGCCTGATGTTGTCAAGGTCAGGCAGAGTTTCACTGAAGTATGTTCCTGCATGATAACATGTAGGTTACAATTACAGGAGAAGGAAGAAACCAAGGCCTGGCTTAGGCCGTCAAAAGGCAGAAATTATCACTAGCTTGATATCATCTGGCGGCTAAATTGTTCCCTTGTCACTGCCATAAAGAGTTTCTTTGGAGCTGAGGAATGATAGTCAGAGATTTTCAAAGAACCAGGATAAACACCCAAATTGTTCATTTACTTGGGTCTTAAACCCTTCCCTCCTTGCAGCACAAAGAAAGCTACACACCACCCTGGCTTAGAACCCTTCAGGGCTCATCTTTGCTGTTGCTCTGCTGCTCCAAAAGTAGCATTTTCTCCACAAATGTAGCTTCTCCCTAGATAGCAGACACTTATTTTCATGGATAGATGGTTCATTCCTTGCTCTACAACCTACCTTGTAAGAAAATGAAACAGAAGAGAGAAATGATGTCACAGAAGTAAGAAGCAGTGGCTAGCAACTGGTACTTCAACATCATGGGACAGAGGCTTAATTCCCATGAAAGACAGGCTGAGATGACTCAAAGCTCTTGGGCACAGAAGAAAATGCCATTTGGAGGAAAACAGAAGTGATCCCTGTGGCTGTTGGCAGTACAGGAGACACAGCCTGGGCTGAGAAATGTGGTCAAGTGTCTCAAGAGCTTTTCTACCCAACCTGGGTAAAAGGCACTGTGGGCACCTTGCTGGAGAGATCCTGAGAAGTGCAGAGAGGATTGCAGCCTTGCTGGTACATGCAAGAGGATGGTCAATGCCACGTTGCTTATGGTAGAAGGAAATGGAGCATTGACAACGGGATTAGGGAATTATTGCCTGACTTGAGGCCAAGTGGGTAACCCTATGAGACAAAGACAATTACACAGATCACAGAAGATGGGAAGGAGATTCTTGCAACAAGGCAACAACAACTGAAAGGCAAATGTTGCAATACATTTTTTTTCAAAAAATAATTGATAAATTTCAGCATAAAAATCCTGTTGACTTTTAATTGGAAGTCAGTTTGAGTGGTTTCAGCACTTTAAGTACAATAGCCATTCTTGCTGATTTTTATGTGTCCAAAACTTATTCAATGTTTGTGTGACAAAGCTTAAAATAGAAATAGGGATTTAGCTTGTCCACACATCAGCTTTGCATTACAACATGATTTCTGTTAGAGACATATTTGTGAATAAAGCCTTTGTACCAAAAGATAGAATGCTTCTTTCAAATTCAGTGCTTTAATTTAAAGAAGACACCATTATTTTTTTTTCATGAAGCTGTTGCTTCTTGATTTAGAATTAGTGAAACACTGGTTACTTTAACCCAGATGGTTTCTTCCCCACCCATAAGGATTAGTTACTTTAGCACAGATGTCTCTTTTTCTTCCATAAGGCATATTAGAAGGAAAACAAAGATTCACATTTAAGCAATAAATAATAACAAATACCACCCCTATTGGCTTAGATATGTCCAAATCCAAAACCACAGCTTAAAGTTACTTTAAAGTGTGGTGGGCCACAGCTTACAGTTCTTTCATTTTGCTTTCTTTTTAAAAGATTTTACTTTGTTGACATTTTTTGCACAGTTTCAATTGATCTTTATTGAAAAAGAATAAGGATGGAGCAGACTGACAATTTTATTTGACAGATGATTAATAACTTTGCTTAGATCTGGCCTGAAGTGTAACCACAAAGTGTTTGATAAGGGATGGATAAAATATGGTTTGCAGGCAGTAGAAAGTTTAAGGGACATAAAATGGCTGAATGGCAATCTTAAAAATGCAAGGTAGGAGCCATGAGGTCATGTTAGCAGCGCTCTAGTGCCCTTTCATCCCAGGGTTACTCCAATTTTCTTCTGATTGCTCTTGGCTCGTGGTGGAAGAGTCTCCCTTGGTGCATGTGTGGAAATGTCTGTTTATGAAGAGATATTGTCTTGTTGTCAGTTTATGAACAGATCTCTTCCCTTGTTCACAGGACAGTGGCTCAGCCTCATCTCCCAAAGGCTCCATGTTGGGCTCAAAGAACCTGGGCTGAGTCTGAGATCAGCACAGGCTCTGTGGGGCCTGCCTGGGGCCCTTTGGGCCAGCCTGCTTTCCCCTGCCACAAGGAACTCTTCTCCCCTTCCCTGACGAGCACCACATCAAAATGTTTTCCTTGAAACTCCCCTAAAGTTTCAGCTTCTTGCTTTTCTCCAAAAGGAGGTTGATCTGGCCCAAAGTAAGCTTGAATAAGCAATTGAAAACAAAATTCTTTTATGATAACAATTTTTCTCAGGCTTTTTAGCCCAGTCCAGATTTTGTTACTGTGGGGAAAATTTAGTTGTAAGGATTTATATTATGTTTATTTAATTAATAATTTCTGTAAATGAAAAATTAATTCTGTTACTTGTGGTGATGTGTCATGCCAGGAATAATATTTTGCATCTATGGCTTAACACAATACACCATTTTAAAGGACCTTTTCCTAAAATTTAATTTTAGATTTGGGACTATGGAGAATTTAACTTACCTTCAGGAGGATATTTTGAATAAAAATAACAAGAAACTGCTTTACTAGAATATCAACCATGCTTGACTGATATTAACCATATGAAAAAATGTATGGGACATATATAATTCACATAAGAACTACAGTTAAGCCTACTCATATTTTTCTTTTAAAATGGATGTCCAAACTTTAAAAGTCTGTATATTATTCTTCTTAAGATCCAAATATATTTTTGGAGACTGAGTTCCTACTGTTTGCAATAATGAACACCTCATGGATAGCAGGGGAAAAAAATCAACTTTCCTTGATGCTACTGTTGGCCAAAGGGAGAGTGAAAAAAATTATAACAAGATATCCCCTGTTGTAGAACTACACTTTTTCTCCCTATCTCTGGATGGAGAATGGAGAGTTTCAGCGAAGTCTTCTCACCTCCCTCTCCTGTTTTCTTGCTTTGTACTCTGGAGGTTTGCCCCAGAGCAAACCCCAAGACACCCCATGGGGTGCAAAGGCTGAGGAAGTTGAAGTAGCTCCTTTCTCCCGGAGTGCCAGGGAGCAAGGACTCAATGACAAGGATCCTTCGTGACTTCACTGAGTACTGGATGCTGCCCAAGCAGTCAGCCCAGGGCATTCTGCCTGCTGGAGCCTGTGGAAACTGGGCACAGCACACAGAACTGGTCTGATACTGGTGTGACAGCCCCTCACAGCACAGTGTACTGGCACCCCAGGATATACTCTGCCTTGTTAGCTGTCCTGTATTGTCTTCTGTAAATATAGTGAGTAATGCAAAAAGCATTTACTAATGAGGCTTAAAATTTTCCTTCAAATGCTACTCTCGCATATTTACATGCTTGTGGTTTGCTGCCATTATATGCACCAAGTTTTGGCCTATCCCCTTCATTCACGCTCTCTGGGAAACATGCTCCTTTGAGAGTCGTGGATAATTTTGTTCTCCTCGTTTTAGCAGGATGCTTCACTAGCTGTGTGCCAGTTGTCTTAGAAATGCTGGTATAACTGGCTGAGAGGGATTTTTGGAGCTGGGGCCTCTAACAGAGGCACATGCACCTCGTGTGCATCTGAGGGTGAGCATGACGCCTGAAGACAGCCTGTGTCAGGCCTCGGTGAGCGGCACCCTGCCCCCAAAAGTCAGAGGTTACATTTCAAGGACCGGCTCCACTCCTTGGGTTGCCAACCCCTGGTGATAAGAAGTCTGCTTGGAGCAAGGTCACAGCAGCACAGACCACCTGCCCATCGCCCGGTGCCAGGGGCTGGGAGCCAGGTGAGCCCGTGCCAAGAGCGCAGGAGCCAGGAGGGGAGCAGGAGGGGAGAGGCCCAGGCAGAGGCTGCTGCAGCCCTGCCCCTGGCCAGCGTCCACTGGCAGCAGTCCTGGGGCTGGAGGAGCTTTTGCAGGACTCCCTGCACGAGGCTGAGGGCATCAGGACTGCAGCTGCTTTCACAGATGAACTTGGTGTTTCCAGAGGCCTGGCTGCAGTGAGGTATCTAACATGTCATAAACACAGGCTTAAGTTCTTAAAGATTAAAGCAAAAGTTAGATAATCTGATTCTCCAAACAGCAGTAGAGGATGGAGTGAACAGCTGCCTGAAGCTGCTGTGGCATGGCACAATGGGCTGGGAGGTGCTAAAGATGGAGCTGGAGGGGCTGACTTGCAGCATGTCTTGAGGTGACCATCAATGAACCAAAGGGTACCACATCTCCTCCTCCTCCTCCTCAGTATTTTGAGGACCAAGCTGTGACCTAACACAGGAGCTACAGTTTCTGCAAAGTACACAACTGCTGCTTCTCCTTGTTTTGTTTCTGCTTTGTTCTTGGTCCTCAAGAAAGGACAAGGACAAGGACTCTATGACAAATAATACAGATGGAGTGTAAACATTGAAAGAATTAACTTAACTGTAACAAATATAGCTAAAGGTCAAACATTTAGTTTTCCTCCATACCTAATTTTTATAAATATATAGTTGCCAAATCTAAATTATTTGATCTGAAATGGCAGTGGACATTCAGAATGACGCAACAAGGCAAATATCATATAAATGCAAGTTCCAGATGAAATTGCCAGAGGAATCATTCTTCAGAAATCCTAGCTGTAAAATATTGCCTCCCAGTTCATGAGACAGCTGCAAGAAGCATTCATGACTTTAATTTAAGAATAAGTTTCCTCAAGGAACTTTAGCCTTTATTTAAGATCTGGAAATCTGTGTATCTGTAAGAAGCTATATGTAAAATGCATTTTACTCTTTGAAGCAGAAGGCTTTTAAGGGACTTAATTAATTCTGGTTTTAACATGGATGATGATATCCGTACGTTAGTTTCATGTTCTCCAGGTGACGTACTGACTTTATTTAGAAGCCTCTGAGTTTATGTGAGCCAAGACAGTCACATAGATGTGCTGATATAACTCTGCTGAGATACCACATGCAGATTGCTTTTTTTATGACTTTGAATATTTATTTGAAGTTTTCATTTCAAGAGATTTAGGTGGAGTCATTCTGCTTGATGAATATAGCTGTGGATTTTTTTTTTCATAATGTAAAAGGGTTTGCTTCCCCCATCTGGTCATGTATCCATTGTGTCAATTTCTGCAGTTCTGTTGTTCCAAAAAAAGCACATAGACTCATGTGGTTGAAGTAATCTGACTTCTAGCCATCTATTGACACAGCTTTAGTCACCCAAATACAAACCTACCTCAGACTCTTTCATACTCACTCCCCAAAACCCAATTTTGCTGCCTGTCCTTTCCCAGAGCCATTCCCAGTTTAGACCTGTAAGTGCCTTTCCCACATTGTTCCCCCTGTATCTGCCATCCACAGTCCTTTCCATGACCCCATGGCTCTTTTGCCTGCCCCTTGTAGAAGCATCTCCCACAGCTCTTCCTAAGTCCAGGGAAAGCCAAGAAGCACATCTGATCATCAGTCCTGCCTTCAACACCTTCTTACGTTTATAGCCTTTGAACCTGAATGACCTTTAAACAAAGATTTTCGGAAGAACTATAAAAGACTGTGAGAGGAAAGCAACAAAATAAATACATTTAGAGTTAATATCTCCAAGAGAAACATCTGTTTGTTCCTTTGAGTAACCAAAGGCAAATACATGTGTTCAGAACATGCTACAGCTAATGCCTACAGCTGACAAAATGAACTTTCTGTTCAGTGTCATTAATAATGGATTCAAAACTATTTTTTTTGTAGTGCTAATACAGTGCTTTTAGTTTTATTAAATAAGTAATAGCACTTTTTTTTTTTGTGGTATATATTGTAGCATTTAGACTGCCTGTATCTTCAAATTTTAGAAGCTTCAGCAGATGACTATTCAAAATGACTTTTCTCACAGGGAGTTCACTTGTAGGACTTCACTTAATTGGAGCAGACTTCTAATTAGTAACAAAATTAATATTTAAAAAAGAATCAGGAAAAATATACACACTGGAGTGTGCAAGAGTATCAAATACCAGCAGTAGAAGACAGCACTGATCAAAACATTACTGGGGTGAAACTTGGGCTACTCTGAGTGCTGCAGCTTGGGAACATGGCCAGGCTGCACCCTGTTTCCCAGAGAGGAGAGAAAGTCCTAAACACTTCTCCTTTTGCCCAGGAGAAGAGAAAATGAAGGGCCAGCAGGGAGCTGCTAGGACTCCAGTGCAGTGCTCGGTTTGGGCTCCCAGATGGGCCATGGAGAGGGGACTGAAATCCTCAAGTCCTCCCAGAAAGCCTCACTGCACGTTAGGACACTTCTCTCTCACCTTGCTGGATGCTTATGAGAAACCTGGCCCCAGGGCTCAAACTGAATTGATGGGGACTGGGAGACTGGGGGAGTGTTTAGAATACTTGAAAGAAATATTCTGTTCCTGCAATCAGCTTTTGCTTCTTGCACTGTGTGTGGCCACACACGTGCAAGCATCTCACCTAGAAGAGGTATGTTTGTGCACTTTGTGACGGTAAACACCTTCTCACAGTGAAATACTTGTGCTCCTCACATACTGCCCTTCTGTGTGCTTCAGGAATTTTTCACTCATCTAGACAGCAATGCAATTTTGAACTTTCCCAGGGTAGCAGTAACCTCCAGTCTTCACTTTTTGTAATATGTTCCATATGTTTCTTGATGATCCCACACATGAAAAATCATAGAGTATGTATCAGAGTATATATGTATGGATTCATCATCCATCCCCTTCTGCATGATAGCTCTCCTTGGAGGGGGGAGGTAAGTTCAGTACATTAGCCACTCAGGGAGTGCAAACACCCATTTAATGAGTGTCAGAAAAACCCAGCGTGGGTGAAATCATCCCACACTTCCCATTATTAAAGACAACGTGAATGGGAAAGAAAATTCCTCCACAGGTTCAGTTTTCTGAGGTGTGGGTGAAGTTCCAAACAAGATCTCCCACATCTACAGGCAATGCTTCAACATGCAGCTTAAGTGAGATCTGGCATTCCTGCAGTTAATGATTTGTTGATTAAATACCACATTAGAATTTATTTATACAATAGGAAACATATTTTGCAATTTTTTTCTCAGATTTAAATTTCTAACCTCTCCTTCTGGCAACAAATCTAGTTTAGATCCATTGAAGTTATCTTTCTGTGATGATACAAATAGAGGCAAGGAATATTGATTTCAGTGGGATATTGAGATATAGCCATCTGTTTGCCAAGCATGATTACTTTCAGTTAATTTCCAATAAAGCCCAGAAAAGCCACCAAAAATAGTCACTTTTGGATGTTACAGACAGCTTAGACTACTGGAGACATTTTAAAAGAACATAGTTTCAAGTTGCTCTCCACTTGATTTCTGAACAGTTGGCCCTGTGACATTTGGCCAACCGAAAAAATAAGCATAATTTTGAATGGCCTCCTTGCACCATCTACAGGATTTGGTAGGACATTTTGGAGGTCATGATTTTAAAAACAGAAGTCCTTACCTCAGAAGTAGTGCCAACAGAGGCAGCAAGCAGAGAAGAAAGGTCCCTGTCCTAGTTGGGAAGTTGAGTGCAGCAAAAAGGAAATTTGTGTATATGAAACAGTAACAAGTCACAAGTGCCCATCTCCTGTAGTCTCTAGCAAGAGGACTCTACTCTACACCCTGGAAATTGGGCAGTTACTAAGAAAAGACATCAAAGTTAGCAGAAATTACTCCTACATACTTTAGAAAATGAACTGCAAGGCAGCCAGGCAGCTTCTGCAACTTAAATCACTGTGAGTAATCTGGAACTGTGATTTGAAAATAAAAATTTGATCAATCACAGAAACATTTAAGTAAAAGTCCTTTGCAATTTTGTTTTACAAATGCTTCATATTGCTGTTCATATTTTTAAAAAGGTATTTAAATTTCTTTTGCCCCCTGGAAGTGTTGTCAATTCTATTTTATGTAATTCTCCTGCAGTGAGGAAGGTGCATCTTTTCAATGTATAGCAAAGCAAAACAGCCAATGGAAGATGTAGGGTAATATAAAACTCTACAGCATATGCTCCTTCACCAGGGAAAGGAAGCTTGTCACTCTACTCAATAAAAGACATAGAAATACCATGGGAATTTTCCCCCTCCAATTGGGCCCCAAATGTTCTCATGCTATACTTGTAATGTGCATTACTAGCTGATTAGAAGTGACATCAATTAGTCACATGTCTGTGTTTCTGATGGAAATAAAAATGAGCTTCTGTACACAAAATCTCAAATTCATCTCTACATTGCCTAGGGATTTTTCCTTCTGCAATATCAGTTATCGGTTTAATATAATATTGTTGACTTAACAATGATATATTTCAGGCTGAAGGCAGAAATGCATTTTGCATTAATAAATTGTTTTGAGATGGGCTTAAAGAATATTTCATTATATAAGAGAGGCAGCTATAAAACCTATTTGGTGGTCTTTCAATCACTGCTACCTGTGGCCTATTTATGTGGATGGCATTCATCAGTATGGCAGGAAATATTAAGCAAGTGCTAGACAGTTATTAGCTCTCCTCAAGCAGAAGTCCTCATACCCTCTATTCATATACCATGGGAAAAATTCACTTGGTATTTTCTTTCTTGCAACTGTTCTGCTGTTCATAATTTGATGGAAAATTGATTAATCACACATTTAACTCAATGCAAGATCTTCTGCACTGTAATAAATTATGGCCATTAATCAATAAGTACAAAGTAATTCCAGGAGTCTGGAGACATGCTGATTTCTAATAGAAAAACTTGTGCTTAGGCCTTCTTGCCAGTGACCACTTCATCTGAGGTATTTTGCACCTGCCTCAATCCAATTAGATGACATAATTAATGAATCTCAGTGCAGTTGATAATTTGTTATACAAAAGAAAGAATGTTTTGGCACATCTATTAAGTCCTGATATACAAATCTTTGCAAAGAGGGGAATACTAGGAAGCCAAGAGGGGAACCTACAGCCTCTGCTACAGCAGAAGAAATCTCTGTTTATTCCAGGGCACTGAGTAGGCAAATTTTACTGAACTTAAAAATCTGCACGTTTCCTTCTGCCATATTTAAAGGGAGCCTGTGCAGAAGCCTTCCATGCCATCTTGCTTCTTTTGTGACAAATTAAATGGTATGATTCGAGCAAGCATTCAGGAAGTTTTGTTTCCCAGGCAATCTAATCAATGTGTCCCTGGCCGCATATCGGTTACAGTTTTACATATCGCAATCCATTTGCACCTGTTATGTCCGGCTAACATAGAGACACTCAATAGATTTTGGTGAGAGAAAGAGTGTGAAGATAAAAAGAACCAGTCTGCTGCTAATTCTGTCACTAGGAGACGCCATGAGCAGATTTTATTTAGAGACTTTGAAAAACAATTAGCTGAGGATTATAGGACTAAAAGGCCTTTACTAGCTGTACCTGGAAAATACTTTGCCCATTTAATGCCTTCTAAGCTGTCATTGTGCTTGAACTTCAGTCCTAGTGATTAATGAAAAGCTGCAGGGCACAGCTAGAAGCTAAAGTCTCAATTATGGAAAAGCAGTAACTAGTTTAATGTGCTGATGCTTTTATACTTAAACTGACAGCTGTGAAAAATGGCAATATTTCCAATCACGCTTTAATAATTTATCATTAATTTATTGGCATGTCCAACACACTTTAGTCCTACTGTTCTTTTTCTCCTTTTAGGCTCATGGCATTTCAATACTGGAGAGCAAAATCTGTTGCAAATCTCTAAGGACAAACCTTATGGTGCCTGAGTGATTACTGTTTGCAGGCAGTCAGTATTACCAAGGAGTCCACAGTTTATTGGCACAGATACAGCACGAACATTTTCGTGGGCTATGATATGTGAATGTGTTTCATTAGCTGCTGCTAAATTGCTCCAACTCCATCCACTTCAGTGGAGTTAGAGCAACTGAAGAACATAGATGGCTTTGTGGGACTGGGGGCAGTCAGGCTCACGCAGGCAGTTTTCGTTCGTCAGCCCAGCAAGCTCCCTGGATGGAGAACAGGAGCTGTCTAACTGCTCTAAATCAAAAATTAAATTTGGAAAGTGTCCCTTTTGAAGAGCACAGGCAGAGTGTCACCTGCTATGAAATCTGCAGAAACATTATTATGTTTAATACTTAACAACTGAATCAGTGCAGCTAAGTCAATTTAAACCAGCTGAAGATCTACAGTCCATTTAGTTTTGAAATATTTTGAATTTTTTCTTTGCTGTTTTGGTTCTTCCTGCTTATTCAGTTTCTCCTGATAAGGTGTATGAACAAAGGGAGAAGAACAAAGTGAAATAATAAAATCTTGTTTTAGTACAATTTCCATGCTGCATTTCCAATTTAGTATGTCATGTTTCATGGCTGTTCCCAGGTCTGCTGTGGACTGGACAAACACTCATGAAAATTAGCAAATATTATTTTCAGTGTTCATTACTGGCTTTTTTGACAGCAGAAGTTGACCCTATTTTATTTTTCATCTGATACTCCTGTCATTTATAAAATATTAGTCATCCAAGCAGGAGTGCCTCTCAATACTTTATTTTTTATGCAAAACCTACATTTCTCTTTGTGTAATGGTTGACGCAGTCTGAGCGAAACTCACTGCAATTTTGGGGGGAACTTGATAATTCTTGAGCTTTTTGCCAAGCTCATGCAGCCCTAAATGGCAGCTGAGCTCTCCCTGACAGCGTGGTTGTGCTGATGGTTGTCAGTTCCTGGACTGAAAACCAGGCTGACCAAACAGTGGGGAAAGTTATTCTGGACTGTTTGATGTAAACTACTACAAAATTGTAACTGGCTGTCATTCATGACCTGGTTGAATAGGAGAGACATGGCTATGAGAGAATATTAACACCAATTGATGTAATGGTCTAACAAGTATAACATATTATATTGCTGGACTGTTCACAAAAAGCTGCAGTGTGTCCAATTTGGATTGATGTGATGGAAAAGACCTGTCATGTGGGTTGTTCCATCCATTGAGAATTTGCTGTTTCCTATTAAAAAAAAAGAAAGATTTTTTGCCTTTGTTTGTATTTGCTTTTGAGATTTTTGGTTTGACATTTTGATAATTTTGATCATTCTTTTCCATGCAGACAGAGTTTATACTAATTAGTTAACAGTTCAATTATTATCAAAGGGAGTTTTGAATGAAAAGAACCAAGTTCCCAGCCCTGCTCTAACTATGTGTTTGAGCACTGAGTGTAGCCCTTCATTAGGAACCCTGGAAATGGGCAAAGGGACGTGAAGAATTAGAAATACTTATGTCTACTACTGTTTCTTAAGGGAATTGAGCACCTCTTTTGGGAATTTCTGCCTGGAAAAAGGCAGTTTATTCTAATCAATATTATCTGTCATGCTGTAGACCTAATATTGTATTTTAGGAGCATGTGAAAGAGTGGAGGAATACAACAAAACATATACAGGTGCCTGGGATGCCAAAGGTATGTCTGGATTTGTGAGATTCATGTCTGGCTATTGCTGGTTGTACAGTCAGTCACCAGCAATCCCTCTATTACCACTCTGCCACCCTCTATTTTTCAGGCTCCTACTTTGAGGCTTGATTACAGCAATTTGGAGGATGTATGCAAACCAATTCCAGCTACTAATTGAAGGAACTCTACTAATTAGAAAAGGCTATGGAACAAATAACAATTGGCAAGTATGGGGTCTTTTTCTGGATGGAACACCCTTCATACAGTGACTTCTGTCTTGAACAAATTCATTATTACATTTTCTGGATAGGAGACAGACTTTGAAAATCATTATGCATATTGATACGATTGCAAATCTAAAAATATTTGGTATTTTCCCTAAAGCCCCAACTGCTGAAGCTATGTGATTGTGTAAGGGTCTTTGTTTCTATTAAGAAAACTGAAAATAAAATTTCAGTGATTCTTGATAGAGGGAAAGTCCTGAAAGTATGTATCCTAAAGGCCCAACTTGAAAAGGCAAATAAAAAGAGATTTTTTTTTAAATTTAAATTTTAAAATCATCTTTCTCAAAAGTCTCAGTATCTATTGGAAATGACAACAATTTTTTACTTTCTGAAGTTAGTACAGATATGACTGTAACTGCTACCATAGATTAGGTTTCTTTTTAGTGTGACTAAATGCAAAATTTGCAAGATCCAGCTCCTATATCTACCTCTATTGCAATTTTTAGTTGAGATATGTTCCCTAAAGAATGGTTCACATCTTTGCTGAGACAAACATTTAAAACATGTAGAAATGAGTTTTGCAGGACATTTCTTATGGCACCTTATCAGAAACAGTCAATTCTTTCTTAAATTGATTTTTAAATGGGGAGATGTGTCATTGGGTAAACACTGATTATCTAGTCATTGGCTGAACATCTCTTCTCTCTCTCTGAAAGCAAGGCTGGTAGCTGGCTGCTGCAGGACCACATATCAGGATCTTATCTGGGAGATGCATGGCTGCAATGGAGGTTTATCCCATGCTACTTCCAGATGAGGCTGTAACCTTTTCTGCTAGAGCAATCTTCTGTTTGTGCTAACGTGGGCAGGTTTACAAGAATGCATGCGTGCATTTTTACAGGAACACATTTAATTTATATATGATATTCCATGCATTTGCATTAGTCTACAAGTAATAAAATAAAAAAGCATTAATTTCATGTTTGTCATCTTAAATGCACTCTCTTAATAAGCTTAAACCTCTTACACTTATACCTGTGCTTTATCTCTTCACAAGCGGCCCCATGCTTCCTAAAAATAGTTCTTTTCCACTATGAGAGAGTATCTCTTCCTCTGCTGCTGAATTGGATAAGAATATTGTCCATTCTGCACTAGAGGGATTTGTCTCACTTTCCCACTGCCTCAATGAGGTATTTTTAGCAGCTATTAATGTTAGCTTAATCCAAATATTATTTACAGTAGAAGCACCAGATATTTTAGTAGTCATTTAATACATATAAGTCCAGAAAATGCTGAAAATTCAGTCCTATTGACACTTTGATAAGGTCAAGTATTTTCTATTGAAATTCTGTGGCTCTGGAATTCAGTATCAGGTGATGAGTGTCTCAGGTGCAGTGCAGGTATTTATTTGGTGTGGTCCTTCACAAAGTGTGTGTGACAAAAATCAGAAAAAACTAGCACACAGACAAGGTTTCTCAGCATCTTCCCTGACACAGACTGCTTTAGGACCTGGTTTGACCATGATCTTTGTCATAGCCAACACTCAGTGTTTCTGTGGGCATTGCTGCCTGAGTGCAATATTCCCATGAGGAAGCTTTCACGCTACTGAAAATGTTGTCTTGATGGACTTTATAGATTGCCCTAAACTATCATGACAAAATACCACTAACTTCTGAATTTGCCTAAGTACCTTAAAACACAAATAATACACTCTGTGTCTTATGCCAAATGCTGCCAGATTTCCTAGTGACCTACTTTCACTGAAGGTCAAAGCCAGACTTACATCACAGCGGGGTTAGACAGACACCTTTTATTGTGCTAGAGGATCCTGCTTTGCACTTGCCAGAGAAAATATTACAGAGTGGACTTATTCCAATTGATTTCAATGGGTCAAGCTCAACTGTGCTACAAGAGATGTGAGACAGATTCAACAAACGAGAGAGAACAATGGGCTCTGTGCCACCTTGGTAGTGAGTAATGGGTGCTGCGGGTGGGAGTCAGCATGTTGAAAATCTCCAGCCCATAAATGCATGTTACAATTTAGCTTTGTGTCACACACAGCTTGGTTTGGAACATCACTCACACAGTGGTAAAGCCAGAATACCACTTCTAAGGAAAACCAGGTCTTCCATTTTTCTCCAGCTGGGTCCTTCCTTATTCATTACATTGTTTGCCCAAACTGTCTCTAGAGCTCAGGTAGAAGTTGGGCTTTCCTGCCCAGCTAGAAAGTGACACCTAATGTTTTCTAACTCCGGGAGACATTCTTTGGTTTGGACTGTGTTGGTAAAAATAATTGGGGACTCTTCTTCTGACTGCCAGTCCTGGACTTCCCAGCTTCCTCTTTGTAGCCCAAGAGCTTGTCCCTCCTGTAGTGATTGCACCACCTGCACATTGCCTTGGTGTAACCTTAACACAACTTTACCCTCCCCTGTGGGGGATGGTGAAGACTGCTTTCTCCTGAGCCCAGGCACATGTATCTTACACAAATACTGTTTTGTGGTAGGAAATGAAAGAGTAGCCAATTATTCCTCACCTTTTATTGCCCCTTTGCCCTTCCCTTAAAAGTGGATCTAGCCTGGAATAGTTCACTAAAAGTCACATTTCATATAACAGTTTTTCAGAGAACCTTTTCTTTTGTGCAAGCTGAAGTCATGCTTGGCCACACTGTGACACTGAAGCCTATCCCAGATGAATAGAAGTGATTGTGTCCCTGGCCCAACTTGGGGTGTTATGTGCTGGCTCTACAAGGAGGGGTGTTGCATGGCTTACATTACCAGGAAACAGATAGAAGAAAGAATTCTTTTTTGTTTTAAAATTAAAAGATGGCATCAAATCTGCACAATGAGTCAGAGGGGCTCACTGGTAGGCCTGGCAGTGGGGGGATGCTCTATTAATTGAAATATCAGTGGTGGAAAGTGAGAAATTGTCTTCAATGCAGACTACCTAAATACTTAGAAGTCTGGAGATAATATGTGCTCTGATTGATGTATTGTGAGTGAAGGCACACTCACAGTACCAGGGTAGTGCAATGGGAAAGTTCAATTTCAGATGTCTAGGGCAGGAGCAGATCGTTTGATAGACCCTCTTTAGGAGTATAACAACTTGGAAAGTTATCTCTAAGTTTTGATAATCACTTTGCCTTCTGAGACTGCCAATCTATTTCTTAACTGTTCTTTTTAGTGTGAAAAAGTCTCCCATTTCTATTCTCTGCCCTACATACTTGGGTCAGGAAGCGAACATCCTATTTTTATAGCTTTGAAGCAAAATAGATATATAAGCAGCTGATTTCTTCACAGAATCCTTCTCAGACATTCTTTTTTTTTTTTTTTTTTACAAGAGGAGTCCTCACTCTTTCACCAGTCTTTACCTTAAAAGAAATAGGGCAACACAACTAAAGAAGATTCACAATTTTACCTGCTGAAGGGCACTGTAGTCAATGGTATTCAGCCCTGCAAGGACCTGCTAATGTTATTTAAACTGTGGCCCAATTAGAAAAAAAGGCTCTTTAAAAAAATATTTTTGAATAGCATACAACAGAATAAAAAGATATTTTAAAGGAATGTTCTAAATTTTCCACTAACTGAATTTAGCATTTTTTTGTTTGATAGATGAATAAGGTTTTGTTTGTTTTGAACACTCCTGCTTCAAGAACTCATGGAAAGCACATTCAAATCTGTATTACTGCAATTTCAGGCTCAGTTTTGGTTTGGGAAGAGTTCTGGAGAAACAAGATTACAGGAACTAACTCCTGTCTGGGACAAAGGCTTTTGATGCACATTTTGCTTTTACAAGACCTTATTAGCAGGCATTCTGTTTCTTTGGTAAAATGAGTTACTTATTCAGCTTCAAGGTACCTTTTTATAAATATCAAAACAGATGATTTCTTGCAAGCAATTATTCTGGAGAAAGAACAGTGAGGGATCATTTTAGGAAGGAAATTAGGGGAGACACTTTAATGTACGCAAACACAACATATGACAGTAGCATTGCATTGCTATGTAAAACAAGTCATTCAGATTTATATATTGAAGTCTCTGTTAGTAGTTAATCTGCTGCTGGCCACCTGCAGAGGAGGAATGGAAAAGGTTCCTTTTGATCTCTTTTGTGAAATGACCTTTAAGGGTGAAAAAATATAAAAAGAAAATAAATGTGAATGAACCTTAAAAGGTTTGGTACAAATATTCTGTTGGGAACTGTTTGGTCCTTTAAAAAGATGTCCACATAGGATATAAAATGTATGAAAGAGAGTAACATCTGTGCTTTAGGTCAGGAAGGCTTATCACCCATTAATGTAACTCAGCTAACTTCTTACAGGTCCCTGAGACACAGTGTTAGTCTGCTGGGTTACTTTGTGAGTGTGCTGTGTCTCAGCAGAGAAGAGCAGCTTTGAATATGGAAATGAAGGAGGTAAGGACTGCAATTTAAACTCTGCTATGCAATACACCTCTTCTTGACAAGGGTTCCATTCAGGTGTGGTGTTTTGCTGACCCCTATGTAGTTTATGCATCTCTGTGCCTAAACTCCTGGTCTTTGTCGTGTACCTGACTGCAGGTTTGGATTCAATTTTGCTGGTAGGAAAAGAGATTTAACCATGATTTATACCCATTTGAGTGGAAGGGGCCAGAGCAGAGCTCCTTCAATCTTGCCTACATCAGCAAACACTATAGATTCACCCATGCATGGAAATAAAACTGAGCGCTTGCATCTCACATTATCTTTGTGTCTAAATGAGGCTAAATGTCTGAAAATCATGCTCATGACCTCTGAGTGGGCAGAGATAATTCTACCTATTATACCTCTCCACTTTCCTAAGATCCTGGATTTCTCAAACTGTCTGTAAAAGCCCAGGTTCTCCTCTGACCCTTGCACATACCCAGACACCAGGAAGACATATGTCTTAACAGATAATGGCTCCATTGTGTGAATACTGTCAGTATCATATCAATGTGACATAAATACAGCAAATTAGCTGTATGTTACTTACATCAGAACTGCTCCAGCTCTTTGTGTGGAATGGAAAAGGTGCAAGTGAAAGCTCTCTGAAGCAGCATGAGTCTTTTCCTTTTTAAATAGTGCTTCTGTGAAAACTGCACCGAGTTTTAGATTTGGTACTAATTCAAGGCTATTTCTCCCCCAAAATAAGAAAGAACTAAGGTTAATAATTCAACCTAAGCACTGCAAAATTTGTACTTTGGCAAAATTTTCCTTAAGGAATATTATTGCCAGTCTTGACCATACACATGTGAAAATTACATGTTTCTTGTTCATATCACTGTGGGCTTATCTCCCTGCCACTATCATAAAATATCTTCTTTCATTACTAAAAGACAGATCAGTTAAGAGAGCTCTTTGTAATTATCTTTAGTTTTGGAGACTCAAATTCAATGAATTCCTTTCTATTGTGTCTTTAGAGATTGCAAAAATTAGATCTATTTAGTCTCCTGAAAAATAAAATTTTAATTGTAACTCTTTTTCTCTTCTAGGCATTTGCAAGGGGTACAGCCGTTGATAAGGCATAATACTTCTTATGTCACTCATGAAATATTGCAAAATTATATTCTGAGAAGTGATAGAAAAAATCAAATGAAACCTTTTTTTTGACCACATGCACTTCTCAGGTCTAGACACATGGTATGGTTTTAATATACAAACATATTAATAATAAAAAGACATCAAATAACTTTTGGAACTAAATATGCATTTGAGTTTGTAAATTTTTACTGAAGTGTGATGTAACAAGTGTTATGAAAAATGTTTTTAAGTTTTTCTCAACTTACATCCCTTCCTTAAAGAGTAATTAATGGAAACAAGGAATGTGCCCATGTCTGGTTGTGTGTAATCAAAAATGACGCATTACTGGAAATTAAATGTAGGCAATATTTTTTCAGAAAGTATCAAATAATGAATACATGTGCTCTTCTTTTTTTGCAAACACTTGAATGTTCATTTCATAAGCTTGTGTTCATTCTCTCCCTGCCCTCTTGTCATGGGAACATCTCTAAACAATGGTTTTCAACAAGTCACTTTTTTCAATTTTTTAGCTGTAAGGTATCAAATTGCACCAGTCTGATTGCATGTGTGTTTTTCTATAACAAGTCAACACTGAATGCATGAACAAATTACTAGGGTACATTTTAAAATTTAAAGAATAGAAATAAAACTTTGCACTAAAAAATTCTCCAGTAGTGTTCAGTAGACTTATTGTCCTCTAAAATTGTAAATATACTTCTGTTTTCAGAGAGAGCAGCCCTGTTATGATGATGTAATTTGTGTGAATTTTGCCAGAGGAGAACTTTGAACAAATATGTTGTGGATTAGTCCAGCAATTTTTTCAATGTGTAAGATTATCCATGGAAGTCTTTTCTGGGAAAGGGCAGGACTTCACAGAGACGTTCTTCCCTTCCAAAATACTAGAGATGTTATATAAACATTACCCTGACAAGAGGCTTTATTCTTACTCTTGTGCTATTATAGCTCTTCAGTCAGCTCTGACTCAAAGCAGTGACTACACTGAACTTGGTGGGATGTTCATATTAATGAATTAAAAGCATATTTGATGCATATTAGAGTTCTGCCTTTCTGTGATATCTTGACTACAAATTTACAACATGACACTATGAAGAAATATAAATCTGGTTAGCCAAATGTAATTTACTAACCTCAGAAATTACAGCAATCAAAATTTGCGTATTTGTGTAAGACCAAAAATATCTGTATCTTCCTACTAATAGGAGCACAAAACTCCTATATATCCCTTGGTTTTCCACCAGCTTCTCCACAGAACTCAGCAAGAGCCTTCATATGTATTTGTGAATGCATGCACTGCTACAGCACCAATCTGCTCTGAAAAAAACAGGGTTATAGATTTCCATCCCACTTTGTTACCACTTACATTGACTCATTTCATAATGGTTATGCCCTACAACTAATGGGATGGCTCCTTGCTTGAGTTCCCTGGTGCTGAGGGGCTTTGTGAGTGGTGCAGCTGTAATGAAGGACATGTTTCTCAGTCTTATCTGAGACAGCATCACCTTAGTCAAATCTTTTTCTATATGTAATTGCATATGGTTTAATTGTTCATGGTTAATTGCCTGTACTCTACCTAACCCTCTATCTTGAAACAATTCTGATGATATTTGAGATGATAATTGAAAATTACACCAGTGTCTCAGGAGCCTCTGTTAGAACATCAAAATAGGTTGGATAATTTTAAAAAGAATAAAAAGAAGTATGGATAAACTGACCCTTACACTTTGCAGAACACAGGATTGAATTTAATATAATTCTTAAGTACTCTGTGGATTGACTGGTTGCTCAACAATTGCACAGCTTCTGACCCCAGGGCTTCCTGAGCCATAACAAGAGATGGCCACACTTCAAATGATAATAAAAATGCTAACAATAATCAGGACAATAATAAATTACTGGTACTCAGCACAGAGATAATTTATTGGAATTTTAAGACTTCTCTTATTTTATAGCTGAGAAAAAGCAAAGGTTAATTTATAGCCCATTTGTATTTTTCATTTTCAAGCCCATACTAAACCAATTGAACAACTTCACTGTGGCTCAAGGGAAATTTGGTCACTGCTTTACTGGAAACAGGATTGGTGACCTAGAACCTCCTCCTCTCTGGCAAGACTGTGACTGCATCCATTCTAAATCAGAGGCGTGGATACTGGTGTAAAACTGCAGCAACACCCCGGTGGAGCAGGTCTTTAATCCACCACATCCATGCAAATTGTGCAGACCTCAGAGAACTAAATATTCAGACTTTGTATTTATGCTCAGAGAGGGGAAAACACGCCCATAGTTCATTCGCATAATAAATGTGATGGGAAAATAATTCTGTGGGGACAAACATTGTTTGGTTTGTCATGAGACATACTTGACAGTTACTGCTTTGTCCCTTTTGTGCCATTGCAATGCAGTGGTATGATTGTGCCATAAATCTGAAAGACTGTTTTGCAAAGTTCGTATCTGTGCTTGCTACCTTTAATATTAATAGGAGAATATCTTTAAAGTGAGTAAATTGAGAAAGTGGCTGAAACTATAGTTTATAAAAGAAGATTAGTGGGTTTAATATGCACTGGAGAGTAAAAGAAAAATCTTATTACTGTATGGAGAAATTACCTCATAAAGAAGCTAATACAGCAGGCTAGGGAGTAATTTTTAACAAGGGTTTTATGATGCACAAGTGTAGGCAAGTTAATGAACTTATCTTTCTAGTTATTTTCAGATTGTAACAATGCATTTCTTTTCAGTTCCTGTGCTTTAAAAAGTAAAACACATTTAATCACTTACAATAAAACTAACTCATTAGTTTGATAAATCAAGTAAGATCCTATACTGCTCCTGTTGTGGCACTGCTGCTAAGAAACTAGATCAGGTGAAAACATTAAGTATGGAACAGAGCAAACAACCAGGTTTATTCATTATTGGAATTAAAAGGTGTCACACTGACAGGGAATGTTCATTTTTGGAAAGACCTGCTCTGGTCTCAGTAGCAGAACTTAGGAAATAAAACTAAAATAGGGACCAAGGCCAAGATTTTGCTTAAACAATTCCACTCTGCAAAATAGCCATGTGGTCTTTGACATTCATAAAACAGACATCTGAAGAATGTCACATCCAACAGCAAAGAAACCACAGGGGGGAGTTGGTAAATACAGAATGTCCATCTGTCAGCACCCCAGCATGGCATGCGTAGGTATTGTTTAGGAGGAGCATGTCCACATTTTTCTGCCCAAATGCAGAAGACAGACTGCTGAGTAAAACAGTTCAATCTTTGTATTGATTAAAGAGATGTGCTTTCCTACCATACAACAATCACTGTACTTGAAATTAATTCAGCAACAATCTGAAGGAAAGACTGAAGATTGTCAGGCACTCACTGCAGCTTTTAATACAGATGTCCTAGAACAGAAATACTGTGGACACACCACAACAATTTGACACTACAGCAGGGCATTTCATCGAGAGTTTATCAGAACCTCATCTAGACCACAGCCATGTAAGCCACAGTCTTGTTGAATGTTAGTATTACTCACAGCCTCCTTCATGTCACGGCATGGGACAACCTTCCCAGAAGCACACTGGGGAATAAGGGGAGAGAGGAGTGTGCTGGGAAGATGAGTTATTGCTGATCAACTCACTGACATAAACAGATGGGAAGGAAGGATTTCTCCTCCACTGATGAGAACATTCTCCCACATGGATGTGGAAGAACTGTCTGCAAAGAGCAGCAGCAGGGAGATTTCTGCTCTTACAATAGCGTCTGAGTGATGAGAAAGTTGCATAGTGCTCAAGGCATTTGAGTGTCCCCACACCCTTGTTAAAGGCCACAGTCGGCAATCTTTACTGCACTGAAATAATTAATCTAAAAAAGCTTATGGTTGGTGGAAAACTGGAGCTGTAATTAGCACAGTGTATTCACCTTGGCGTGAAGAAGTATTACTTTTCCCAAGTCACATTTTATGGTTTGTACACTGCCGATGAGTCAGTAAATGCAGCTGAAATGATTAATTTACTATCTATGGTTCACTGGTGGGGATTCTTTGTTCAAAGTAAATATCCAAAATAGTTGTTCTGAGTTAAGGTGCATCTACCTACTGTAACAAGCACTGATCTGAATCTGGCTAGAGATATATAGAGAGGTCTATTCATCCATCTGTCTATAAAACCTTTGAAGGGCTTTTTGAAAGAATGTCTGACAGTTATTTTCCTGCTTCCCTGCTTTATGGTAGACTCTGCTTCTCTCTTTTAGGGGTGCAGGATAAGACAAGTTTTACTGAGTTCTCCTTTGAATCATATCTCCCTACAAGTAATTTAGGCTTTGAGGGAAAAAAGTTCTCTCTTCCTTTACTTTTTTCTCAAGAAAATTTTCTATGAGAAAATGCTGTGAACTTCTGAAATTTGGTGCCTAAAAATATTTGCAGGGTGGGGAATATGATTTCCATCTTTCTGATTCCAAGACTCACAATACATTCCTCTGCCCCTATCCAGTCATGAAAATTTTGAATCTACATATTTAATCCTCGGAGCTGGTGATGAGTGTCTAATATAGATTACCCTGAGCTTAAATTAAAAGTCAGATTTCTCCTGAGTTCTGCCAAATTTAAGGCACCTCAGTCATTGAGGTTGGTGTGACCTTGTCTCTGGTGTATGGAGCTGACCTTTCCATGTGGTTGATACCACAGTAACTGGATGCATCTAAAGAGTAGGCTTACATCAAAACGATGTGATTCAGTTCAGTCGCTTCTTGAGAAAAAGAATTAAAGCAGAATTGACTGAAACTGAAATAATAGATGCATTATTTATTATATTTATTTTTATATATATTTAATTTGCTCTCTATAAATGAAAATTATTTTTGCTGCAAAATGGAAATATCTGCAGTGCAAAGGTAGCAGATGTTGATCATTGTGATTAGAGAAACACTCTCAGTCAGGTGATGAATGACATGTTTGCAAAGCTGAAACTTTACTGGAAGATTTTAGCTGTTTTCTATACACATTTGGAAACCGATAAAATGACAACACTGAAGTGACAGGATAGAAAAAGTGTGTGAAGAGAATGGGCCAACTTTTGCTCTCAGTAACGTTATGCAAATGTAATTGCATTGCAGACCAAGAAGTTTCTCTAGATTTATGTCACTCCTTCCTCTTTAAATCAGAACTACTTTTTGGGGAAGGTGCAATAGTTCTAGGACAGCATTTACCCAGGAAAGAATATTTTGGAAGAAAAAAACCTTGCTGTGCTATTTCCCCCACACTATTAAAGCAATGTATCCTTCTTTAGACTGTACAAATTAATGAGTGAACATACAACTGTGAGAAAACCTTTAACAGCCCGGTACCAAAACCAGCCATCCCTTCCCACAAAGAAAATCTGCATAATAGGATCAAGTAGAAATGGTGAACTGTCACAGGAACATGCTCTTACTTTCAAATTTGATGGACTGAACTTGGACAGAAATATTGAAAACCATCATTTTTTTTTTAGTTTAGCTCAATACTTCTGCTGCAGAAAACAGTTGTGTGCAAATAACTTCCCAATAAAATGAGCACATCATCCAGAAAAACAAGCTCAGAAGCAGATACTGTTTTTTCAGGCACAAATTTTCAATTATCATGGGAAAAATAGCAAACATTTTCCACCAAAGTTTGTTCATGTTTTGAGAAGTGATTTCATCTGCTGGGCTTGCCTCATTTTTGCATATGTTTTGCATGAATAGCTCAGCTTCACTGGCTGAAACCTTCTCAGGAAATGAAATTCAAAGAGCCGTGTTAAAAGCTGTCATCAAAAATGTCAGGTCTCAGTTTGCAACAGGGGTGTATTTACATGCCTGTGTTCCCAGTGCACATGCTGGGGCTGGGGGAGTGGTTTGTGCACAAATGGGGGGTACAAGGGTTTACCTGGCACAAGGAGGGGATAGTGCCAGGCAGCTTCACTGACCCCTCAGCTCTGAATGGTGCTGAGGGAAACATTGTTGACTGAGACACAGCAAAGAAAACCATGAAATGCTGTGTTTTAATATATTACGTACCCCCTCTAAACTTGCACTCACTCCCACCTTGGGGATCCAATCTTTCTTGATGCTGGAGGTGGTTACTAACAAGACTCTTCCAGGGAACAGTTGGGGGCACCACTTGCACTTACCAATTAGCCATCTGTCACTCTGACTGATCACTTTGCAATAATGATATAGTAGTGATCAATTTAGTGATATTTCTGGTAGGGGAACTTGCTTGGGCTTTACATTGTAAGCCAAAGAGAAAACCAGCAGCACATCTTGGGAGAATGCCATGGAAATTGTGTTTTGTATTGCACAATGTCCTGCTGGAGTGCATTGTGTAGCAGGAAGAGCTGAGCTCACAGTCAGATGTCAAGCTCTAGATCTAATGTTATCAGGAATATGACTGCCAGAGGAAAGAATTTGTTGTGTCAACACAGTGCCCAGAATAAGGCTGTCAGAAACCAAGTGTGGAGCAAGGATAAGAAAACTCTTAACATTGAATGCTAAAAAAGAATGGACATAAGCCCAGGGAATAAAAGTATGTACTCAAAAGAGCAGCACAGAGCAAACTTGAACTCAACCATTGTTAATGTTCATGTAAGAGAACCTTTGGTATAGAAGAAATCTAACATGAGAGTCAGAGAAAGAAAAGTGCTAATTGTGGAAAGCCAGAAATGAAATTGTAACAGACAGGTCTGAAATATCACTTCAGGGAAAGCAAAGGGAGACCTGCAAGGACAGGTGGCCAAGAAAAAATAAAACCCTTTCATGGAAACTGTGCATCCATAGTAATGCAACATAAGGCAAGAACCATATTGTTGGGAGCAGGAGTGAGCGTGGCACGGCCCAGCACACCCTCTCCCTTGGAGTCTGAAGCCTCCCAGGGTGGTGGAGCTTTAGCCAGCAGGCCCTGACAGATGCTGCGGGGGGATGGGGGAGCCTTTAGTGAAACCTGATTCTTTATCTTGTTCTCCAGCTTTTCCTGATAAAACCAGTTCAGATGCAAGGGACAGCTGAGTGCTCTTGCCCCTGCCAGTAGGACCATGGCCAGGGCTCATCTCACTGCGGGGCGACCATCTGCTGCCACTTAACAGCACAGGAAACCACCACTGAACAAAAGCATCCACTCGTAGAGCATCCCACCTCCTGCAACAAAATGGAGGCATAAAGGCAGTGCTACTTCGTCGCATACAATTTACAGTGAAGAGAGGACAGCAAACAGTGTAAGTAAGCTTATCTGGGAGCTTTCCCCCTAGATGTCACTAACAGGTACAAGGCATTATTATGAGGCTTGATACAGCCCAGGCAGACGAAAGGGAGCAAACAGCAACCACAGTGGTGGAAGGATGGGAGGGAGGGAGGGAGTGTGGCCTCCCCCATCTGCAGAGAAACCCCTCTGCTGTCATTGATGTTGAAAGAGGCTAAGCCTGGTGTAGGAGCAGACAGGGTGATGCCTTTCAACAGCATCACTCCTCAACAGTGCAGAATTTCCTGGTGATCCTCGGCATGGTATTTTGGTGTTTCTGTCAGTCCATGTACATGTTCACATGCCATATTGGGCTGCTGTCTGAATAGAGGATCGTGAACACATACTGCGAACATCACTCACCCAGAGATTTGCCTGATTATAAACCTACCCTCCATGAATTTGCTTTCTGCATATTTTCTAACTTTTTTTTTCACAAGGAAATTTAAAATCTTTATTTTGCATCAATGTCGTGGGAAAAATGTCCTTTCTTTTCATAGAAGATTTGAAGTGAATAGGAAGGTCTGACATTGGTTTATTAAAACCTCCCCACTTTAACATAAATTTTCTTTTTAAAGGAAAGGGTAAAAGTTTTAATCAGGTCAAAACTGATCTAGGATGTATGCCAGCAAAGAAACACATAGATATGAAGTTGCCAGCAATACAAAAATACCCATTTATTGCATTTTGACTAGACAATCAATCAGAGAGAAAAACAATGGCTTTATTATGGAAAAATATTAAAGCATATAGAACTTCTAAAGAAGGGGGTAAAAGGATGCAGATGCACATCCCAAATGCAGAAGAACACTCAGTCACTCTTCCTACCGATAGTGATTGCTGACATGTTCATCAAGAAAAACAGATCCTTCTCACAGAACCTGAAACTTCTGGGAAGCAGACTGGCCTGCCAGGGGTGTAGTCAGTGTCTTGTGTAGGCCTTTCTAGAAAAGAGTTCTGAGAGGCAAAACGTAACCAGATGATCAGGGCAAGGAGAAGCTTTTCAGAAGCATCTTTTGTGTGTTCTGGACTGCATTTAGGTCAATTTTGGATTTATGGCTTCTAGCATAATATTCTGTCTGACCTCTAAGATGATCCCAAGACATGATGTACCCCCAAATGTACACCCAGGTGTTCCTCTGGGTGTATTAAACAGCTCTTTTGGACAGGGACCTGAAAGTATTGTGCAGAAAAGAGGACACTTAAAGTGACTGGCTTACTTTTGGCTTTCCTGCAGAAAGGGCATAGTAGTAAGCCAACGTCTTTGATTACCAGGTCTTTATTGTCCGTGAAGCCATTGAGTCAGTTCTGCTTTTTTATTGTGACTTAATTTTATCAAACAGTAAGGGCAGAAGCATCCCATTCAAAAGAAGCAAAAAATGTTCTGGGATAGCAATGCTGACAGTAAAACTCTAGGAGCATTAAAGATCTCAACCTGGAGTTTATATTTAGATTTTAACATTATATTTAGCTGTTAGTTTTCAACTGCTGCTGTAGACTCTCCTCCCCACCCCATTCACCCCTTTGGAAAAGGATATGAGTTTGAAGTACAAACTTTGCATTTGTCATTCAGACTAGGGTGGGAACTCCACCTGCTCACAGCCTTGCTCTCTTAAAAGCTACTAATCCTCATAAAACCAACCTTTCTGCTTCCTCCCCCTGCACCCCCATCTCTAATTTCCTGCATTCCTCACACTCTATTCTCTCTTTGTGTAGAAACTCATCTTGTTCTCTTTTGAACATACTGATTCATAAACATATGTTCTAAGTTACCTCTCTTGTCTTTGGTAACGTATTCCACATGTTTACATGCCATTTTATGAAATAGTTTTCTTTAACCTTTTTATTTGCCTCAATTTCCTAATGTTCAAAATATATTCTTTTCTTTCATGTTTTTTCTTCATAAATATATTGTACAGCTAAACAATGATGATTTTAATCAAAACCAAAACTACGGAAGGCCTAATCCTTCATTGACACATGAGGCTAAATTCTGTCCGTAGTTACTTTTGCACAACACCAGAGTGGGTAAAGCTCTTCACTTTCACCGGATTTTAATGTTGACAAATCACCTTTATGGCTAAATCTTGACTTATAAAGTATCCAGGGGAAGCTGAGAGGTATACTAAAGCAATTAAAAATTTTATTGCTAAAATGGCAAATTTAAAAATTATGTTCTGGTATAGCTGAGTGCATGTTGTGTCTGTGTGTGCAAGTGTGCATGTGGGTGTGAGCATGTGTTGTTAAATCTAAGGATAACCATGCAAGTTGAATATCCCAAACACAAAGTATGAATTCTTGTCTTTTTTCATTAGTAAGTTATTCAACTTTAATAATAAATGCACTTGGAATTGCAATAGGCAGAAAAATGTACAATATAGAATTTCATAAAAGCTTCATTAAAAAATAAATAAAAAGCAGCAGCAAATAATCCAAATGAAATAGATGCAGTTTTTAAAATCCCTGCACAGATATGCTGCAGAGGGAGGGACATGCAAAGGGAAAACAGAAAAAGGCCACTCTGCAGCCCAAGCACTAACAGGAGATGGTAGAATTCTGTAAATGTCATTGAAGGTGGCTTCTGGTGTTTGTATTTTCTGGCAAAACAGGAGTTAAATTGATCTTGCAAAGAGAGACTATCCATAACTCCAAGGGGTAAACATCTTTGACTTAGAAGGTTCAAGGACCACCAAATGATTAAATAAGATTATTAAGGTTCAGTTTTGCTTGGCTTTGTTGAGGGTGGTGGTCCAGTGCCTTTATAGTCTACTGTCTGCATACTCCAGTAACAGGGACATTAATACTCTAAACTGGTCCTGTTGTCAAAAGCAACACTCAAACAGATAAATTGCCCAGCAGTAATTGTGTATTAAATGTCAATTGAAGTAGCTTACATGAATTCCTGCTAAGGGACACATAGGTTGCAACCTATGCTTCCATTTATCCAAATCCTATGTGAAACCAATCTGAAATCCAATTAAATGAATTTTTGATAAGAGAATGAAGTTATTAGATGCATAAAAATCTGCCAATGTGCAGTGATTGCCTTAGCAGTGAAATAAAATGCACGGAAAGGATAAACTTGTGGTAAACCAGTTCATGACATGTACTGAACATGTTGTGGAACCCTCACAAATGAATATGTGACAAAGGAATAAACATGAAAGAAATACACTGATTGTACACTAAGGCTGTGCATTTCAGAGAGATTCACTGTATTATCTTCCTTATTCATGTGGATAACAGGCTTACTTATGTCTTCAAAAAATAATTCTTTCTATCATACTGCAGCAATTCTAAGCATAGTGATAAATAGGAAGTATGAAAATGCTAATGTATAAGAGCTAGTGGAATTTTAAAGGATCAGGACTGAGCCAAATTTTTAGATGAGATTTCTTGACATGGAAAAACCTCACTGAAGAAAAAAAATGAACACAACAATATGTGCATTGCATATTTATAGTGCAATAATTTGACTCTGAGATTTACGTAAATCCATTTCAATGTTTTTATTCCTGTTGTACAGCTCACATGGTTTTGGCATCATTTGCTACTTATGAGCAACAATATTAAGCAGATTTATATTGTACAGGTTTTTTCTTTTTTAAACTTTAATGTAACTTAAATTTAAAAATGAAAGCAGAAACTTCAGCTGGAACAACCTGTGCTTTGTCAGTCAAGTGCAATGTTTGAAGAAAATAGTACTGTATATTTTTATTTTTAAAAGGGACAATGTTTTTCTTAAAATTAAATGAAAAGTATCAACTGGCTAATAATTTCTGGGTAGCAAAAAAGGAGAATATGCAAAAATTGTCTGCAGAAATATCTGTACAGCCACTTCCCCCTTCTGGCACTCTCCAGATCATACCTCTAATGCCTCACTCTTCCATGACGGACATGAAATCCGTGGGACAACACAAGACTTAAGGGCTGGATCTGCTGTTTTTGACTGCAAGAAATGGTGAGGAAATCTTGTCTGCTCTCTACATCTCTGCAAAGTTTGCATAAAGAGAAGCAACCCCTTTCTTGCACTTTTGTCATCCCCACAACCTTATGAATATCTGGAGTATAAATGACCTTAAATGCCCAGCCTGAACACAGGGATGAATTTGCAGGGGTGCCCAGCAGCTGTGTCCACTGCCTGGCCACCAAGGACCAAGGCCAGAGGGGCAGGAGGCTCTGGGAAATGAGGAGAACCACCAACACTTGGAGGTGCCTGAGGCTGTGAGGCATTTTCACCTGGATGGCAGGGGCAAGGCCAAGGGACTTTGAGCATCACTGCAGAGCTTGCCCTGCCCATAACATGTGGAGTCAGGAGAACCAGCCATAAGAAATTGGACATGCAGATGGTGCCAGGGGTTCCAGTGCTTTGGAACACCCACTGGTGTCCTGTCAAGCACAGGAAGAACCTTCCTCTTGGCTTCCCCTGCTCAGGAAGCTGTAGAGAGCAATGAGAACCTCCCTCTTGACTTTTCCTGCTCAGGAAGCTGTAGAGAGCATGAGGTCACCTCTCAACGTCCACCAAACTAGACCAACCCAGTGGCCTCAGCAGTCCCCTACAGAATCTGTCTTCAAGCCCCTTCACCAGTTTTGGTGCCTTTTTCTAGGCCTTGATCCCCTCTGGAAATTGTGGGATCCAATTTACAGGATTGTATTCCTGTACTCTGTCCCCTTCCAGTATGGGAATTAGTAACAATTGGTACAGCTACAGCATATTATTTTGGGATGTGCTAATCAGCATGCATTTGTCTTGTGGGGTCCTTTGCAAAGAGGAAAAATGGTCTTAAAATACATTGGCTACCAGTTTGTTTGCAAGCATAGCTCAAAATATAGACTTTAGCTTATAAACTCTTCCTGAAATCCTTGCTCCTTAAAATTTGGCCACTTTAGGCCTGAGAGAATTCTGAAGTTCTGAAAAATCATCAAAACCTGAAATTATCCTTATTCATATTCTTACTGTGTACATTTTATAGCCTAGTCACACACACATAATAAACAATTTTTATTCTTGCCTGTGTTGATGAAAAAAAATATGCCCAAAAATCTTTGTTTTAGTATTTCTGATTACTCCCTTAAATCACAAAGCCATCATTCAATTCCTTCTGGCTAGCACTGGCTGCTGAAAAGAGGCACAAAAATGGAGAAAAGTGTGGTAACCCAGAGCTGCTCTGTGAAGGATTGACAAGGCTGTATGGAAAGGCTTGCAAAGCATCTGCTCTCACACTATGCTTGGCTTCAGTTAATATTCCCACTATTAATCCTTTAGCTTTATGAGAATAAAAAATAAATAACACTTTAAATAGAAAACAAACAAACAAATAAGCTAAGGGTCCTGGGTTACTTCCTCCTGTCTGATTAGATTAGAAAATCTGGCTTGAGTTTTTTATTCTAACAGCCTGTTCTGCTCCCTCTCAGACCTAGTAAATCTGTCAGCAGTAGGCTTAGGTAAGAACCTGCTCCAACTCCTGAATGGAAGTGAGAAGCTTTTTAAATGTGAAAGCTGAAGGCCTTGCTCCTGAAGAGAGCAGAAATTCTTCATGATGCTGACCTGGAAAAAAGGGAAAGGAAAGGATTCAGGCTGGAGAACAGGAAAATGGTGACTCTTTTGAGGTGACATTGTTTTTAATTTTGAGCTTGATATAGTTACAGAAAGGCAAATCCTGGCTAATGCCAGTGCTGTATTACTGGGATAACTTTATTATTCAAGCTTCTCACCATATGACTTTGCTATGACTGGAAGAAATCTGCCCAGTTTTGAGCTCATGGCCTGCTAAAGCTGCTGTTTCAGTGCAGAGGCAGAGCTGACCCAGGCTACAACAATGCTTGACTGAGCACACCTAAAAAAGTGATTACTATGAGGGTCCCAAAGGAATCCAGGAGTTACTGTCTAGGCAGAGTAATTCAAAGTAAATGGCATGCCAAAAAGAATGCTATTTTAGCAGAAATCACCATTACTGTGTGTGAAGTGAGGCTTCTCAAGCAACAAAATGAGCTTGAAGGACTTATTTATATTTATTCATATTTGATAGTTCAGGAACAGCATTGACTAGTATTTAAGTTGGTTTGAACTGGTGCTAGTCCCACAGATTGACATTCTCATACTGATATTCACCATGACCTGTATGAAAGATGATATAAAAATTCAATTTCATGAAGATGCAGAAATGTTTGGCTTTTGAATCGAGATCCCTTTCTTAACACAGAAACTAGATGTGATTTGGAAACAAGCATGGCACATGAGAGACTCAGGATTGCTAAATTATTCTCCTGTTTCTCCCATCCTTTCCCATCCTGTGACTCAGCTCCTGAGCACTGACTTTCATCTTAGACCTGAAATCTATGCTAAGCTCTGCTCAGTCTGGCAGAGCAGTCTGTCAGGCAAGATGAGGGGGATGTGCCTCCACGTCAGACTGGCACAGAAGTACTTGTGCCCATCACCATTGCTGCCCCTCGCCACTCAGGGGCAGCTACAAACCCCTGGCTGGTCAAAACCCACGGCTTTCCCTTGCTGGGGTGGACACGAGGATGGGCTCCCTCTGCTCAGCATCTGCTTCAGTTGCTATGGCTGTGGACTACTGTGTAGCCTGGGGAGACTCTCACTGGTCCTGCTAAATCCAGCAAACAGGAGACCCTCCTGCAAAACTTGCCTGTGAGCTGTCAGATTTGGCTGCAGGTAGACAATGTGATCCAGTGGAGCACCATGGCAGGGTCATCAGGACAGGAACTGTACAGATAGCACAAATTAATGGTGATAGTTGTTTTCTCACTGCTGACCCTGACACATACAAATATTTGGCAACAGCTATGGATTACTTCTCAAAATGCACTAAAGATAAACCTCTACAGGATAAACTACCCCAAAGTGTTGAGGTCTTTGATTGAATTCATCAGACATTCATGTGTATCTGCACAAATCAATGACCAAGGCAGGGAATTTGTCAATCAGGTAAGTGAGGAAATACATTAACAGGTGACAGACAACAATTTGCCAGGACACATAACCCTAGAGCCAGCAAGCTTGTGAAATGGCAGAATTGAACTGTGAAAGACAAATCACTGAAGGTGGAGAGAATGTCTTCATTATGTCTTGCTCTCACCTGCAACTGCAGAACAAAGTCCAGAGAATTTTTTTTCTCTCATCCTCTGCTGCATTAAAAATGTGAACAACCTGTTAATAGACATTACAAATTCTGTTACTGTCTCACTTTAATAGCGAGATAACAATCGTGTGCCATTTACATATTTTGCATTTTATCGCTCTTGCATAATTCATCATAAGTAACATAACATTCTTGTCAGGAGAAGTTCTGCAAAATTTTAGAAAATGGAAGGAGAGCTGTATTGCAATCAGAAATAGCAATTAGTATTGAAGTGTTTAGGTAAAATAAAAGGAAATTAAGCAAGTAAGAAGCATGAATGGAAGAGAAAAAAATGAGCTGATTACAGTTAGACACAAAATGAAAGTGTGGACTAGAAAGTGACACCTCGCAAAAAATGGGAATGCTTGGCTCACACATTGTAGGCAAGATGGGTTTAATGATGACTAAAATGGATATACTGCAAAAGAGTAATTGTTATGGAAGAACACATGTTTCAGGGAACAATAGCAGTGCTGAATCAGTTAGTAAAGTCTGTAGAAAACCAGAGCTATGACTAAACAGACTATAAGTTTTTGAAAAAAATGGTAATTTTTGAGAGCTCTAAAATTGTTCCATCTCATATTAGTATAGCTGCAAACAATAGTCTGCAGTAGGATAAAAGAGTAGGATTTTATCAAGTTTTCTGCATTACAATCACCTTCATTTGTATTGTTAATTTTGGCATGAAAACACCCAAACAATGACATTCAAATGTTCTTCTTTGGATCAAAATTTGATCTCATTTCACATCTGGGCAAACTAAACTAAAAGCACACATACATATAAAATATTTTATTATCTAGTAACTAGGAGTGTTAGACAGGGAGCAGAATGTAGTTAGCTGATTTC
This sequence comes from Molothrus aeneus, assembly GCF_037042795.1. Taxonomy (NCBI): domain Eukaryota; kingdom Metazoa; phylum Chordata; class Aves; order Passeriformes; family Icteridae; genus Molothrus; species Molothrus aeneus. The sequence continues at coordinate 12,759,585 of NC_089655.1, forward strand.
AATTCTCTTCTGCTTTAAACATGAGCCAGATTTGAGGAGATTACAGTCCTGGTAAGGGAGCCCTGAATGTCCCATTAGCAAAACACAAGTTTGGACTGGATGTGATCTAACTCTGTAGAGTCCAAAGGGGTTTATGGTGGTAGCTGAAGCAATTTAAGTCTCAGTAATTTTGGCTCTGAAGAGGACGACATTGATAACTTTGTCATTCCCTTTGATTTCAACTCCTATACAGCAGTAAACATTACACTGAACCATGGTGGGGGGGGGACCTGGTCATGAGCAAATCACAAACAGACTAACTGGACTGGCAGAAAATCAAGCACCAACATTTCATCAGTGGAGGAACTCTTGTCTCCAGAGATTTGTGACTTGTGGGTCACGTCCTGTTGCATTTGTGGTCACAAATGTCTCCCTGGCAGCTCTGTGAATGACATAGCATGTAGCAGTATTAAGAAAGGATTGGTTATAGCTTTCTTCTAATGGCATTTAATGGCTGAAGATGAAGAACTGCATACTGGCACATATGCATGAATCACTGTCTGGAAAGTCTATTTTGATTGGGAGGGGAAAATACAGAGATGTTGGATACCTCTGAATGATGATAACTGATGGCAAATCTGAGGTCTAAGAGCCATTCGCAATACATTGATACATAACCCCATGTTTAGAGACACCCTTCCTCCTGCCCCCACCCCCAAAACAATCTGAATAATGAATCAAATGGTCTCAGGAGTAATTGGATCTTTTTCTGTGTAATTAGCAATTTTTCCCCTTGCATTATAATTTAAAGTACTGTGGATGAATCGAGCAACTCATGTAATGAGTCATTAGACTGAGGCTTTTAAGGAAGTTATTTCTGAAGGTCTGTGGAGGCTAAAATATGTCTAAATTAAAAGAATGACAGGCTGCAATCATGGCTGTAAAATAAAGGTGCTCAGTAAGCAGTCCTATTACAATCAGAAAGAAAAAGAAGCAGATCTCTGTCTTGTGCATGGAAGCAGAGGAAATGATGAATACCTTAGGTAACTCATTCTGTGCAAAATCAATCTTTCACTGTCAATTTTAAATGAACTAATTTGTTCACAAATCTGCTCAGTCAGTTTGGAAGCATACTCAGTTCATCCATATTAGCAAATCCTTTAATCTTGACTAGTCCACTGAGTAAGAAATCTAGAAATGTGTTAATATGACTGGACATATGTAGTAGGATAAGAATTGATTCTTTTAATTAGTGTCTATTCAAGTTATAGTTCCTTCTTTTACTGAACTATTGACCCACTGATACATAAAGAGATTACTATTATGACTAAAATACCTTCCAAAGTTATATTTAACTCTTTCTTTATTGGTGAATGTGAGATAGAAAAATAATCTTTGAGTTATCCAAAAATAAACAATGTAATCTAATTTGAGGTTTCTTTCCAACATGCTCCCATTAATTCTGGAGATTCAAACTGATATTTGAAATTTAAAAAGCATAAGCCCCAAGTTATTGTTAAAGGAATTTTATAATCCTTTCTTCCAATTTAGATAAAACTATTACATGCTATTTGTAATTCTAGTTTGATATCAAGACAGTCAGAATTTCACCCACCACAATCCAACTACTGTGCTTGGTGGTAAATCCCCACTGAAATTCATTGATGACAAAAGTATTTTCTTAACAAAAGAAATTAAATTAAAAAGACAGAAAGAGATTGCTCCTGTTTCTCTCATTCCTACTCTGTCCATACAGAGTAAACCCTGGAAAACAGCTGAGTATAAACTCACTGTATTTTGCAAACAAACAAGATTACGCTCGCTCTTGCTCACCCATGGAGATGGGACAAACACTAAAAACAATCCCAAATAACTGTACACTGACAATTGAAAACAGCATTGTAATGATTCCAGCATGGTCTTTAGTACCAAAAAAAAAAAAAAAAAAGAAATCTGGCATTTACTTGTTGCTCTTCACCTTACATTGTAAAAGACTCTCTGCAGCAGGGTGGTCCTAGGTAGGGACCTATATTGAACAGTATGGCTGTGAACCATTTTATTAATCACATGAATAATTTGAGCTACTGCTCTAGAAAAATTCCCTAGCACCCTGCCTGGGTGGACAATCATTTTTAGCAGCTTTGAGATCTTTGCACAGGACTAGACTTTTAAGATTTTCAGAGAGTTTTTTAAGTGGAAGTTGAATATAGAAACACAAGGTGAGTAAGTTTCTGGCTAAATATGGAAAAATGTCATTTACTGAAGCCTTCTTACTGCAAACCAGCAAGGCAGATTCCTCTGTTTTGTTCTGAGCCTGGATAATCTGAATCTTGCTGTCTTTGTCAGATCTATTTGTCCACTAAGGTCTTGACTTGGGGTTTTGCACAGACCTGTCTCTTGCAACAGCACTTTTTCTTAGCTACAGTCTTTAATTAAGTAAATATAAATAAACAAAAAAAGATGAAATTTTCACTCAAGCCTTCTATTGTTTCTCTCTTTCATCAAATTTTCACTTGAAGGGCATTCCCAGGCAATACATGACATGACAGGAAGAAGATAGCTGTTGTATTTTGAATTCAGCCTGTGTGGAGCTTTCTGAGCATCCATCTGCTTCATTTCAGACTGTGTCTCTCCTCAGTTTTCAATGTGATGGTTGTTTTGCTCACCTACTTTTTCAGTGGGCTGAGCTTCTGGGGCCTGGCTGGTGGGAACCAGCAGATTCCTGTCACTGAAGGCAGCAAATTAACAGTGGCTTTTCCCAGTCTGCTTTCCTACTGCATTAGGGCTGGCCTTTGCCATCTGAGCTGTTGATTTGTATGAGCTCAGACTTTCTTAACTGGGTCTGTAACCAGTCTGAGAGGGATTAGGACAACAGAACACCATAACCAGCTATCTCATGTGCTCTTGTTCTCTCATGTTAGTGTGACAGTGGGCGTTATGGTCTCCTCAGTTATTGTTTAAAATTTTGGCCAAAAGTGTCTCTATAAACCTTCAGCATTCATTTACATCTTTATGGTTTGACATTTTTCCTCTTAATTTGCCTCAGCAGCACCCATTTTCTAGACTTTGGCTCACTAATTTGTCTCTGTCTTTTACAGTTATCCTTGCAGTGCTCCCCTGTGTCTTTCCACATCCAATTCTTAAGGCCTTTGAAAAAAAGGATTAGAAAAACATACACATCACCAGATGACCCTTGATCTTGTAGACTACCACAAACACATGCAAGGTGAAAATGTTTTCTTTGCCCTGTGCTCCTTACCCAGCAATCCAATTTCAGCTGTGTTCATAATGAGGGCCTGCCATGTGTGGGAAGTGTGGCAGGAGCAGGGCAGGGTGTGTCCAGCACCCTCCTGGGGGTGGGAAGCTCCTCCTGAGAGTCCCACTGGGTCCAATGGGAGCTGGTGTTGAGTACTGGATTTCCGTTCCCTGATGAAAGAGAAGTGGAAATTTTCTTCATTTACTTTAATCATTATTGCGACTTCACAGAGAAGTAGCTGATTCTGCAAATAGGTCTATAGATTAGCCTTTGCAAATGCCAGGATACTTAAAGATAACTATGTTGATGTCATATATCTCTACCTCCCTATATGTAATTCTCTGCATATGTTTATGTGTGTGCTATTTTGTATGATCTTGGTGGAGGACAGGAGAGTCCCTTCCAAACCAAGCTTGGTTTGGCTCATTTAAAATACTAATAATGATGGCCTTAAATGTGAAAAAAAAAAAGAAAAAGAAAAAAAAAAGACCATTTTAATGTTTAAATTAGTGCAGAACCTGAAAACTCTTCTCTTGCTTCCAAGGCACATGTAGGATTGAACAGAAGAAGAATGGCACATCTCTATCAGCCAGTGCATGTTGATAATTGATCAAATTTCCATATTAATTAGAAAACATGCACCCAAAGTGGGCGGGATCACAAGATTCTATCAGCTCAGTTTTTCTTAATTCTCTTCCCTGAATGAAAAAGTGAAGTGCCTGGTCTTTTGCTAACTCTGAATTTGAGACATTGCCTTCACCACTGCTTGCTTCAATTTATTTGGGAATGTCTTTTGTGCTGTATGCTCTCTTATTGTCTAAAAATGCCTTTTAATTTCCTGAGTACTTATATGTATACAATGAATATTAATCAAGAGCTGATTAGTATCTCTTCTGCTGTCACACAAAAATATTTTATCAGAGACAGATTGTATCTGCAATTGCATATATAAAGTCTACATTGGAATGGTTCATGAGTTTGATTGAGTACGGACTGAAGTCCTTCACTAAAATTTTGGATTTTCTCATCTAGAAATAAATTTTGCTAACCAGAAGCATGGAATAAAAACCCCTCAAAATACTCATGTATTTTTCCTCAGTAACGCAGTTATTTGCTTGCTTTCAGATATTCTGACCAGCAGAACCATGGGTATTTCTGGTGTTATATTTGGCTAAAATCTCACCACCAATCTCAGCTTCTGGCATGGAAGGAAAGAAATCCTTTCCCAAGGGGCACAGAAAGGATACAAAAGACCCAACCTTTGCAACCTTTGTGTGAGGTGAAGAAAACAAAGAAAGTGAATAAACTGCCCAACTGCTAAAATTGATGCTGCAAACTGCCCCCAGGATAACTGCCAAGGAATCCAGCCTCATTTTGTGTGGGGAATGCAAGATCTCCACTGTGGCTCCTCAAACTCTGCTTCCATCCTTGCCCTTCTGCCCAGAAAATACCATTTAATGCACATGCCCAGTTACTGCGACAACTTTGAAGAAAGGAAGAGTAAGGTTTGCATTTTAGTTCCTTCATAATAAACTCCTAATTTTAGTCTGCTTACCTCAATATATTTTCTGTTTTGTATTCTCTGGTGGCTGTGGCTCTACCTTGCATGGACGTTGACAGATTGAGTGCTAATTCTACCACCTGTAGACCTTGTTTATTTCAAAATGTCACTTGTTTTTTATATCCGAAGTGCCAAGAGAGATGTTCTCCCAGGACACCAAAAATCAGTCATTATTACAACACAGCTATTAAGCCACCCATGTCTTAAACACATCAGTCAAAGACGTCTGTCCTGCAACTATACAGCAGAAAGGGCAGCATGTTATTAGAGAGAAAGAGAGAGAGAGATACCAGGGGAGCCAAAATCATTATCTGAATATATCACTGAGGCTGTCTAATGCTGTAGGACCCATGGCAGAGCCCAGGAAGCTTCAGTCCTCTGTGATCATGTAATTGCTCCACAGTAATTCCTTCTAGAATCTTCAATGGCTCTGAATCTGGGCTCTGAAACCTCCCACACTTGTGGTTGAGTCATTGCAAGAATTCAATTTTTCCAGAAGGTTGAGGAAGAAAAAGCTCTTCCAAAAGTCCAATTCCTTACCTCCAGACTTTTTGCAAGTTCTAGAAAATGCACCTAGCCCCCATTAAGCACATCCAAACATTTAGTTCTGAGTCCAACGGTGAACATCATAGGAGCAAGAAAGGCAAGAAGAGAAAACTTTCCGAGGGCATCTGCTAGGCCCACGTTGGCTGTCTTGGCAAGACATGTCAGGATGCATTGGTAGTGCGCAGTGAGGCTGAAGATTCCCTACTGGCTGGAACTGAGTCATTTGCCAGGCTTTCCTTGTCAGGGAGAGTTAAACCAGTCACTGATCCTAATTCTAACACTGTTGTTGCAGCATTCCAATTTTTAATCGCTACATGACTTGTCAGGTTGAATATGAGCCACAAGAATAAAATTTAAAAACCTCCTAATAATGAGGGTGTCAAAGATGACTAGCACTTGGTGTTCCTTCCATTACCTTTCAATTTCTTAAAAGTGAAACGAAGGTGTAAGCACCCTCATTTCCAAATGCTCTCTAAATTTTCATTTTCCCCCCAACAGATCTTTTCCTGAAATCCACCAAGATAGTGGAAGTAGCACATTCCTGCACTCCTTATACAGTGTTTGGGGAGCTTACTTTGGGCTTAAGAGCATGATTTGAAAAGGGGTTCCCCCTTCTTCCACAGTTATGGCACAATATGGTGGACAATTAGGTAAAAAATAAATGTGCCATATGCCTTCATCCTAGGGTGGCAGCCTCTTTTCCTAGCTGCTTTTCTCCCTCAGTTTTGAAACCTAAGTGAAGTGAATTTCCTGCCTTCAGTGAGCAAGAATGAGCTCTCTTTGGTATGTCACAGTTTTGCATATCATCAATTTGTCTTTAAATGTTTGAAATTTGAAGTAATTGTAGACAATTGACACAAGCAAAATGGAAGACACCCAGAAGTGAAGGGCATTTTTCAGGCTAGCAAACTGACACACACATCCCAGTATTCCTTTCCCCATGACAGAAGATGGCAGGGAGAGATGTGCTTCATGCTGTAAGTTCCTGGATGCTGACAAACAAATCAGCTTCCTGTAGGCTCTGAGTTCTCATCTGCAATTGAACTAATTTACCATCTTCATTTGCTGTGGGAATGAAATACAATAACTGATTTCAAAAGACACCAGCATGCTAACAAATATGGGCTGCTGAATGCCAGTCTTTTTCAAAAATTAGCTTACCCTTAAGCAGTGTTTCAGTTCACTGATTTCTTCTTGTTTGATTATTTTGTTATAGAATGCTTAAATTCACAGTACTTTCCACAAAAGAAAATCTGTACTAAAATCTCTAATCACTGCAAAAAATGCAGGATCAGTTGACTTCATCTTGGATTGACATTAGAAGTAAACTTACAGCACACAGTAAAGCTACATGCAGGAATAATTAAATGCAGTTATGATTTTAATACTGATACCTACAACTGGAACAATTCAATGTTTGTGGAAATTTAGTTCAGCATCAAAGCTGAGTCAAGAAAATGGAATAATCCAATTAAAAATTGGTGATGTGGTGAACTTGTCTGTGTTTGAGATTTTGTGGTTTATTTAAAAGGCTGCATCTTTTGAATTGAACTCAATGACTGTTGCAAAATGTTGTGTTTTCATGAAAAAAAAAAGTTTATCTGGGACTACAAAGGCAAGACATAGAAGGAGACATTGTGGTGTGTGACTCATCTCCAGACAAGGCAGCTGCTGTAGTGGGGCTGTAAATCCATCAATGCAACTTCTGTAGCCAACACAACTTCAGCAATCCATCCCCATCTTCTCTGCAGTGAGGCAGGAACAGGGGCTCTAATTCCAGGTGCATTTGGTATTTGGGGAAATACCCATGGAGGCTCTCCAGCCCTATCATTCTTTTTCCTGGAAGCACACTGCTGCTCCAAAGAGCTCTTCATGGCTCCAAGAAAAAGCTATGGTGGAAGCTGTCCTTTTGTTAGTAGAACAGAGAAATTTGAACTGAATAATGCTCCTTGGTGCTTCTTTGGTCCCTCTATTTTACTCCACTGTTATTAAAATCTCTATTCACCTCAGAAGTTAATCAGTGCTACAAAATCTATGCTACCCCTTCCTTTGGGAGGCTGAAAGGTAAATCATTGAAGAGATAACACAATGAAGGTGTGACTACACAAAAGTAAAATTCATGGGCACTTACATTTATTGCTACTTTACTGATGAATTATCTACTGCAGTGGCTTTCGTGCTGTTCACCATCCCTGTTGCTATCTCTCCTTCCTGTAAATATGAACTGTTCTGGCAGAACTAATAGGACTTTTGAAGCAGAAATAAAATCTTTTACCAAGGAGCATTCCTGGTTCTATGTCCCAGTTTCAGAAATACACAAAACTAGGATTCAACAAAACTTTTCTAACCAAAAAAAGTACCAGGAGAGGGGCAGAAAAGCCACATTTTCTTTTTTAAAACTCAGAATATGGGTAGTTTGAGCCTTTGTTCGCTTTTATTCTGATCATCAGAGGTTGAAGACAATCACACTTTTTCTTGAGTTCAGAAAAAGGTTTTATTTTTGTCATTTCTATTATGAGAAAACTGGGATGAATGTGATTTTGAGTCGGGTTTGGAAATAGCTTATAAGTTAAGTTTTGGTTTTGCAGAAAAAAAATCGGATATTGTTGTGCATAAAGCATGCTTATTATCGAAATCATGAACTTGTGTAGACTTGTATAAAAATAAGATTTAGCCTTTTTAATCTTTCCTGACAACCCAGGGTACCGGAACTGTTTGCCTTCTCTCTGAAGCATAACTTGGTCAAGATTTTCAAAAGAGGGAAATAGGATTAAATTTGATTAAGGGTTGCAGTGGTTCAATGTAGGGTAAATTATTTTTATTCATCCTGATTTGACTTTGTATGAGAAACTAAGCTGAGCTTGTACTTTAGCTACCCATGTTTTAAAGCAGTGACTCTCTATAGAAAATTTATTCAGATGACATGAAACTCTCTTTATCAACTATTCAGTAAATTATCATAAAATATTTCAGGTGTTTATCTTAGACCTCAATTTCTGATGAATATATTGGAGTAAATATAAATCAAAATTTACCCTACACTTTTCTGTCCTTATACAGCCTAAAGTTGCCCAACAAACCCTCTGTTCATCTCTTAGTTTCCTTCAATTTAGATTGATTATGTCTTTATACTGGGGAGAGGGCTTTCCTGATAAAAGAATGGCTTAATCTTTATTTGCCTAGAGCAGTTAGAAAAATAAGTGAAGCAAGCAGCCTCCTGTGACTGATTTCTACTCACTTAAGGCAATTCACCCTTGAAACAGAGAATAATTGTTCTCCATCCTTTTCCAGGTATTGTCTTCCCTTTCATATATTATTTCCAAATATTCTTTAAGATTTTGAACATTAGAGTAATACAGGATGAATCGGTACCATGCATCAGGTTAAATTTTGCCTACAGATTCCTATCCAGAGATTTCATAAAACTGAGAAAATGGAAGCCATGCACACATCTAGGAGAAAAATTTGGTCCATAGCCTCCATAAATTCTGAATTAAAAAAAAATAAAGAAAAAGAAAAAAGTGAAAGAAAGAGAAAGAAAGAGAAAGGAAAAAGAGATTACTTCTATTTCAAGCAACAAGGTAATAATGTGTGGGCTTTGATCAAACTACTGGGTGTCAACAATCTGATAATATTAGAATTGTGCATTATATAGGAATTGACTTCCTAGATGGTACTCTTCTGGACAAGAAACATGGGTGCGCCTGCAGAAATTCCCTAATTGGGTACCTTTAGCTTCTGTACCTCAGTTTTGTGTGGATAAAGTAACAAATGTTTCCCTTTCAGCACCACTGATACTGGAATGACAAGGTGGGAGGTGGACCACTTGATCTCCTCTTTTATTTAGCCCTATTTTTAAAAACAACATTTCTTTCTTTCCTGCACCTGGTCAAGTGGTTGGCAATAACCAACAAGTTATATGCATTGTCTTATTCAGAAGGAATCTAGGAAACTCTTTTTAGCTGGATTAAGTCTAGCCATAATATTATTATCTTGTCAGGCTGAGTTTGAAACTGAAACAACTCATAGAAATCCTAAGTTTAGTAATCCCTAATGTAAACATTTCTCTGTAATTGGATTTAAATTAAATAATTGTTACTCCAATAACAAAACTGTACTGAGGGTGGGTACAGTAATTCACCCCGAAACTTTCTTTTTTAGTGACCTCTTCCTCAGAGCTGCATCTTTCAAATTCTTTTCTATTGGTGGAACTGAGGACACAGTGTGATATTGCAAACTTAAGAACCGCTTCTGAACTGCAAAAGTTCATCAAGTTCATCAAGCAATTATTCTTAATTTTAGGGTTGAAGAATGATACAAAGCAAAAGTAAACTTTCCTGTAAGAAAATTTTAAAAAGTCTCCCAGTGCCTCCACTGGCAGGGAGACCAGGAAGAGATCTACTTTCATAGATCATACGGCTGGGAACTCACTCAAAGCTGTAAACTGTAAATACCAAAATGGAGCACAGATAAACTGCTGACTTTATAAAAATCATGGATGTTTTAATAGGATAAGGACTTCAATTGTGCTCTTCTTTTATTTCATCATACCCACTGTGCTGGACAAATTTGTGCTGGACAAATTTGTGTCAGCTAATACAGTTCTCTGCAGGCGATTTGCAATGTGTGTGTTTACTATAAATTTTTACTGGAAACTTCTTACAGCTGAATGTTGCTTCATCATGCCAGGTTCTTTCAAATGCTCTTTAGCAGTGAGTTAGGATGGATCAATTTACCAGCTGTCCCTGAGGAGGTGTTTGTAAAAGAAATGACTGTTTCATGCACCTAGGTATGATATCAAGGAGACACTGAGTTGTTGTATAAAAACAAGAGAAAGTATGAAGTTAAAGAACCACCTCTTCATGAGTCTAGACCTGTAAAAGAATGTATTTGTTCATAAAACTCTGAGCAGATTAGAAATAGGTGTTATTAATCTTAGATTATAATATAAATCCAATGTCTGTTTTTCTAAGAGTCCTGAATCAACTACTTTTGACTTCTCAGTCCCTCTGCAATAAAACCTATGACATTTCTATAAGGGACAGTTGGTTGGGGGCTTCACCTGCTAAATTCCCAAGTACCAGTTCTTGCAACTGTACTATTTGTGGTCCTTCCTTTTGCCAGTATTTCCTTGACATAGACTTTCTAAAATACTATGTCCTGTTTTAAAAATAATGATTTAATAAGTAGACATGAATGGATGCGTAGTTCAAAAATGCAGCTTGCATATCACCCCATCCTTGCTTGGCCTTTGCAGTTAAAACTGAGATGTAGTTTTACTTTGACACACTGTGAGAATCTGTATCTCATTGTTGCTTAGATCATGGATGGGTAACAATGGCTTTTTTCAGAGTTTCACAGACTAGCAAACTTAAAGTAGCTCCTTTTAATTGAAACCCAGACATACTTTTAGGTAAAAACAAAACTGAGCTGGCTTGAGTTTTTCCCAAGCCAAACAAAAGAGATTGGAACTTTCCATTGTTTTTGTCTGCCAACCATGCATTGTTAAAGGAATCGAAATAAAGAGGGAAAGGGGTCAAGGGTTATAGAGCTCATATTTCCACTCTACATGACCCCATCTCAGCAATAGTGGGACCCTCGTGATCAGTTCCTGTTGGTCTAACGGAACAGCCATTTCTTAAGAAAAGGAATTACTGCGTACAGTACCTTTGTGACTAACAGAAGAATACCCCAGCTCTTCAAAGGTCCTTTCATTACAGCTTCTGAAGAGGACTCTGACATTACTTTCTTGAGATTATAATGAAAACAGCTGTACTTGTACCAATTCCCCTTTTTATTATTTTTTGTAACAAAACAAGATTGATGTTATGCCACTTTCTGTTCTGTCATGAGAATAAGGTATCACAAATGCTAATAACTACCACAGTAGCAATATGCACTACTTTGATCTTTTCACTATTCTTTAATTTGAGCAGCTGGCCACTGAATTTCTTCCTTAAAATCTGTGCTGCCTAAAAAACAAAGGGAAAAATGGCCAACAAAATCAAATGTGCACATTTAAAACCATTCCTCTGACTAGTCCAATTCAAATCCTACATGAGTAATGCAAATACTATACTTTGATTTTGTGATTCTAGGCACAGAAATCTTAATACACATTATTCTGATGATAGATTGTGGCAGACCAAGAAACACCCGAAACAACCAATTCTCATTAAAACCTAAAGTTTGTAATCCCTTCATTCTTACTGGTTGCTTTGCCAAAGACTTCTTAAGAGATTATTGAGCTTATTTATGAAAATCCAAAAGTAATTTTAAGTGACTTTTTCTCCTTCTAAGACAGTAAAATTAAACATGCCGCGGTTGTTATTTTTTTCCACTGTCAAAGGCAATGCAAGAAGGCAGGATCTGGCAACAGCAGCTGTCAAGATTCCAAACCCAAGAAATGAAAAAACACCTACTGTCCAAATTATTGCTGTACTGGGAGAAACAGGATAGTAGCCTTTGGTCTTCCTGTGAATAAACTGGAACAGAACTCTGTATTGCCAGCTGAATTTCTTTTTCAGCAACTCAACTTTCACAGTGAATCAGGAGTACAATTTTTCTATTCTCTGCATTTTAGTTTGGTCCCAGCTCTATCTTCATGATGAGCACCATTAGCCTTGTTTACATGAATACCACAATGAAAATTATAAAGTGGCTGGTGGTGCTCAGAATTTGCAAGTAAAGATCTCTAAATGAGAATTTTGGATCCTCACTTCCAACCAACAGCAACAATTTAGATACTTAAGTTCTTTCCTGGAAGCCACAGTACAATGTTTCCAAAAGCAGAAAGAAGTGCCTCATGGAAACTTCAGAATCAGCTGAAGATGTAATTTTACTGCATAAATGCTTTTGAAAATATGACTGTTCTGTTCCTTAGTAAATGAAATGTAATAATTTTAGAAAATTTAAAATTTAGCAAAATTTGTATGAAATGGAGTGAGATGAAAAAGTTTAACAAATACAGTCCCCAAGGCGAAAGCATCATGAGAGAACATCTACATGTCCAAGTTAATTCACTGTTAGGAGTGCTTTTATTCTCTGTTTCATTTAAAACATAAACATTAAAGTTATAAGTAAGGAAGCAACAGAGAAATCTGAATTGTTATGTTTGTGACTTACTGGGAGACAAGATATGCTTAGAGAAAAAGGAGCCTCCTGAAGTGTTCAAAAAGATGAGAACATTGTATATGCTATAAAACAAGATTATAAAGTGGAATAAAATTTTAGGATGTATAAAATGAGAGGTATGAAATGGGGAGATTATCTATCTAACTATCTATCTACCATCTATCTCTTTATCTATCTATCTATCTATCTATCTATCTATCTATCTATCTATCTGTTATTTATAGAGAGGAAACCAGTCAGGACAGGAGATGAATTGCAATACATTGCAGCTGATTTGATTGCATATATGCTTATGGCTACTCTTATGTTCAGACACACATAACCAAGTGCATCTTGCACGTTTGTGAGCAGGCTGGGGCAATTTTTTTTACACTGATGCAGTAGAAATTGCAGTCATTCTGCATGGATATTCTGAATGCAGCTTCAGTCTGGAAGGGGAAGGAGGGATTGCAGCAGGATGAATGGAGCTTTGCAAACAAGCGATTTCAGGAATTGATTTGTGTTGTACTACAGGGCTATTCATTACTCCTTTGCAATTTCTCTGCACTCAACATAGTTTTTGTCTACTAATATAGCTTTGAGTATGAACACATTTTTGTCTGAGCAGTAGTTTGTGCTTTAGGCCTGGTTTTGCTGCATAAACAATTCCTGACAGTGGTTTGGTCATGCAGCAGAGTAGCTGCTTGCCTAGGTATGTTTGACATACAGAGCAGATGGCAATGACTGTACAAGCCTTCCAGAGGCCACACACCACTGGGCATCTATACTGAATTGTGCAGTTGTTTTCCAGGGCTTGAAGTGCAAGAAGACCAGCAAAATGAGGAGGGAACATGATTGTACAGACTGGAAATCACCACAGTAATTCTATAAATTCAACCTAATGAATTAGGTGTGGTGCTTCTTGTCATTCCAGTATTAGTAAATTCAATTCATGGAGCTATTCTTGCTAACAAATTTATTGAAATTGTCATCTGGAGACCTCCAACCTCGCATTTTGCATCAGTGATTTAAGCTCAGAAACTTGTCCATGAAATTCAGAGACTACTACAACAGTACAGATTTAGTACTGCTAACTCTTTGGAGTCAGCAACCTCTTTTTAGCAGACAATATAAATGTGTGAGGTATGTCCAAAATATGCTTTTAAATCTGCAACAGGCTATTCATTATACTCTGTAGCTATGCCTTTATCAATTGCACTGGAGCAATGGCAGCTGGCAAAAACTAGGTATAGAAATAGACAAAATAAGGGCTGCAATGGAAGCAAAGAAACATCTTGCATGACAAAGGAATATTGCACAGAACAGGGTAGATATGGGGCAATAATTCAAAACTTAAACAGGATAAGAGTGATCCTGTACAGAGTAATAGCTGCATAGTGTGCCCACGAGTAGAAAAAAGCCAGGGGAAGAGAGCTTCAAATTTGAACTCAGAGGATGTTATAAGATAGTAGCCAGTAGGAAAAAGGATGTAATATAGAAAAAGGGCATTAGTGGGACCACTCTCAAAGCCAATGATTGACTGAAAGGGACAGATATAATGACAGCAGAGCATTAAAGACAAGAATGGTAGAGTATCAGAAAATTCTTAGTTACCTTAGACTGAAAAGCAAAAAGACACATGCAGGACCAGTCTGATCATTCCAGTATTTGAGAACACGTTTCATACTAATCTCTTTTTTATTTTTCCTTCTATACTAGTGGCTTTTTCTTACAACAGTTTATTTGTGCCTGCTGAGATATGCACACATGCACATGTACACAGCCTCACACTCCTCTACAGCTAAGCATGACCCAGAGTACAACATTATTTTCTGCATTTGTTCAGATTCCTGGAAAAATACTCAAGGGAGGCAGCGCAGATCTGATATATGGGTGCCAATTTGTCCCTCTGTCTTAACAACACAGCCAAGGTCTGACCCTCCCCAGCTTCCAGGGCTTTTTGAGTAGAGGAAGGTAAAAAAAAAAAAAATCACCAGACAATTATAGATGAAAAGAGCCCTGAAAATGCAAAAATGTTAATTAATATGTCATATATCCATAACCCATTTGGATTTTTACTTACCTTTGCCAGCTTAAGATATTCAGATGAGGCACTGGGACTATACATGCTTTAAAGAAAGGTGTGTACATAGCTGTAAAGGAAGGTGCAGTATCTTTTTCCTAACAAGAGATTTAAATTATTTTTTAATATCTTTTGTGAATCACTACTAAAGAAAGTGGCAACTTCTCAAGCTTTTGGAAAAAAAAGGAAACAAAAGAAAAGCCTTTGGATGCCCACAGTAGGTGGCATCAGCTACTGACCTACCTACTAATAAGGCAAATGAAAGGAAAACAGCCTGAGAGAGAACTAAATAGCAGAGAGCCAAAGTCTTGAGGGGAGAACAGGCAAAGGAGGCATACAGTGCTTAATTCACCCTGACTAAAAAGCTCTGTCAAACCACAAGTTGAGGATGCTACCATTACAGCAGGAAAAAAAAATAGTTAATTGCATTATACTCCTTTGACTGGAATACTGCTGGAATACATGGCTGTAAAGAGAAAGTCTAATAAGTCTTTAAGAAAATAATATATAGCCTTGGAGGAAGCACTAGGGCTAGTCAGGCTCCTGTTTACAGGAGCTCTGTCCTAGTGGATGATCTATGGGAAATAGCTCTGAAATCAAATTAACTGAGCTGCTCTGGCTTCACAACCAGCACTTTGTGCAGTATACAGAAACATGGGACAGAATAAATTAAACAGAAAAGTCAGAATCATAAATGCCCTCCTTGGCTGCTTTGGAAATGTGCAATGCTTATTAGAGTTCCTAAACCTGTTCCTGAATCTTAAAGCCTCCCTGGAATATTTAGAAAACATTTCCTTAGAGCCTAAGTACTTTTTCTGCACTCCCTTCTAAGCAAATAGAGGCTTTTAACATGTCTTTAATAATCATAAAATTTGCTCTTAAGCAGTTCATTGTTCCATTTTTTACATTTACTGAATATCAACATCAGGGTTTTATTAATTAATTTATTTATATATTTAATACTTGAGTTGACATATTTTTGATAAATCTATATTATTAAATTTACATACATATATTTAATATATATGTAATATCTGGTGAAAACTGTCCTGAAAAGCCTTTTTAGGAACTATCTTTGACATGGGACAGTTCTGCTACAACTGGTATAACTCCATGTTATTTTGGGGCATTTATTTTTCACTGTTACTTTGGCATTTGACACATTTTACATTTATAATATGCATCATTTGGTTTGCTGCTTAACTCTGAAATAATGCAGAAAACACAATGAAAATATTTTTAAAATTTATCTATTTTTGTGTGTTTTATTGGCTTAAGGGACAAGAGGATTGAAGTGTTGATGTCCTCTTGCAAGTTTCCCAATTTAAAAAAAAGGAAAAAAAAAAAAAGAAAAGATACATCTATATAGAATTCTTGCCTTTTTGTTTGGGCAGATTCTTGCAATTTCTTCCCATGGCTTTAGTGACTCGTGGAAATTTCTCATATAGTCCATACCGTCAGCAGGATTCTTTCCCAGATTTCTCACCCTTTTTAATTTGTATCCCCTAGTTACCTGCTCCATCCTTTCCTTCCCCCTCCCTTCTCCAACACTAATAGCCTGCTGGAATCCACCTTCTAAATGAAATCAGTCAAGTCACCTCAGCTTTGATTGCCTTATTCCCATGGTGTAGAATGAAAGCACTTTATTGAATCAAAAATGTTCTACATTCAATTGTCATAAATAACAATGCATAGCGAAGAACTTAAGCTATCAACATAAACAATACAATATGAAACTGTGCTTCAAACCAGATGCTTCTTTATTTCTGCCCAAACAGTTTGAAGAGCCTGTTAAAATGCTTCAAGTTGCTGTTTACAGAGGGTCAAACGAACATTTTTCAATGAAATGTGTCCCTTCTGGTTCCTTAATGATTAAATACAGTGAAACAATAGCCATTTAAAATAGCAAAAGAATATCTGATGATTTTTTGTTGTTAGGATTGTTAAAATAGGAGGAGTTGAAAAGCTTTGTTTGAGGTGAGAGAAAAATGCTCTGACAGGATCTGAGCCACCTCAAAGATTTTGACAATTTGTCAAAAATCATTGCACTTGTCAAGTAGCCTTTTTGCAGGACACTTGGGAAAACAAGCAGCATCTTTCCTTCGCTAGGACTGGAAAGGCTTTTTCCCACAATACCCCCAAAATGCTGTGTCTTATGTCTGCTCCACCTCCCTTCACCTCCTCCCCCCAAATGAGCAATCTCAAGCACAGGTCTTCCTTCCTGGAGGAAACAACCAATCCAGTTAAAATCTGTGTGCTTGTGCTGTTGACAAAGGGTTCTCTGTAACCCCAGGACTCCAGATTTGCTTCCTGCATCCTGCTCCTGCTGTCCTATGCCAGGATTCAGCCTGGTGTAGGTATTTCACTGGGCTGCATACCATTAAATTAATTGCTGTTCTGAGTTTTGTTGGTAGAACTTCAACCTTTAGAATCCACTTTCATCTGGTAAATAGAGCTGAGCTTCACTGAAAAATACTTTGTGTTTATGCAAAGACACCCATGCAACTGGAATGTCAAATGGTGACCTAAATAAGATGGAAGCAGATCTTGTTTGATAAGAAACACACCATTAACATAAAAAAAAGGGAGGGGGGAGGAATAATGCCTTGATTCTACACGGTCTGGAATAAAATTGTATTTCTTTTCACACTTTATCAAAGCCTTGTCAGGATCTAGAAAAACAGAGCTACGAGGTCACTGTATTTCTGTTCTGTTTCTGTATTTCCACTCCATGGAGTATTGGTATTTGTGACCTCATTCTTACCAACTATCTGTACTTAAACCTTGCAGAGCAGTGTTTTGCTGTACAATAAAAATGAAACCAGCAACATTTCTGTTAAATTCACATTATCATGTTGGAGAGTCCGACTTTTTGTGTAAACATACACAGCATGCAAACATCAAAACAGTCAAGGAATAGCAATAACAGGTAATAAGTTTTTGCTATGTGAACTTCCTTACTTAGTTACTCAGCTTCCTCATGTGTTAGGATCTTTATAAGGCACATAAATAATAAATGAGATTCTTATTAAACTGGATCAATTTATATCAGGTAAATAAGTGTTGTTTCTTAAGAAATTGCAAGTTTATAGTGATTAATATGATGGGTTTCACAGTTCTTTTTTCTAGGTTGAATGCTTGTTTCAAGAGATAAATTCTTAAAACTCCTTGTCTCCATAGAGGTAAGTTTATACTCTTGTCTTTCTATATTGGGCAAGAAAATACAGGGAACCTTCTTTCCTACTTTAAAGCCTTCTCAGATAGGACCGAGGCCTTGGAGTCCCTAATTCTGGGGAGAACAAGATCTTTCCTATGCTTGGTGTCCTAAAAGGGCCATGAAGTTACTGGTGGATATCAACTATAAACCAGTCTGCAAAGCTGGCAGGACTCAGAGTGGTTGGTGGTGCACAGGTGGGGTTATTCTCATCTGGATTTGACTGCAGGAGCGCCACAGTACCTGTGGGGCTGCTGTGACACAGGGAGAGTGGGAAAGGGTTTTCAGTCTCTGTGCTGTAAGGCAGCATGCAAAGGTCTCTTCTAGCCTCTTAGAAGATTCACAGCACTTTCTGGTTATTATGGAGAGAAATAAGTGTACATGTACCTGTACATGTGCATACATTGATGTATAAAAGCTATATGAAAAGATTGTAAAAATGTGGGTGCTGGTCAGGTGCATGGATCTTGCAGCAGCTGCCCTCTGTCCCCAGCCCCAGATTTATTTTGCAGACTCCCCCTCTTCTCCCTTTTTCTCCTCACTAAACCTTCACCAATGGGCTCAGACTGCAAAATTTGGGGTTGGGATGACCAGTCAGATGATGGCTTTTTTTTGGATGAAAATTAAGCAAAATAAGGAAGAAAAGGTCACGAGCATGTTGAAAATCCCAGTGACCATCACAGACAGGTACAGTAGCCAGGCTGCCTCTCACAGACTCCATTTCCACAGATAACAACTGCTGCCCATTAGGCCCAGCTCAGCTGCAGACATTAAGCTCTTTGCACTGCATGAACCCATGCTAAGTGAAGTGCATCACTGTAACTGACTTTCTATATCTCTACCTTAGCCTCTACCTTAGCTTCCCCCAAGAACTATGGTAAAAATAATGGCATTTGTTCGTTATTGTTCCTGCTTTAGCTCCATTTAATTACATATTTGTCCATCCCAGCCTTTCTGCCTTCAAGAACAAATTCTGAAAGTACACAGGACAAAAAAATCTGTAGGTTTTACATCACAGCAAAAGTGTTTCCTGTCCTTAGGTGCTGTATTCCAGCTTTGTTGGAAATGTGGAGTAAAATATTGACCTTACAAGGGTTTACTCCAAGTTTACACTATTAAAGTGAACAGAAATTTTGGCTGAGATCCTTTGATATATAGGGTACAAGCCATTTAAGTTTAGTTAGGCTGCTTTCCAAGCTCCAGAAAGGATCTATGAAAGAATAAAGCATATTAAGACTGTGGCAGACCCCTGGTATTAGGCCTATATTAATTCTATATATGATTATATCATTCAGGTTGCAGAAAGTTTAGTTAAACACTGAATGGCTTGCTTAGAGGATAGTAACAGGTACTACTAATATTAAAAATCATTTAATAATTAAATAGAATGACAGGATATGACAGTAAATAAGAATTTACTTAACTGAAATCAATCCTGCCTTCAGGCAAAATCATGGGCTAGATGATCCCCCTTTCTGATTATTATAGTATGATTCATTCTATGATTTTCTGATCCACTTTCCTCAATTTCTTTTGGGAAATCATGTGTCTATCTGTGAATATGTTCAGAGCACCAAAGAAGTTTTTTCACAGCTTTCTGAACCTTCCATGAAGAGGAAAGAAGTTTTAGACCATGTCCTCCTTGCACAGAGGATGAACAGGCAGGGAACAGAGAAAATTCAGTATTAACTTCTTTCATCCATCCTCCTTTTGACCTTTTGCCACCCTGTGCAGACCTGCCAGCCAGCACTAGCTCAAAGAGAGACTTGGTGGAAGAGAAAGGGATGGTATGTTTTGCTTCCTTTTAGGAAGGTTACAGCACAGTCCTTGCATGCACACTCACCTTTCTCCACTGAAGTTGAAAGTCAGTCCTTTATGAGTTCACATCCAGGGACATTTCATAAGATCATTTTTCTCCTTGATGTTATTTGGGCTTATGGACGTTTTTTTAAAGATATCTTAAGTTCAGAACTGGTAATTCCCTCTCCCTGGGTAGCTTTCCAGAGGATTGTTACTTTTCTGTGCTGTGTATATATCTGTAAATTACTTTATTTTCCCCTGTGTTTCATAGAACAGTTGGTAGGATCATAAGTGGTGGCTTTTTGCCTCAGAGGGTTGAAAACACTGTCAGATGAATTTTGGACTGCATTAGCTTAGTTTGGGAGTCATGAGTTTCTGCTGCCAGCAGACAGTTACTGTCTTCAGGATGTTCACTTAAGAACATCCTAAAGATAGATGAAATTTCAACTCCTCAAACTGCCAGCATTAAGTAACAATTTCATAGCTGACCTTTTGGGATATTTGTGTAAGAATGGTTGGCCTAGCCCACACACTGTACAGAAAAAGCTGCACCCATCACTCCTCTGCCTGAATTGGCACAGCTTTTGAAGGAGCTACAGGGATACATACTCAAAGGGTCTTCTGCACATGCAAACTGCTATCTTTGGCAGCTCCAGCAAAGGCTGGAATATAGGCCTGAACTGAAAAACTTGCATATACAAGGGGAAATCCAGCTACTTTTGGTAACACAGATGTAAATCAGGAATATGCCTTTGACAGCTGGTGGTGCTACAGTGCACGGGCAGGGAATGGGGGCCAGAACAGAGATCTGGAGTGTTGCCAAGTTGAAGCAATATTAGGTTGATACCTGTTCTGAAATCCTATAGAAACTATCATCTCCCAGTTTATCAAACCACAACTACAGATGCTTAAATAAAATGAAAAACCCCTGTGTGTTTGTGAAATCTGGCCTTTATTTTTTATCAGTCTCATGACAAAAAGTGTTAGAA